>NW_028318309.1:3860000-4195000 GCF_062004578.1 Staurois parvus | reverse complement strand
ATTCGGAGATCCATGGTGTGCTGGTGACTATGCACGTTTATGTCTCCCAATAACTCATTGGGCACCAAGTCTGGATCACACAAGAGGAACGCCCCTTTTGTGGGTTCTACTGGGCTATGCTAGGTACCTGTAACAGGATCAGTCTACTTTACACATGGGGTACCTTTACTCTGTGCTGTTTTAATAAATGCCCTGGGACAAGACTGAGGCCACTGCCAGGGAATACTCAACCTGAAGGCAAGCCTCTACTCTTAGAGATGAACGTATACCATGTACACTTGCACAACAACTGTTCTCCAGTTAACTATCGGGTCCCTGTGCATATGCATGCCTTCACTGTGGACTTTCAATTAGGAGAGACACACATAGCTTTGTCCACATCCACCTGTCCAGCATTTTCCACTACCTCTCTTGGTAGCAGAACAGGGCCGCGCTGTGCACCTAGCGCAGGGGTGCTCAACCTGTGGCCTTCGGAGCCCTCTGATGTGGCCCTCCACTTCAAACCAGGAAAGTGAACTTCTATTATATCCTGCAGGTTTGGTGTGCCTTCAGAAAGGGCACCACACCCACAAGATATAATAGAAGTCTATCGCAAAGCGCAGCTAATCCGCAGGAAATCCACAGGTGCACAGTGTGGGTACACCGCAGCACATTAGTGTGAAAGCAGCCTTAAAGAGGGCTCAGGACAGTTAGGGCTCATTTAAATATGTGGTTAAACCCCATAGTTGAGATATGTTTTTACCACACCTCCCCAAATACAGGTGTACTGTCAGGGGTCGCAATGGTGACCCTGCTCCATGCTCCAGGGGGCCCATACAGCCTCCCTATCACTTTCTTTTTAAACTTGGACAGGAGGGGTGGCATATACAGGACCCCATAGTTGAGATGTAATTTTACCACACCTCCCCAACTACAGGTGTACTGTCAGGGGTCGCAGTGGTGACCCTGCTCCATGCTCCAGGGTGCCCATATAGCCTCCCTGTCACTTTCTTTTTAAATTTTGACAGGAGGGCAGCATATACAGGACCCCATAGTTTAGATGTGTTTTTACAACACCTCCTCAACTACAGGTGTACTGTTAGGGGTTGCAATGGTGACCCTGTTCCATGCTCCACGGGGCCCACACAGCCTCCCTGTCACTTTCTTATTAAACTTGGACAGGAGGGGTGGCATTTACAGGACCCCATAGTTGAGATGTGTTTCTACCACACCTCCCCAACTGCAGGTGTACTGTCAGGGGTCGCAATGGTGACCCTGCTCCATGCTCCAGGGGGCCCATACAGCCTCCCTGTCACTTTCTTTTTAAATTTTGACAGGAGGGGTGGCATATACAGGACCCCATAGTTGAGATGTGTTTTTACAACACCTCCCCAACTACAGGTGTACTGTTAGGGGTTGCAATGGTGACCCTGTTCCATGCTCCAGGGGGGCCCATACAGCCTCCCTGTCACTTTCTTATTAAACTTGGACAGGAGGGGTGGCATATACAGGACCTGATTTTCTCCATTTCTCTTCTGCAGCTGCTGGCTTCACCTCGTCTCCCTCCTGTCGGCATTTAGCGGGAGGAAAATGTTCATTTTGCTATATAAAATCAAATAATCAAAATTCGGAACCATTTCATTGTGGCCCGTGACTGGTTACCAGATCACTTAAGAGGCCCTCACTCTTCAAAAGGTTGAGTACCCCTGACCTAGAGTGTGCTCCGTATGTGCACTTGAGCTTTCGTACCTCTTTACAGACCTGCGGTGCCGATCCGCTCCCGTTTCTATGGGAGACAAAATGCTGGTGGAAACTGTGCCGAAAACATCTCTCTTGCTGCTATTGGCCATCCCACCTGCAGCAGGTACACGCCAACGACAGGCTGCTTGACTGACTGTTAGCTTCCATGACCCTTGGTAACCACATACTGTACTGAACCAACATGACTCTTTAAGTGCTCTATTCATACCACAATTTTCTTATTGACCCAAAACTGTAAAGGAAGTGTAAAATGTGCCGGTTACTTGCATTGATCTCCTTTAATAACTTCAGTCCAGGCAGAAAACACAGTTTCAACACTTTTCTTAGAAAAAGTGCAAATCATGACAGAGTGGACATGTACATGAATAGCCCTTCCCTATATCCCTAAACGTAGCTCGGGCTTGTGTGCTGTCCCAGCATACCTGCAAAACGTATATTCCATTACTTGTTAGTCCATTAGTATTGGCATAGTCCAGCAACTGGTATCTTTGGGGTGAACCCCAGTCTCTGGTGGCTTCCGACATTCCAACGGGTTTCAAGATGAAAGAAAGGTGTAACACCATTCTTTTTCAAGCCACGGATTCACAGCAAGATCCCTGGCTCTGGACCACTGTTCCTTTTATAACCCCAGGATCAGTGGGTTGGAGCCAAAAATCCAGCCAAACAGAAAACCTGGAGAACACAGGTTAACCCTAACCATCCCATTCAGGGCAGCGCCATGCCAGCTGGATTGCAACCGGCTTACATGACTTCAAAGTTAAGAAGGACCTCCAATTATAAATGATAAAAAGAAGCTTTAATTCTATACAAGTAAAATCAAAATTGCATGGTATCTTAATTAAATTAATTATATACTAATCAGGTGCCACCACAGCCACTGTAACTGTTGCTAATGCCCTGTACATGTAGGCAGAGCCAAGAGAACATTGTCATAACAGTTCCTAGGTACCGCGAACAGGACACATGCCCCAGTTTCTGTGTTGGCATGAGGGAGCAATTAAAGTGTAAAGTCACCACCATATGTAAATTACCATACCATGACACTTCAGGCCACATTCTCCCCGTCTGAGCTGGGTACCAGTTCAGGAGAGGTCAAACACAAGGAAGAGACACGTCCAGTAGGTTTTCAATGCTTTACTTCAGGAACTGTATAGCAGGCGAGTTCTCATCATTCTGGCAGTGGTTGTCAGTACTATTCCCAGGGTGGGCATACTTTGTCTTGTCCGTATTACTACTCCCAGCTAGGGTACCAGGACCTCTCCAAGCATTTCCCAGGCCGGGGAACTCCTCACGCTACCAGGGCCACATATCTGCAAATAGGGCCCTGACCAGTTCCATGGGACCATCTCAACCCCCTGCCTACTCCCTAGCCCAGTGTTTTTCAACCTTTTGTCAGTCAAGGCACCCTTTAAAACTATGGACACTCTTGAGGCACCCCATTCTAAAATGGGGTGCATTAAGACTGTCCATAGTTTTAAATGTGATCCTCATTTTAAAATGTGAAAACTATTCTGTTTTATATAACGCAGCAACATCCACACATGTAGGACACCCAACATTAGAGGTGATTTATTCTTCCAAAGCAAAATACACTTTTGCACACTGGTACTGACTAGTGTTCCAATGTTTCTCTTCTCCTTTGGTTTTTCTCCATCACTGAGCTAATGTGACCCCAGCACTGAAGGAGAGGGGCAGGGGAGGGTCAAACTAGGATGCTGTGCAGACAACTGACATCCTCCTTATCAACTGATGATGTCATGGGTTGTCAGGAAGCTGGCGGCTTAGAAGGTCATAATGGTGGACAATGAAATCCTGTGGATTTGTGTAATTAAAAGGCAGGCTTGTTCCATCTGCTGGCTTGTATACAAGTTTTGGACAATTTTTAGACATTTTGCCAAGGCACCCCTGAAGAAACCTCAAGGCACCCCACGGTGTCTGGGCTCCCTGCTTGAGAAAGGCTGCTCTAGCCCACGTCTCTGCCTGAACTCCTTTTAGTATTTAAAGCGGAGTTCCACTCACCTTTCAAAAAATAAAAGTTAGCAACTACAAAAACTGTAGCTGCTGACTTTTAAAAAACAGTCACTTACCTGTCCCTTGGTCCAGTGGTGTGTCCCCTGCAGCCCGTTTCACCGGCCGTCCTGTATTCCAGGAGGCCGGCATCTTCAGTGTGGGCACCTGGCTGTGATAGCTTACGACTTCACAGCCGGGTAAACACTGCACATGTGCGAGTAGCGCTGCGCTTCATGAATGGTTCTGTAGTCTTCTGGGACCTGTCACGTGTCTCAAAAGACTACAGGGAGGGAGGACACCTTCCGCTGCCGATCGCCTAGGCGATCGGACCAGAAGTGGGAGCGGGGTCAAATTCGGGTACCCGCTCCCCCCCCAAAGGTGCCAATCCTTAATGGGGCGCGGGGGAGCAGTCCTTAAAGCGGAACTTTCCCTTTTGGGTGGAGCTCCACTTTAAAACATAAGAGAGGCTGCCACCTAGAGGCCACACTAAGAATTGTTCTAACACCCCCTTACACGCACTTATTTTCACCCTACGAAGGCCGTCAGTCTCTCAAATGTAAAATTGATAGAAGGACTGGGCTGCTTATAGCAACCATATAGGTATAATGACAACTTATCACTACTGCTGTAGGCAATAATAAGACATGTACATAGAGGTAGGTATGCAGATCACTGATATAAGTATTGATCCAATTCAATAATGGAAATTCAAAGGAAATGTGACCTAGCTTGGCTTACAGTTACAGGAATGTGGAAGGATCCAACAGAAATAGGAATTTCCAGCACAATCAGGTCACAGTCAGGCCACGACTTTGAGAGTGCACTTCTCCATACAGTATCAAAAGACTCGCTCCAGTCACTATACACTTCAGTTAACTTGGCCAAACCAAACCCCATATTGTACTGAAGGCTTTAAGGACTGGAAATTCAGGTGAAGGTGTGGCACATACCAGCGGGTGCTTACTTTCCTTCATCCAGCACAGTAACAGAGACTAGAGGTAAGCAGTGCAGGAGTCTGCGCATTGCACTTCAGGCGCACTGATCGCGGTTGCAAAGCTCTGCGAACATTTTATAAGTGAACATTTTTTTACTGCAGTTGCATTGACCAAGTGCATTTATTAAAGTGGAAGCTTACTGTGGAATTATTATTATTATTATTATACAGGATTTATATATTATTATTATTATACAGGATTTATATAGCGCCAACAGTTTGCTCAGCGCTGTACAATATTACTCTATTTACAGCCATATAACAAATGTAGAGTACCTTGATAAATGGATAGAGCCAGGGGCGGACTGACAACTCATGGGGCCCCCGGGCAATAGGGGATCATGGGGCCCCTGTGTCCTTGCCCAAACTCAAAAAAGCCTATGAAAAAGGTACCAGGGGCATCTTATGGGGCCCCCTACTGACCCCAGGCCCTCGGGCAGTGCCCGAGTTTCCAAATGGTCAGTCCGCTCCTGGATAGAGCCATATTTGACTTTCTGTTCAAGCTCCTGTAGTCCAGCAGTAAGCAATGGAAACTGACAGCCATTTACAAGTGACACCATGCAACTCATGGGACTGCTCAGCCCCCTATGCTATCTATGTTTTGGTACATAGGTTGGAAAAAGACACAAGTACATTTAATGCAACCTACAACATTTTTTTTAAAAAGCTCCATATACAGCGCCCTCCATCTACAGTTGATCCAGTGAAAGGCAAAGAAAAACCTCCTAGGTTCGGTTCACACTGGAACACGTGCATGCTCAAGTTCCCATGCAATCCCCCGCGTTCCATTTTTGACAGCCCACTCATTTGAATGGGCTGCAAAATGCACTGGAACAAGCAAAAAGTAGCGCAAGCTCTACTTTTGCAAATGGCACTGCACCCAGCTGCATGGTACCGTGGAACCATGTGGTTTGGTGGCCACAATTGTGCTGCATTTGCAAGATGGGTTTGGGGTGCCATTAACAATTGATTGACACTTGCATCATGCAAGGGCAGCACAATTATGTGCGGCAAGGGAACCGCTCATGGAACGCACCTTTCCCACACTGCATTCCTTAGGCTAAGTTTACACTTGTAGTCGGGAGGGGTGGTAAAAACAGGTGGTTGAGCCGTATCTTTACCGCTTCTCAACCAACTCCCTCTTAGGCTGAAGGGCAGGCAGATGGGGTTGTATATTTGCCACATGCAGTTACAATGTTTTGCTGAGAAGGGCAGCAAGGGTTCTAGCCCTACACCGCATGCAAGCCACGCATGTGAACAGGGCCATGCCACAACTGCCTTGCAACTGCATGCTTGTGGCTCAGTAGTGCAGCCTTTTAGGGGTTAAAAATGGCAGTGAGTAGGTGACGTATCGCATCCCCAATACCTGTCAAATGTCCTCCAAAAAGGGAGCCACGATGTATCGCTCTTTCGGGGGCACCAATTATGTAAATGAGCAATAAAGCCTGATTGGTAAACACTTCCTCTGCACCCTGATACTAGCAAAGGGGAGCTGAGCAACATCGTGAGTTGCAGGATTTCGAAGGCAAATGGCCACCAATTTCCATTGCCAATTGTACGGACTGATGTCAGCCATGCCACTATTCATTTATCAGAGTACATTTTTATACAGCTGTTTAAAGCTGAACTCCAGGGAGAAAAAACTTTTTCCCGTTTAGTGGAGCTGTGCCCGCACTGCGTGGGTTAACTGCTTGTTTTTGTCTAGAGGATTGCGGAGTGGAGATACACTCAACGAATCTGCCGATCCTGCGAGCACAAGACCGCTCCTCACTGCTCCTGCCTCCCCTGCATACTAGGGGTCTTGTGCATGGACTGTTCTTGACATCATCATGCCCATAGATCGCCCATAGACTGACTCTGGACGTGAAGACGGCAAGAACAGTCCATCGCTGGATGTGGGGGAGCGCTGTTTTCCATGGGCTCAAAGATCGGGTAAGTATAGCCTTTCTGTGCACCCCTAGACAAAATAAGCAGTTAACCCATACAGTGCGGGCACAACCCCACTGCATGGGAGAAAAAAGAATTTTCATGGAGCTCTGCTTCAGGTTTCGTGGAGTAATTCTAGGGCGAACTTCTATTTACATTTTTCCTAAAATTGGACTGTTCCTTTAAAAGTATTGACTGGAGTTCCACTTTAATTATCTCATCATAGAGTTATGTTAATGGTTAAAGAAATGTTCCATCCCTTAATCCGGGGTCGTAGGGCACATTAAAAAGTAATGACTGAAATCCCTACATCTAATCCTACTCTGTCTGTTTGCAGCATATTATCGGCACTCTTGGTCACTCTTCATACAGTAAGAGAAGCTTTCCGTACTCCACATTTAACTCATCTACAGCACTGGTGACAAAAGGGTTAACACCAAATGAGCAAATCACATGCTTCCATTCTGTCACAATTCCCGTAAAACTTCCCTTGCAGTTGACCGCCAGAACTATCTCTCTGGCCCGCAGCCCTCGCTGACTCAATGCGCAGTTATGCAATATCATGAAACCTATTTCACTTTTTTATATTTCAGCTCGTTAAAAAAAAGGCCAAAGCACACAAAGTGATGTATGAGGCCGCACCAGGGAGGGAAGGGATTGGCTTCCCACAGGTAGACAGGGATTGCCGACATCCGTCTTCTACTTACGCAATATTACATTCACTCATTTCACTTTTTTATTTTAGGTTGTAAAAAGCAATAGTGTGTTCAAGGGCAGTGCCAGGTACACAGCCGACGATGTGGCCTGCTGGTTATAAAGTACAACTATGGCCTCCTGCTAAAACAATATGTGCTGCACCACTCAATTATACATGCACCAGCTTTAGTCCCTGTCTTACCTTCCTTACTCCTTTCCTACCCATGCTGCCCACCATCATACCCTCCATACTCCTTTCCTCCACATTCTATCCTCATCATACCCTCCATACTCCTCTCCTCCACATTCTATCCCCATCATACCCTCCATACTCCTTTCCTCCACATTCTATCCTCATCATACCCTCCATACTCCTCTCCTCCACATTCTATCCCCATCATACCCTCCATACTCCTCTCCTCCACATTCTATCCTCATCATACCCTCCGTACTCCTCTCCTCCACATTCTATCCCCATCATACCCTCCATACTCCTCTCCTCCACATTCTATCCTCATCATACCCTCCGTACTCCTCTCCTCCACATTCTATCCTCATCATACCCTCCGTACTCCTCTCCTCCACATTCTAGCCCCATCATACCCTCCGTACTCCTCTCCTCCACATTCTATCCTCATCATACCCTCCGTACTCCTTTCCTTCACATTCTATCCTCATCATACCCTCCGTACTCCTCTCCTCCACATTCTATCCTCATCATACCCTCCATACTCCTCTCCTCCACATTCTATCCTCATCATACCCTCCGTACTCCTCTCCTCCACATTCTATCCTCATCATATCCTCCGTACTCCTCTCCTCCACATTCTATCCCCATCATACCCTCCGTACTCCTCTCCTCCACATTCTATCCCCATCATACCCTCCGTACTCCTCTCCTCCACATTCTATCCCCATCATACTCTCCACACTCCTCTCCTCCACATTCTATCCTCATCATACCCTCCACACTCCTCTCCTCCACATTCTATCCTCATCATACCCTCCACACTCCTCTTCTCCACATTCTATCCCCGTCATACCCTCCACACTCCTCTTCTCCACATTCTATCCCCATCATACCCTCCATACTCCTCTCCTCCACATTCTATCCTCATCATACCCTCCGTACTCCTCTTCGCCACATTCTATCCCCATCATACCCTCCATACTCCTCTCCTCCACATTCTATCCTCATCATACCCTCCGTACTCCTTTCCTTCACATTCTATCCTCATTATACCCTCCGTACTCCTCTCCTCCACATTCTATCCCCATCATACCCTCCATACTCCTCTCCTCCACATTCTATCCTCATCATATCATCCGTACTCCTCTCCTCCACATTCTATCCTCATCATACCCTCCGTACTCCTCTCCTCCACATTCTATCCTCATCATACCCTCCGTACTCCTCTCCTCCACATTCTATCCTCATCATACCCTCCACACTCCTCTCCTCCACATTCTATCCTCATCATACCCTCCACACTCCTCTTCTCCACATTCTATCCTCATCATACCCTCCGTACTCCTCTCCTCCACATTCTATCCTCATCATATCCTCCATACTCCTCTCCTCCACATTCTATTCTCATCATACCCTCCACACTCCTCTCCTCCACATTCTATCCCCATCATGCCCTCCGTACTCCTTTCCTTCACATTCTATCCCCATCATACCCTCCGTACTCCTTTCCTTCACATTCTTTCCCCATCATACCCTCCGTACTCCTTTCCTTCACATTCTTTCCCCATCATACCCTCCGTACTCCTCTCCTCCACATTCTATCCCCATCATACCCTCCACACTCCTCTCCTCCACATTCTATCCCCATCATACCCTCCGTACTCCTCTCCTCCACATTCTATCCCCATCATACCCTCCTTACTCCTCTCCTCCACATTCTATCCTCATCATACCCTCCACCCTCCTCTCCTCCACATTCTATCCCCATCATACCCTCCGTACTCCTTTCCTTCACATTCTATCCCCATCATACCCTCCGTACTCCTTTTCTTCACATTCTATCCCCATCATACCCTCCGTACTCCTTTCCTTCACATTCTTTCCCCATCATACCCTCCGTACTCCTTTCCTTCACATTCTTTTCCCATCATACCCTCCGCACTCCTCTCCTCCACATTCTATCCTCATCATACCCTCTGTACGCCTTTCCTTCACATTCTTTCCCCATCATACCCTCCGTACTCTTCTCCTCCACAGTCTATCCCTATCATACCCTCCGTACTCCTCTCCTCCACATTCTATCCCCATCATACCCCGCACACTCCTCTCCTCCACATTCTATCCCCATCATACCCTCCGTACTCCTCTCCTCCACATTTTATCCTCATCATACCCTCCACACTCCTCTTCTCCACATTCTATCCTCATCATACCCTCCGTACTCCTCTCCTCCACATTCTATCCTCATCATATCCTCCATACTCCTCTCCTCCACATTCTATTCTCATCATACCCTCCACACTCCTCTCCTCCACATTCTATCCCCATCATGCCCTCCGTACTCCTTTCCTTCACATTCTATCCCCATCATACCCTCCGTACTCCTTTCCTTCACATTCTTTCCCCATCATACCCTCCGTACTCCTCTCCTCCACATTCTATCCTCATCATACCCTTCATACTCCTCTCCTCCACATTCTATCCCCATCATACCCTCCACACTCCTCTCCTCCACATTCTATCCCCATCATACCCTCCGTACTCCTCTCCTCCACATTCTATCCCCATCATACCCTCCTTACTCCTCTCCTCCACATTCTATCCTCATCATACCCTCCACCCTCCTCTCCTCCACATTCTATCCCCATCATACCCTCCGTACTCCTTTCCTTCACATTCTATCCCCATCATACCCTCCGTACTCCTTTTCTTCACATTCTATCCCCATCATACCCTCCGTACTCCTTTCCTTCACATTCTTTCCCCATCATACCCTCCGTACTCCTTTCCTTCACATTCTTTTCCCATCATACCCTCCGCACTCCTCCACATTCTATCCTCATCATACCCTCTGTACGCCTTTCCTTCACATTCTTTCCCCATCATACCCTCCGTACTCTTCTCCTCCACAGTCTATCCCTATCATACCCTCCGTACTCCTCTCCTCCACATTCTATCCCCATCATACCTTCCGTACTCCTCTCCTCCACATTCTATCCCCATCATACCCCGCACACTCCTCTCCTCCACATTCTATCCCCATCATACCCTCCGTACTCCTCTCCTCCACATTTTATCCCAATCATACCCTCCAGACTCCTATCTTCCACATTCTATTCCCATCATACCATCTGCTCTCCTCTCCTGCTCATTCTATCCTCATCATAGTCTCTGTACTCCTCTCCTCCACATTCTATCCCCATCATACCCTCCACACTCCTCTCCTCCACATTCTATCCCCATCATACCCTCCACACTCCTCTCCTCCACATTCTATCCCCATCATACCCTCCACACTCCTCTCCTGCATATGGTGTCACTAAAACCCTTCCTTAGTATGTTTGTTATGTCCTCATCCTTGCCTATACACCTTTGTTAGTTACATTCTATAAAATATGTGCTAATGGTGATGCAAAGCAGCCATGAATTTCCTTCCAATCACACCAGACACAATGGTGAGACAAGGTATCCTCATTTCTTTACTGATGATCGCTCAGAGAACGCAATGTTACATTTTCAGCAAAATGTCATGAAAACCGTCCCTGTGTGCCTATAAACCTGCCTTCCCTAGATCCTCGGATGTCTGACTCTCTGTAGGAGATCTGCGTTCCCCTGCGCCATCCAGCTTCACCCCAAGAGTCTGATTAGTCACGGCAGACAAGACCAGACGTCTCCAGCGTAATTGCAGCGTGGGAATGGCCGCCCCACCCGAGAACCATCATTTTCTGCTGCTTGTTTGTTCCACAGGTGAATTCTGACAATGAGATCCCGGGCCGGATCTGCTCTAGCTTGGGCTCCATTGGCATTTGCACATTCCATGAAAAAAAAAGCGTCACACGTTAATTATTAACAGCACCCCAAATGCGGCAAGAAAACACGTGTTTTCGCATGCGGCACAACATGTGACAAACAAGCTATGGCAGCATTCCCCATATGGAAGAAAAATATATTTGAAATATATTTTAAAAATATTCTTCCCAAATATATTGACATATACCTAAAGCGCTGAGCGAACTGTTGGCGCTATATAAATTCTGTATAATAATAATACCATATTTTTTGCTCCATAAGACACACCTAGGATTTAGAGGAGGAAAACAAGAAAAAAAAAATTCTGACCCAATGGACTGCAGACATAGTACAGGAGATGACCAGAGACTGCGGACACAGTACAGGAGATGACCAGAGACTGCGGACATAGTACAGGAGATGACCAGAGACTGCGGACACAGTACAGGAGATGACCAGAGACTGCAGACATAGTACAGGAGATGACCAGAGACTGCGGACATAGTACAGGAGATGACCAGAGACTGCAGACATAGTACAGGAGATGACCAGAGACTGCGGACATAGTACAGGAGATGACCAGAGACTGCAGACACAGTACAGGAGATGACCAGAGACTGCGGACACGGTACAGGACATGACCAGAGACTGCGGACACAGTACAGGAGATGACCAGAGACTGCGGACACAGTACAGGGAATGACCAGAGACTGCGGACACAGTACAGGAGATGACCAGAGACTGCGGACACAGTACAGGAGATGACCAGAGACTGCGGACACAATACAGGAGATGACCAGACACTGCGGATATAGTACAGGAGATGACCAGAGACTGCGGACACAGTACAGGAGATGACCAGAGACTGCGGACACAGTACAGGAGATGACCAGAGACTGCGGATATAGTACAGGAGATGACCAGAGACTGCGGACACAGTACAGGAGATGACCAGAGACTGCGGATATAGTACAGGAGATGGCCAGAGACTGCGGACATATTACAGGAGATGACCAGAGACTGCGGACACAGTACAGGAGATGATTAGAGACTGCAGACATAGTACAGGAGATGACCAGAGACTGCAGACATATTACAGGAGATGACCAGAGACTGCGGACACAGTACAGGAGATGACCAGAGACTGAGGACACAGTACAGGAGATGACCAGAGACTGAGGACACAGTACAGGAGATGACCAGAGACTGCAGACATATTACAGGAGATGACCAGAGACTGCGGACACAGTACAGGAGATGACCAGAGACTGCGGACATAGTACAGGAGATGACCAGAGACTGCGGACACAGTACAGGAGATGACCAGAGACTGCGGACACAGTACAGGAGATGACCAGAGACTGCGGACATAGTACAGGACATGACCAGAGACTGCGGGCGTACTACAGGAGACGACCAGAGACTGCGGACATAGTACAGGAGATGACCAGAGACTGCGGACATAGTACAGGAGATGACTAGAGACTGCAGACACAGTACAGGACATGACCAGAGACTGCGGACATAGTACAGGAGATGACCAGAGACTGCGGACATAGTACAGGAGATGACCAGAGACTGTGGACACAGTACAGGAGATGACCAGAGACTACAGACATAGTACAGGAGATGATTAGAGACTGCAGACATAGTACAGGAGATGACCAGAGACTGCGGACATAGTACAGGAGATGACCAGAGACTGCGGACATAGTACAGGACATGATCAGAGACTGCAGACATAGTACAGGAGATGACCAGAGACTGCGGATATAGTACAGGAGATGACCAGAGACTGCGGACATAGTACAGGAGATGATTAGAGACTGCAGACATAGTACAGGAGATGACCAGAGACTGCGGACACAGTACAGGAGATGACCAGAGACTGCGGACATAGTACAGGACATGACCAGAGACTGCGGACGTACTACAGGAGACGACCAGAGACTGCGGACATAGTACAGGAGATGACCAGAGACTGCGGACATAGTACAGGAGATGACTAGAGACTGCGGACACAGTACAGGACATGACCAGAGACTGCGGACATAGTACAGGAGATGACCAGAGACTGCGGACATAGTACAGGAGATGACCAGAGACTGTGGACACAGTACAGGAGATGACCAGAGACTACATACATAGTACAGGAGATGACCAGAGACTGTGGACATAGTACAGGAGATGACCAGAGACTGCGGACATAGTACAGGAGATGACCAGAGACTGCGGACATAGTACAGGACATGATCAGAGACTGCGGACATAGTACAGGAGATGACCAGAGACTGCGGACATAGTACAGGAGATGATTAGAGACTGCAGACATAGTACAGGAGATGACCAGTGACTGCGGACACAGTACAGGAGATGACCAGAGACTGCGGACACAGTACAGGAGATGACCAGAGACTGCGGATATAGTACAGGAGATGACCAGAGACTGCGGACATAGTACAGGAGATGACCAGAGACTGCAGACGTACTACGGGAGACGACCAGAGACTGCGGACACAGTACAGGGGATGACCAGAGACTGCGGACATAGTACAGGAGATGACCAGAGACTGCGGACACAGTATAGGAGATGACCAGAGACTGCGGACACAGTACAGGAGATGACCAGAGACTGCGGACACAGTACAGGAGATGACCAGAGACTGCGGACATAGTACAGGAGATGACCAGAGACTGCGGACATCGTACAGGTGATGGTCAGAGACTGCGGACACAGTACAGGAGATGACCAGAGACTGCGGACACAGTACAGGAGATGACTAGAGACTGCGGACACAGTACAGGAGATGACCAGAGACTGCGGACACAGTACAGGAGATGACCAGAGACTGCGGACATAGTACAGGACATGACCAGAGACTGCGGACGTACTACAGGAGACGACCAGAGACTGCGGACATAGTACAGGAGATGACCAGAGACTGCGGACATAGTACAGGAGATGACTAGAGACTGCGGACACAGTACAGGACATGACCAGAGACTGCGGACATAGTACAGGAGATGACCAGAGATTGCGGACATAGTACAGGAGATGACCAGAGACTGTGGACACAGTACAGGAGATGACCAGAGACTACATACATAGTACAGGAGATGACCAGAGACTGTGGACATAGTACAGGAGATGACCAGAGACTGCGGACATAGTACAGGAGATGACCAGAGACTGCGGACATAGTACAGGACATGATCAGAGACTGCGGACATAGTACAGGAGATGACCAGAGACTGCGGACATAGTACAGGAGATGATTAGAGACTGCAGACATAGTACAGGAGATGACCAGAGACTGCGGACACAGTACAGGAGATGACCAGAGACTGCGGATATAGTACAGGAGATGACCAGAGACTGCGGACATAGTACAGGAGATGACCAGAGACTGCAGACGTACTACGGGAGACGACCAGAGACTGCGGACACAGTACAGGAGATGACCAGAGACTGCGGACATAGTACAGGAGATGACCAGAGACTGCGGACACAGTACAGGAGATGACCAGAGACTGCGGACACAGTACAGGAGATGACCAGAGACTGCGGACATAGTACAGGAGATGACCAGAGACTGCGGACATCGTACAGGTGATGGTCAGAGACTGCGGACACAGTACAGGAGATGACCAGAGACTGCGGACACAGTACAGGAGATGACTAGAGACTGCGGACACAGTACAGGAGATGACCAGAGACTGCGGATATAGTACAGGAGATGACCAGAGACTGCGGACATAGTACAGGAGATGACCAGAGACTGCGGACGTACTACGGGAGACGACCAGAGACTGCGGACACAGTACAGGAGATGACCAGAGACTGCGGACATAGTACAGGAGATGACCAGAGACTGCGGACACAGTATAGGAGATGACCAGAGACTGCGGACACAGTACAGGAGATGACCAGAGACTGCGGACACAGTACAGGAGATGACCAGAGACTGCGGACATAGTACAGGAGATGACCAGAGACTGCGGACATCGTACAGGTGATGGTCAGAGACTGCGGACACAGTACAGGAGATGACCAGAGACTGCGGACACAGTACAGGAGATGACTAGAGACTGCGGACACAGTACAGGAGATGACCAGAGACTGCAGATATAGTACAGGAGATGACCAGAGACTGCGGACATAGTACAGGAGATGACCAGAGACTGCAGACGTACTACGGGAGACGACCAGAGACTGCGGACACAGTACAGGAGATGACCAGAGACTGCGGACATAGTATAGGAGATGACCAGAGACTGCGGACACAGTATAGGAGATGACCAGAGACTGTGGACATTGTACAGGAGATGACCAGAGACTGCGGACACAGTACAGGAGATGACCAGAGACTGTGGACACAATACAGGAGATGACCAGAGACTGCGGACATAGTACAGGAGATGACCAGAGACTGCGGACACAGTATAGGAGATGACCAGAGACTGTGGACATTGTACAGGAGATGACCAGAGACTGCGGACACAGTACAGGAGATGACCAGAGACTGTGGACACAATACAGGAGATGACCAGAGACTGCGGACATAGTACAGGAGATGACCAGAGACTGCAGATGTACTACGGGAGATGACCAGAGACTGCGGACACAGTACAGGAGATGACCAGAGACTGCGGACACAGTATAGGAGATGACCAGAGACTGCGGACACAGTACAGGAGATGACCAGAGACTGCGGACACAGTACAGGAGATGACCAGAGACTGCGGACATAGTACAGATGACCAGAGACTGCTGACCTTTGGGGAGGGGGAGAGCAGGTACCCAAATTTGACAAGCACCAGCTCCCACTTCCTCCCTCCCCGTCTTCTGGGGCACGTGACAGGTCCAAGAAGACTGCCGGACCATTCACAAAGAGCAACACTTCTCGCACATGCGCAGTGGGCACCTGGCCGTGAGGCCGCAAGCTGTCACAGCCGGGTGCCCACACTAAAGATGCCCGGTATTCTGACACGGCGGTGGCAGAAATACCAGGTCGGCCGCTCCATAAGACACACAGACATTTTCCCCCATTTTTTTTTGGGGGGGGGGGGGAGTGCATCTTATGGAGCGAAAAATACGGTATTTGAAATGCTACAATTTTGGCCATATTCAATATATTTCAATAATTATATATATATACATACATACTGCATGTTGAAATGCGTTTTTATTACAAAATATAAGAAAAATATTTTTTAAAATACATTTAAAATATACTGTATGTCTTTAAAAATACAAATCTACATTTTTGGAATGCATTTACAAATATATGTAAAAATATATGTTAAAGTGACTTTTTTTTATGAGTTAAAAAAAATCTGAAGAATATATTTAAAAAAATATATTTATAAAAATATTTTTCATATATTTTGTAATATATAAATGGCCACAATTGTAGTATTTCAAATATATTTTTCTTCCATGTGGGTATCTGGCATTTGTTAGATGCACTTTTTCCGCACGACACGCACAGCGCAGCCCATACATCTGTGTAACACCACCCCCGAGAAACGTAGCAAAAGAAGCTCTGGTAGTTTTTTTGGGCGTAGAGCTTGGCGCAGTTTTTACCGCGTGTATTATGTTTGCCGCGCATGGAAATGTGTGTTTGCGGCTACATTTGCGGCGCCATTTAACAAATAATGGGGCCGCAAGCATGACGTGCGTTTCTGCACGTGTAGATGTGAGCTGAGCCTACACTGCTATGTGCCAAAAAGGTGCAGGAGTTTCTTTTGATGCGTTTGTCACATTAAATATGCGCGTCTAGCAAACTCTAGATGTCAATGGAATTGTCAAAAGAAATGTTTCTATTTAAAAATGGTTGAGATGAGAGGAGAGCGGCGTGATGAGGAAGGTGTCAGTTGTGTGGTCGTGGTGTTCATGGCACAGCAGTGTTGGGTGATGAGGGGTTTCGGGTGACTCATCTCGCAGGGACAGGTATTAGTCATGCGTCTTTTCTTGGTTTCGTGAGAATGCCTCCAGAGGTCTGTAGACTGAGATGAGGTGGTTCTGATGACACGACTCTGTGATCCCTCCATACAAAGATCTTCAGCTGTATATGTGCCCTGTACATGCCGCTGTGCAGTTGTAGACTCCATATGTGACTTTCATGCGTTGCGACAATCTGCACCATTTTCAGGAACAAAGCATACCACTGTACCTGGTATGCAGAGGCGTGCCACCAACGCGGAAAAATGAAAGGACTGCCTGAGGCAGCACTGAGGCTGGAATGTCCTCCATACCAGTCACTCTGTCCTCATTGCTGATCAGTAAGGTTGTCTTGTATCCACAAGGTAGCATTATTAAGGTGGTTGCTAGGACGCTGACGTCTGGGCCATCATTGGTTGTTATTGTGCACCGTAATATCCAGTGATGCTGTATGGCCCAGCAGCCTGCAACTAGCAACCAATGACACTGTCTGGCCCATCCTTCAGAGTCCTAGCAACCAATAGTGCTCTGCAGCCTAGCAGCCTGCACCTAGCAACCAATAACACTCTCCAGCCCATCCTTCAGAGTCCTAGCAACCAATGGTGCTGTGCAGCCTATCAGCCTGCACCTAGCAACCAATAGCACTGTCCGGCCCATCCTTCAGAGTCCTAGCAACCAGTGATGCTGTATGGCCCAGCAGCCTGCAACTAGCAACCAATGACACTGTCCGGCCCATCCTTCAGAGTCCTAACAACCAATAGTGCTCTGCAGCCTGCACTTAGCAACCAATAACACTCTCCAGTCCATCCTTCAGAGTCCTAGCAACCAATGGTGCTGTGCAGCCTATCAGCCTGAACTTAGCAACCAATAACACCGTCCGGACCATCCTTCAGAGTTCTAGCAACCAATGGTGCTGTACAGCCCAGCAGTGTGCACCTAGCAACCAATAACACTGTCCGGACCATCCATCAGAGTCCTAGCAACCAATGGTGCTGTGTAGCCTAGCACCCTGAACCTAGCAACCAATAACACTGTCTGGCCCATCTGTCACAAATGTGCGGTCAAGCCCCACTTTTTGTGCCTGCAGCAAAAACCATCCAACGTATCACCATCGCTGAGTGTCAAGCCTGCAGAATGTGACTAACCCCATGTTCACACCTAAGCGTTTTTCCGCTGCATTTTTCAGAAACACACTTCAGTCCATTTAACATGATTTCCTATGGGAAACATTCACATCTCAGCGTTTTCACCTGGTGCGTTTTTTGGAAAGGGTCAGGGACTTTTTTGAATGCAAAAATTTTGTTTTTGATTCTATAGACTTGCTGGAAATGCTGCAGAAAAGCATGTATTGATTTTGTGATGCGTTTTTGATGCGTTTTGTGTTTTAAATCTACCTAGCAACAAGAAAAAAAGATTAAAATTAAAAAAAAAGCAAAACACATCAAAAACGTGGCAAAAACACAGGCACAAAAACACAAAATGTGAAGCAAAACTCAATGCAGAAATGGCTCAAACGCAAACTGCATAGGTGTGAACCTTGCCTGATTCAAGCAGATGGAGAGCGCCCTGCAACCGCGTGCAATGCATATGATTGCGGGATGCTTGTCGGAAAGAATGGGGTGAAAAGGGGCAGATATCACACTATTACCTCCACACTGACTTGTCAATTGCCTCTGAAATGTGACCTGAATGTGGATCGCTCTTCAGAGGAGCGGTGGATTTCGACACCTGTAGGCAGCTTATTAAGGTGACCCCACAAAAATGTCGTCCCTTCCCCCCACCAACTGATAAAAAGGAGATTGTTTTCTTCTCCTTGTGGTTGCAGACAGGTTCACTTTACAACCAATAGTCCATTATAGGAGGAAAAGTCCTGAACCCCCAGCCTAGGAATCACATTCATAGATTGTATTCTTCTGTCCCCCCGCATTATTCATACAACTGCAGGCCAGAGCAGGGGAGGAGCTCACAAGTGTCAGCTCACACGGACTTCAATATTCCTGGAAATCAATGACAGAGGAACAGCTGATCTACAGGATGGCGTGATACAATGTAACGCTAACTGCACGCACAGCGCCACCTGCTGCACACAATCGGGAGCGCTGTGGCCGTGCTAAGACAGCGCCACCTAGCGAGCAAAGAAGGGAACGCTGCCGTCCTCGAGTTGTTAAATGGCGATTTTCCGTATGGCGAAACAGCGCCACCTGTTGACCGAAATAAATAGCGCCGGGGTCATGCTGTGATACAACCCCGAGACAGCGCCACCTGGCCTCGCTCAGTTGGATTGATAGGTGACGTCAAGGGGCGGGGAAGCCTGGCGGAAGGGATGTTTGGGACGGCAGGGGGCGGTGTCTTCCCAGAGCACGTGTAGAGGAAGCCCCGCCCATCCCGGAGAAGCCCAGGAGACATGGATTCCCCCACAATGGAGGAGGAAGAGGAGGACTGGAGGTCCTGGGAGGAAAAGACAGGCATTCCTCCACACCTGACACCAACACCATGTAAATAATAACCTCATCACCCCTCCCCCATACTGTATATTATATCCCTGCACCCCTCCCCCATACTGTGCATTATATCCCCTCCCCCATACTGTATATTATATCCCTGCACCCCTCCCCCATACTGTGCATTATATCCCTCCCCCATACTGTATATTATCCCTGCACCCCTCCCCCATACTGTATGTTATATCCTTCCAGCCCTCCCCCATACTGTGCATTATATCCCCTCCCCCATACTGTATATTATATTCCTGCATCCCCTCCCCCCCACTGTACATTATATCCCTGCCCCCCCCCCCCCCACTGTGCATTATATCCCTGCCCCCCTCTCCCATACTGTGCATTATATCCCTGCCCCCCTCCCCCATACTGTGCATTCTATCCCTGCACCCCTCCCCCATACTGTGCATTCTATCCCTGCACCCCTCCCCCATACTGTGCATTATATCCCTGCACCCCTCCCCCATACTGTGCATTATATCCCCTCCCCCATACTGTATATTATATTCCTGCACCCCCTCCCCCATACTGTATATTATATTCCTGCACCCCCTCCCCCATACTGTGCATTATATCCCTGCACCCCTCCCCCATACTGTGCATTACATCCCCTCCCCCATACTGTGCATTACATCCCCTCCCCCATACTGTGCATTACATCCCTGCACCCCTCCCCCATACTGTATATTATATCCCTGCACCCCTCCCCCATACTGTATATTATATCCCTGCACCCCTCCCCCATACTGTAAATTATATCCCTCCATCCCCTCCCCCATACTGTATATTATATCCCCTCCCCCATACTGTATATTTTATCCCTGAACCCCTCCCCCATACTGTGCATTATATCTCCTCCCCCATACTGTATATTATATCCCTGCACCCCCTCCCCCATACTGTATATTATATCCCTGCACCCCCTCCCCCATACTGTATATTATATCCCTGCACCCCCTCCCCCATACTGTATATTATATCCCTGCACCCCCTCCCCCATACTGTATATTATATCCCTGCACCCCCTCCCCCATACTGTATATTATATCCCTGCACCCCCTCCCCCATACTGTATATTATATTTCCTCCCCCATACTGTATATTATATTCCCTCCCCCATACTGTATATTATATCCCTGCACCCCCTCCCCCATACTGTATATTATATCCCTGCACCCCCTCCCCCATACTGTATATTATATTCCCTCCCCCATGCTGTATATTATATCCCTGCACCCCCTCCCCCATACTGTATATTATATCCCCTCCCCCATACTGTATATTATATCCCTGCACCCCTCCCCTATACTATGCATTATATCCCCTCCCCCATATTGTGCATTATATCCCTGCACCCCTCCCCCATACTGTATATTATATCCCTCCACCCCTCCCCCATACTGTACATTATATCCCTCCACCCCTCCCTCATTTTGCACATTATATTCCTGCACCCCTCCCCTGCTGTACATTCTGTACCAATGTTATATAAGCAACACATCCGCAGCATCCTCGTTAGACGTGCATGCTCCTCCCTGCTGGGTACTGAAGACTTTAGCAGTGCAATCTGCTGATCAGTTGCGTGATTTGTAATTCCTTCATTTCCTGATTGATTCGATTTATAACCTTCAGTCATTTTGTTCCTGAGCATTTTCTGAAGAGGAAAACACACCCCTGGCTTTCTTTTAGATATGCACGCTTCATTGGCAGTGCAGGCTTTGGCTATGCAATCTGCTGATCAGTTGCTTGATTTGTAATTCCTTACTTTTCTGTCTGAAGGACCTCATTTTAATTATTTAGTTCCCAAGCATTATATCAAAGAACATATCCTTGTTTTACTTTAGATGTGCATGCTCCCATTGTGCTGGAAGGCTGTAGCTGTGCAATTTGCTGATCACTTGCTTCTTTTATAATTCCTTTATTTCCTGCATAAACAACTGGGTTTAACAACCATCAACCAATTTTAGCGACTTGATTCTGCAATCAACTATTTTGGTCCTCAGCAATAAATGAAAGAATACATCCCTGACATCCCTTTAGATGTGAATGCTTCCTTGGTGCTGCAGACTTTAGCTGTGCAATCTGCTGATCATGTGCCGATTACAATATCAGGCAAATAAAGTCTTTCAAACAAGAAATAAAGGAAATACAAACCAAACACCCTTCCCCCAAACCGTTCATTATATCACTGCATTGTAGTGCAGGAAATAAAAGGAATTACAAATCAAGTAGCTGATCAGCAAATTGCACAAAGGCTGTATCACCAAGGTTGCATGCCCATCTAAAGGGATGCCAGGGATGTGTTCTTTCATGTAATACTCAGGAACAAAATGATTGAGGGGGCACTCTCATCAGTGAGCTGCTCTAATAGATTGCCTAACTTTATTGAAATATTACCAGTGACATTGCAATAGAGTCCTATCCACTGCAGTACCATTGTGATTTAGTTGTTTGTGTTGTGCTGAAAAACAAACAACTGACAGCATAGGAAACAAGGCATTTTGCCTTGTCTACTGAAAAAATCAGCCAGTGTAGCCTCAAGCCCTCTGGTGTAAGCGGGGCCTAATGGTTACAAGTCAAGAAAATCAAGTCATTCAGACAGAAACTGATGAAATGACAAATCAAACAACTGCTCAGCAAATGGCACAACTAAATTCTGCAGCATCCAGTGGCAAGCATCAAGTAGCATGCACATCTAAAGGGATGCCAGAGATGTGTTCTTTCATATAATTCTGCTGAGGCTTCATGGTGGAACTGCAAATTTGCAGAGAATTGAGAGGAATCCATTTCAAGGTATGCGAGGACTTGCTGGTGAGAAAAAAAAATGTAGGTTTGGAGTTCAGCTTTTATGGGAGAGAAGATTGTTTGTTATACTGCATTCTCTTTAGTTTGCAGACAACGGACAGAATCTGACAGATCTCCACAAAGAGTCATCGTTCACCTGGACATGGACTGCTTCTACGCACAAGTGGAAATGATCCGAAACCCGGACCTGAGGGATAAGCCTCTAGGTAATGAGTTAGTGTGTTACTAAACCCAAAGCAGTACAATCAGTCTGTATATGCAGGAAAGCATGCTTGTTATACTCACTGTGGAACCTAAGGGGTTAATCCTCCGCATTGTGTAAAAAGGATGTTTGATCCTGTCTTCTCTGATCCTCCCCTTCTTCCAGTGTCCCCCTCTTATCTCTTGTTAAGACATATCGTGACGAGTCACTCTGCACATGTTTAGTTTAGTGTGTATTGCTAGAGAGGTTTTTATTTTTTTCGTGGTCAGCACGGCCAATCAGCACTGTCCAGACAGAGGTCAGGGGTTCTGCATCCTCCTAAAGCAAAAAGAAAACTCCTCCTACAAGCTTTAACCAGTGCCCTGCTGGACACTGATAGAAGTCACAAGACTACTCTAACTGCTGATGAGAAAAGGTATTTAGCAGTTTATATTTACTAAAATAATTGCACTTCCATGTTCTGTGTACTGTGGGAGCCCAGATATAGTGAATACAGAGTCCAGGGAGAGCGGATATAGTGAATGCAGGGTCCGGGGAGACCGGATACAGTGAACGCGGGGTCCGGGGAGAGCGGATACAGTGAACGCGGGGTCCGGGGAGAGCGGATACAGTGAACGCGGGGTCCGGGGAGAGCGGATACAGTGAACGCGGGGTCCGGGGAGAGCGGATACAGTGAACGCGGGGTCCGGGGAGAGCGGATACAGTGAACGCGGGGTCCGGGGAGAGCGGATACAGTGAACGCGGGGTCCGGGGAGAGCGGATACAGTGAACGCGGGGTCCGGGGAGAGCGGATACAGTGAACGCGGGGTCCGGGGAGAGCGGATACAGTGAACGCGGGGTCCGGGGAGAGCGGATACAGTGAACGCGGGGTCCGGGGAGAGCGGATACAGTGAACGCGGGGTCCGGGGAGAGCGGATACAGTGAACGCGGGGTCCGGGGAGAGCGGATACAGTGAACGCGGGGTCCGGGGAGAGCGGATACAGTGAACGCGGGGTCCGGGGAGAGCGGATACAGTGAACGCGGGGTCCGGGGAGAGCGGATACAGTGAACGCGGGGTCCGGGGAGAGCGGATACAGTGCACGCGGGGTCCGGGGAGAGCGGATACAGTGAACGCGGGGTCCGGGGAGAGCGGATACAGTGCACGCGGGGTCCGGGGAGAGCGGATACAGTGAACGCGGGGTCCGGGGAGAGCGGATACAGTGAAAGTGGGTGCCCGGGGAGAGCGGATACAGTGAAAGTGGGTGCCCGGGGAGAGCGGATACAGTGAACGCGGGTGCCCGGGGAGAGCGGATACAGTGAACGCGGGTGCCCGGGGAGAGCGGATACAGTGAACGCGGGTGCCCGGGGAGAGCGGATACAGTGAACGCGGGTGCCCGGGGAGAGCGGATACAGTGAACGCGGGTGCCCGGGGAGAGCGGATACAGTGAACGCGGGTGCCCGGGGAGAGCGGATACAGTGAACGCGGGTGCCGGGGAGAGCGGATACAGTGAACGCGGGTGCCCGGGGAGAGCGGATACAGTGAACGCGGGTGCCCGGGGAGAGCGGATACAGTGAATGCGGGGTCGAGCAAAACGATTGAATCCCCAAACAACTGAATAGCTATAACTTCCCTTCCAATCAATTTTGTTTCAATTTCTAACGGATGCGATCAAACTGAGTGCGTTGGCCAAGGAGGAAAATTATCGATCGCTTTTCATTGATGGTCAGCACTAAGATACTTTGTTCATGAAAATGATCGTCTATTAATCGAATGGGTCAGGAGATTACATGGAGATGTGATAGGTAAGATACCATCGTACGTTATCAATCGAAATTCACTTTCCCGTGTGTGGCATATCGATCAAATGGGTTGTTATCTATAGATTGATTATTACAGTCGGAAGAGAGTGATTGGAAAATAAATCGATCAATTATCAAAGTGTGCATGGCCACGATGAGGCCACCATGCTCCGAAAAGCATATGCGTTTTTGATGTGGTTCCCATGCGTTTTCTGTACAGCATGCACCTGTGAAACGTGGACATGTGACTCAAAAAAGAACTCACCAAGAGCGCAAATGTGGTGCATTGTTGGCGTGTTTTCCATTCATTTCAATGGGGAGCAGCGTTTTTGGTGCGCCTTTATAAAGCGCACCAAGGGTGCAGTGTGCTGGACTTTTCAAACCGCACCGCAACCACAGTACAGTGGTGTGAAGAGTCCCGTAGGATTTAAAGGGAAACATTTTGTGTTTTTACAAAGGTAAAAACACATTGGTGTAAACAGGCCTAAAGTGCAATCAAAATCAGACAGATCAGCACAAGGGACATAACTTACAATCAGTAGGATGTATTCCTTGGGCTGATTCTGTTTCTATAAGTAGAAGTCTTCCTCCATCCTGTATCCCACCACCCACCCCTACCGCCATAATCCTCCACCAAGGCGCTGTCACAGTCTCAAGAGAGCACAGCTATGCCCACCCTTTCTGCCTAGCTCCTCCCCGTTCTACAGTTTCTGTGAATGGAATATGATCTATGAATGAAGTGGGAGGAGCTATCTTTCATCCACACATCCCCCATTCATAGATCGTGTTCCATTCATAGGAGCTGTAGTACGGCTTCTATGAATGGAGCAGCTGGACAGAAAAGACACACATAGTTGGTCTCACTTCATGAGAGCATGGGCCAGCTCCTTGGTTGTATTAACTCCCGTTGTACTGGAGGATTACAGCTGCAGGGGTTTAGGACGAAGGAAGACTTCTACTAACAGAAAAGGAATCAGCACAAGGGACCAGGGATGCACCGAAATTTCAGTGGCTGAAAACACCCCTTTCGGCCATTGGCTGAAATGAAAAAAAGTACCGATATACAGTAGGTGCCGAAAAAACCCCACCCGCTGTGGCCGCTTGGTAGTTCTCAGCTTTACCTGAGAAATCATCACACGATCCCGGTGCTGGGCATAGAGATGAATGAAGGAAAGATGGCCTCCACTCATCTCTATGCTCTTGGAGGACCAGAGCAATGTCCCTTCTGGTTACGACCATTTTTTTTTTTTTTTTTGATCCAGTGCTTTACATTGCAGAGGAGAGATATGGGGTCTTACTGACCCCATATCTCTCCATAAAGAGGACCTGTCACTAATTATTTCTATCACAAGGGATGCATGCATTTCTTGTGATAAAAATAAAAGTGATTAAACATTTTTTTTAAAGGGACAGGGCAAAAAAAAAAAATTAAAGTATAAAAAAAAAAAGTTTAAAGTGCCCCCATCCCCCCCGTGCTCGCACGTAGAATGCATACGTAGGCTATGCCCACATATGTAAATGAGGTATCGCCACGAACGTCAAAGCAATAGCAATAATTCTCGCACTAGACCTCCTCTGTAACTCTACACTGCTAACCTCTAGAAATTTTTAAATCGTAACCCATGGAGATTTTTAAGTACCGCAGTTTCACGCCAATCCACAGGCGTGCACAATTTTAACCACTTGCCTACCAGGCACTTATACCCCCTTATTTACCAGGCCAATTTTCAGCTTTCAGCGCTGCCGCACTTTGATTGACAATTGCGCGGTCATGCAACATTGTACCCATATGAAATTTTGATCATTTTTTTCTCACAAAGAGAGCTTTCTTTTGGTGGCATTTAATCGCCACTGGGCGCTTTACGTTTTGCGCTATAAATAAAAAAAATGCAAAAAATTTGAAAAAAAAAGTTTCTTTGTTTCTATTATAAAATTTTTCAAACAGGTATTTTTTTCTCCTTCACTGATGTACGTTGATGAGGCAGCACTGATGGGCACTGATAGGCAGCACTAAAGGGCACTGATAGACAGCACTAATGAGGTGTCACGGATAGGCGGCACTAATGAGGTGTCACGGATAGGCGGCACTAATATGCAGCACTGATAGGCGGCACTGATAGGTGACACTGATGATGGGTACTGATAGACGGCACTGACTGGCATCACTGCTGGGCACTGACTGGCGGCACTGACTGGCAGCACTGGTGGGTGGCACTGGTGGGCAGCACTGGTGGGTGGGCACAGGTGGGTGGCACTGGTGGGCACAGGTGGGTGGGCACAGGTGGGTGGCACTGCTTGGCACAGGTAGGTGGCACTTCTGGGCACAGGTGTGGGACACTGCAGAGTGGCACAGGTGGGTGCACTGCTGGGCACAGGTGGGTGATCTGCTGGGCACAGGTGGGTGATCTGCTGGGCACAGGTGGGCGGAGCTAGTGGGCGCACTGCTGGGCACAGGTGGGCGGAACTTGCGGGTGGTATTGCTGGGCACCGATCATCAGGGCACTGATCATCAGTGCCCTGATGATCGGTGCCGATCCCCGCTCTGACAACTGCCGGTTCTCGGCAGTACTTTCCTCACGATCTGACAGCGTGAGGAAAGTGCAGCCGAGAACCGGCACTTGCATTTCCCTCTGATCAGCATGTCATTGGACACCGCTGATCACGTGGTAAAAGGCTGCTGTGATTGGCCTTTTACCACATCACGTGATTAGCTGTGTCCGTAGGACACAGCGATCACGGAGATCGCCGGGTGCGCCCCCCCTGGGGAGCGCAGGAGAGCGCGTTCTGGGAGGCCGTCATATGACGTCCACTCAGAACTGGCCGGCCGCAGTGCAGCCGTCATTCGGCTATCTGCGGTCAGCAACTAGTTAAAGCGTGACATGTAGGGTATCTCTTTACTCGCCATAACATCCTCTTTCATTTTTTTACAAACAAATTGGTGTATGTATTGTTTTTTTTTTTGTTTTTTTTTAATCAAAGTGTATTTTTTTCCAAAAATTTATATTTAAAAACTTCCCGTTTCGGTTTTTAGCCAAGTGCATTCTGAAATTCCGGTTTCAGCACCAGAATTTTCATTTCGGTGCACCACTACAAGGGACACTATTTACTGTACATTTTGTCCCTTGTGCTGATTTTTCTGTTTTTGATGTTTTGGTTCAGAAAAGAAAACTGTCACCAAATCAGTAAGTCAGTGCAGGAAGTGGTATGGCAAGCTACATGGGCGCATTATATCTGCTGTCAAATCCATGTGTCTTAAAATGCGGAGGACGCACAGGCAACTTGAAGTTAGAATGCATGCGCAAATATCTTTCTGCAGAGTGCAATGAGTGAGGGGCGCAATAAAAAAAACATAAATTAGATTGTACTGATTGTAAGCTCCCAGGATCAGGGCCCTCCTAACCCTCTTGTATTGAACTGTATTGTTGCTGTATTGTCTCCCGTTATATTGTAAAGCGCTGAGAAAACTGTTGGTGCTATATAAATCCTGTATAATAATAATTTTTTTCTAGTCCATTGAGGGACACAGGAGTTCTTAACTGTTGGGTTAAGCTGTTGTCTACAGGCAGATTGGACACTGGCAAACAAGAAAACTGTAGGCCAGCTTAGGATAACCTCTCCTACTGCAAGCATGTCTGAGTTTTTGCTAGTGTCCTAGGAGGATGGACATTGTTCAGCTCTTCTGTTGTAAAGAATAGTTGCCATCAAATCAGCGCAATATTAAAGTGGAGCTCCACCCAAAAAGGGAAGTTCCGCTTTAAGTCTTTGTCCCCCGCTCCCCCTTCAGGATTGGCACCTTTGGGGAGTGGGTACCCGAATTTGACAGGTACCCGCTCCCACTTCCGCCGTGATCGGAAGGGGAAGGTGTCCTCCCTTCCGCCCAGTAGTCTTCTGGGACACGTGATAGGTCCCAGAAGACTACTGGGCTGTTCACAAAGCACAGCGGTTCTTGAGCATGCGCAGTGGGCACCTGGCTGTGAAGTCGCAAACTGTCACAGCCAGGTGCCCACACTGAAGATGCCGGCGCCAGGGAGAGAACACGGCCGGTGAAACCAGCCGTGGTGAGGACACCTCTGGACCGAGGGACAGGTAAGTGTCTGTAGTTTAAAAGTCAGCAGCTACAGTTTTTGTAGCTGCTGACTTTTTTTTTTTTCTGGTGGAACTCCCCACTGTTGTTCCTGCTTGCAAAGACCTTCAGTCAATTCATGTCACCCACCTGAAGTGATTTTTCTCAGCTCCAGCCATCTGTTCCTCCGGTCATTGATCCACGATGATACCAGCTGTCCAGGTTTTATGAGTACATGAAGCTTTGCCTCTAACCCTGAACCTATACACTTCTATACCATTCTGTGTCAGCACGTTAAGCAGTTTCTATGCTTTGCTGTTAGACCCTTACACTGCCAATTCGTGGCCCTACCCTTCAGCATTTCTTCTACACCTTGAGTGTTCATCAAAGTGCTGGCCCCAAGTGTAAATCTGTTTGTGCTCCCGAGGCATTTCCATTGTGAAATACTTAGAAGATCTCCTGCTAAGAAACAAATTAGCAAGAGCTCTGTTTAACAATTTATTTCATACTGTCCAGACTTTTCTGTTTTTTTGCTAAAGCTTAAAGCTGTTTGTGTGGATCCAGAACCTTCAGAAAATGTTGCTGTAGCCTACTTGTCCCTTGGAATATCTGGGTCCGGCCTTGGAAATATCGAAGACCAAAGTGTTCTTTCCACAGGAGAAACTTCAGAATGACTGTTGTAGGGTGTGAACTAAGTCCAAAGGCTGTCCAACGCTCCTTCTCTGAGTCCTTTAAGACAGTTTTCTTTGCCCATTTTCACTCCAGACATCTGCACCACAAGATTCTATCATCAGGGGACATTTGGTCCTGTCTCCAGAGTTGACAAATTGGTTGCCAAAGACCAGGCTTTCCTGGGTTGATGGCTCCAGAATCCGGAATCAGTCTGGGGAGGAATCTTGGGCACCTTGTTGGTGCAGGAGACTTGTTCGTCTGAGCAATCTCGCTTCCCATTGAAACCCCCTAGAACTTCAGGTGTTTTGGCTGTCCTTTAAGCATTGGACCAACCTGTTGGACAGCCATCCAGTCTGGATCCTGTCAGAGAACATGACAGTGCTGACATACATCAATCATCAGAAGGAAAGTAGAAGTCTTGCTGTGGCAAGAGAGAGAAACTCGACCTGTCCTGGGCAGACGTTCATGTTTTAGCCTTTTTAGGAGCATACATTCCAGGTGAAGACACCATGGAGGATGTCATGGACCTGCTAGCTTCCAGGCTCAACAGCAAACTAGAAAGGTTTCTATCCAGGTACAGTCATCCCCTGGTGCAAGCAGAGGATGCTCTGGTGGCTCCATGAGATAAGTATACTCTGATCTAGGCATTTCCTCCACTGAAATTTGGCTCATGTTTCTTGTAGGTGTCCAGCAGAAATACCTTCTCGTCACCTGTAATTATGTAGCCAGAGAATGTGGTGTCAACAAATGCATGTCCATCAAAGAAGCCAAAGAGAAATGTCCACAGCTTGTGCTGGTCAGCGGGGAGGATCTGACACACTACAGAGAGATGTCCTACAAGATCACAGGTACGTCACTTCTGCTTTTTGTATCCTTAGACCCTACATAGTTAGAGGTCATTAGATTCCCAGGAAAAATTTTGCATCATCCATAGGTTTCAGTTAACCTGATAATAACTCTAACTACCTAAATAAATGTAAAAAAATTTTTAAGGGCATAAAAGGTTTATTTGGTACATTTTTTTTTTTATTTATACTTTGCTATTTTTTATTACTAATATAGGCTAATAAATGGACAGAAATTATTATTTTAAAATTTTGAAGCAATTTTGCTTAATTTTATTTTTTAACATTGCGCTGTCTTCTTTAACCACTTACCCTTCTGAGGGTTTACCCCCCTTCCTGACCAGCCCATTTTTTGTGATACCTTAACTGACAATGGCGTGGTCATGCAACGATGCATCCAAATGAAGTTTACGTCCTTTCCCCCCCCCCCCACAAATTGAGCTTTCTTTCGGTGGTATTTGATCGCCTGTGCGTTTTTTTTTTTTTTAATTTAAAAAAAAGACCAACCGAGAAAAAAACCCAATATTTTGGACTTTTTGCTATTAAACAAGTCCAGTAAAAAAATGTAAAAAATAAAATTTCGTCATAAATTTTGGCCAAAATGTATTCTGCGACATGTCTTTGCTAAAAATAAATCCCAATACATGTAAATGAATTGGTTTACATGAAAGTTATAGCGTTTACAAATGGCGGTATAGATACTGGAATATTTTATTTTTTCTACAAGTAATGACAGCGATTAGCAACTTAAAGCGGAGCTCCACCCAAAAGGGGAAGTTCCGCTTTAAGCCTTTGTCCACCGCTCCCCATTAAGGATTGGCACCTTGGGGGAGCGGGTACCCGAATTTGACAGGTACCACTTCCGCTGTAGTTGCCTAGGGCAGCGCAAAACCTACATACACCATTGGTTATAACTCTCCTCAAGTTTTTACTGTCAGTGTCCCCGTTGTCCCCATAACTTCCTGTCCTTGTGATCACACAGGAAATTTCCCAAAGGACATACAAACAGAAACAAAAGCCCCGATTGTGGTTTTATTTAGTGGTATATTAAGGAATGGGGAAGGAGACTTCACAAAGCGATCTTTTTTTTTTTTTTTTTTTTGTTCATGAGGTTTTACTGGTACCTCATTCGCTCATATGAGACACTGAAAATAGAGAATCCATAAAGATAAAAACTAATAAAACTTTCAAGGTACCACACCATAAATGTAAAATTCATTTTTATTTATACAAAATATTAAAAACGTTAAAATGGCAAAAACCTAACACATAGATGCTAATTGTGAAAACTGCAGTTACACATTTTGCCAGTAGTTAATAACCGTAACCCCGATGATCATACAGGGTATTTCATGCAAAAATATCTGACTGGTTTCACAGGGACAAGGCCCACTTCTTCAGGGAAAACTGGATAAATCTCAGAAAATTGCAAACAAATAAACCAAAAAGAGCATCATACAAGATCATACATATAAACAAATTGACAAAAATATCCAATTGCATACATATTATACCTGTCATAGATGCTCAAATTGTGTACAACTTGAACCAAGGATGTGGAACTGTGATCTCTGTACATAAAAGGAACCCAGCTGTGCTAGAACATGAGGCCACACACACTATATTGCCAAAAGTATTGGGCCCGCCCTCCAAATCATTGGATTCAGGTGTTCCAATCCCCTCCATGGTCACAGGTGTATAAAATCAAGCCCCTAGTTATGCAGACTGCTTCTACAAACATTGGTGAAAGAATGGGTCGCTCTCAGGAGCTCAGTGACTCCAAGCGTGGTCCTGTGATAGGTTGTCACCTGTGCAATAAGTCCATCCGTTACATTTCCTGGCTACTAAATATTCCACAGTCACCTGTTAGTGGTATTATAACAAAGTGGAAGCAACTGGGAACAACAGAAACTCAGCCACCAAGTGGTAGGCCACGTAAAATGACAGAGCGGGTTCAGTGCATGCTGAAGTGCGCAGAAGTCACCATCTATCTGTAGAGTCAATAGCTAAAGAACTCCAAACTTTGTGTGGCCTTCAGATTAGCACAGCAACAGTGTGTAGAATGTAGGGATGCACCGAAATTTCGGTGGCCGAAAACACCCCTATCAGCCTTTGGCTGATATGAAAATAAGCATCGGTACAGGTGCCGAAAATAACCCCGCTGCCTGGTGGTTCTCAGCCTTACCTGAGAACCCAGTCAACGATCCCAGCGCTGGGCATAGAGGTCAGTGAAGGAAAGATGGCCTCCACTCATCTCTATGCCCTTGGAGGACCAGAGCAACATCATTATGTCACTTCTGGTTCCGTCACCATCTAAATAAGGCCATTTTTTTTTGTTTAAAACACTAGATCAATGCTTTTTTTTTTTATATAATGCTTTACATTGTAAAGGAGGGTTGTGGGGTCTTATTGACCCCATACCTCTCCATAAAGAGGATCTGTCACTGCTTATTTCTATCACAAGGGATGTTTGCATTCCCTGTGATAGGAATAAGAGTGATTTAAAAAAAAAATTCGAAAGGACAGTGTAAAAAAAAAAAGTAATAAAGTCCTGTACAGCGATCGGTGTTCAGACACAGCGGGCACCGGATTGCGGTGCCGCGCACTCCCAGGGAGCGCGCACAGGCAGTGAATGCAGGGTCCATTTATAAACGGTCACCTGCTTCGGGACTGCTCCCAATCCCACTCTGAGAGACAGAATTAAAAAAAAAAATTCAGGAAATCACATTGTTTGATTTTTAAAGAATGTATTTGTCTTGCACTGCTGAACATAAGTATTTGAACACCTAAGAAAAAGCAAGAATTGTGGCTCTCAAAGACCTGTTACTGTGCCTTTAAAAAGTCCACCTCTACTCCACTCATTAATCTAACTTAGTAGCACCTGTCTGAGCTCTTTAAAGACACCTGTCCACCCCACAGTCAGTCAGACGCCAACTACTACCATGGGCAAGACCAAAGAGCTGTCAAAAGACAGATCCCCCCTCTGATATCACAGCCCCCCTCTACCCCATAATCTTCCCCATATCTTACCTCGTTGTGGAGGGTGGGAGGAATGGCAGGGTGGACTCCTATTCTGTATGTACTCATTTGCCGCCACCATTGTCACTGCTGCTGTTTAAGTCACAGCAGGGAAGAGGGCGGGAGGAAAAGAAGGAAGGACTGCTCTTCTGAATGTACCTGCTTGCCGCCACAAAACTCAGAGCAGGGAGGAGGACGAGAGGCATAGAAGGTTTCCACTGAGGGCGGGAGCTGCCCAACTCTTCCTAGTAAAAAGCAAGTGACCCACATGAAAGTTTGGCTCCCCTTCCGCACTCCTCTGTAGACCTGCAGTGTTTCCTGCCCTCCTCCCTGCTCTGAGTTAAGCGGCAGCAAACCAGTACATTCAGAAGAGACGTCCGTCCTTCCATTCCCCCTGCCCTCTTTCCTGCTGGAATTCAACAACAACAGCAGCAACGACGGCCGCTGCAGAAGAGTACATACAGAACAGGAGTCCACCCTGCCATTACTCCCGATTAGTAACAGCTGCAGCGGTGGGAGGAGAGGAGTCACTTCAGGCTATTAAGTGGTGTGGCCGCGGTCCAGACCGGACTCTTAACTGGTCCATATTTGGACCGCGGTCCACCATTTAGTGATGCCTGATATAGAGTGTAGATCTCCTTAGGCCACAACCTCCTTCATTATACAAATACACATCACCTGATATGCTTAAATCCAATAAGCATTCAAGTTTATACAGCTTGGAGTTGGACAAAATGCATAAAAATTATTTGTTCAAAATACTCCCTTGTCTAATAATTGTGCACACAGTGTAGACTCAGAAGTACTCCAATAAATAGTAAACAATATCTACCTCTAACTGTATGAATCTACAGATGTCAGTGGTGGCCCATGTATCTCTAAACTACACCCCTACTCCCCAATCATGTTAAAAAGTAAAAAACTTCCCCTCTGGGTGATCTATGTACATTGCAAGGATTTTAACAAACTTTGTTGCAGATTCCTACCTTTTTGTTATTCTAAAGAAATATCTGTATGTTTGTCTGTGTCCGTGTGGAAAGTGAACCTAATGGGGATTCATAATTATGTACCAGCTGCTGCAACTCTAATTCTCTAATTAGGAAAATTGCAGGGTCTGCATCCCTTTAGATGTAATTTCCTATTGGGAGTATCTCACCAAAAATGACATTTTTGTTACAGCGGATGCCTGAAATCTGACTTGTATCTTTGTGCAGACTTCTGGGAAAATCAGTGCGCCAATCCCACAAGCAGGAAATTATGTTTCTGGGGGTGTTCTGTACACCGTCTGTGTACAGAACACCTCCAGGAAGCTATGTTGCATTTTACAGGAAATTACAGCGCTGCAGATTGAAAAGAAAAGGTAATTTTTAATAACATTCAGTTACAATGACTTGTGTTGCAATAGTATATGCTGTATTATTTTTTTTCCCCTTGTAACCTTTTAAATATTTTGTAAATATAAAAAAGTGAATTTAAAATGTATTGTGTGGTGCCATGATAGTCCTATTAGTTTTTTCGTTAGGAATTCATTATTTTTCAGTGTTTTATGTAGTGGATTTATTTTTTCCCCTTTCAATGCAAAACTAAAAGCATCAAAAATAAAAAGCAGGGTGTTCGTGTTTACTTAGAATGGAACGCTACGTGAATATTTAATAATTTAACCTATAGTCACATATTCACAAGGATGACCAATGACAGTTTAAAATACTGCTAATGTAACCATCTGAATCTGACTTGCAGAAATCATAGGGCTTCCTCTGATGAAAATTAGTTTTTTTGTTTTTCCTAGAGCTGCTGGAAGAGTCCAGTGCAAAGGTTGAGCGGCTGGGCTTTGATGAAAACTTTGTTGATATCACAGAGCTGGTGGATAAGAAGCTACAGGAGCAGCAGAATGATGGCGGCCTAGAGGTGTCTGGACATGTGTACAATAATCAGAGTAAGAGTTTGGTTGACATTGCTTAAAGTGTTACTGAGCCCACAACAGTAAAATCAGTCTCTATATGCAGTGCAAAATGCTTGTTATACTCACCATGGAACCTAAGGGGTTACTCCTCCGCATTGTGTAAAAAGGCTGTTTGATCCCTTCTTCTCTGATCCTTCCCTTCTGTCCCCAATCCATTTGCTGATAGTACAGAGCTCTAGGAGTCACTCTGCACATGCTCTGTTTGGTGTGTATTGCTAGGTTGTTTTTTTTTTATTTGGGATGGTGCATGCGATAAGCACAGGGACAATCAGTGCTGTCCAGACAGGGGGTTATGCAGCCTCATAGGACAGTCAGAGGAGAATGAAAAATCCTCTTACAAACTTTAACCAGTGCTCAGCTGGACACTGATAGAAGTCACAAGACTGCAATATACTGCTGATGAGAAAAGGTATTTAGCAGTTTATATTTGCTAAAATAATTGAATTTCCATGTTGTGTGTACTGTGGGAGACCAGAGAGAGTGAATGCAGGGTCCGGGGAGACCAGATATAGTGAATGCAGGGTCCGGGGAGACCGGATATAGTGAATGCAGGGTCCGGGGAGCTCGGATATAGTGAATGCAGGGTCCGGGGAGCTCGGATATAGTGAATGCAGGGTCCGGGGAGCTCGGATATAGTGAATGCAGGGTCCGGGGAGACCGGATATAGTGAATGCAGGGTCCGTGGAGATCGGATATAGTGAATGCGGGGTCCGGGGAGGCCGGATATAGTGAATGCGGGGTCCGGGGAGGCCGGATATAGTGAATGCGGGGTCCGAGGAGGCCGGATATAGTAAATGCGGGGTCTGGGGAGGCCGGATATAGTGAATGCGGGGTCCGGGGAGAGCGGATATAGTGAATGCGGGGTCCGGGGAGAGCGGATATAGTGAATGCAGGGTCCTGGGAGACAAGATATAGTGAATGCAGGGTCCGGGGAGAGCAGATATAGTGAATGCAGGGTCCGGGGAAACAAGATATAGTGAATGCAGGGTCCGGGGAGACCAGATATAGTGAATGCAGGGTCTGGGGTTTGGTAACACTTTAATGCTTAAAGAATAGTTTCCTGTATTTAGGAAAAGAGTTTTGGGAGGTCACTGGCCAAAGATGGGTAACCTGTTGGCTTTTAAGAGCATTACTTGTCCCCCTTAGCACCTGCAGAAGGTAACAGAAACAGTAGGAAGGAGTATATAATCCATTATGTTCTGTACCCAGCACAACAGTAGTTGCAATATTTATTAATATGTAAACCTAACATTTTATATTCCTGATCTGTGCCTGCTGTACCATGTACTTGTATGAAACAGTATCCTGTTCTTTGTATTGCTTCCTTTGTGTGAAATCCCTGGTGCATGAGCGCACAGCATTGTCATTTCTATAGTTGTGCTGAGAATTAAAGGGACTGCCATTGCTGGTCTCCTTCTGAAAATACTTGGCTGTGTGACTTTTGAGCCAGAATTCCAGTGAGCCAAAGAATCACCATTATAGCCAGTGAACTCGCATTCTTATAGAGTTCAGGATTGGCAGCCTACATTATTTTCTCATGACAGTTTCCCTAGTATGCTGCCCGGGGCCTATCTGAAAGGATGCCATGCAAGCACAGCAGCCACGGTGGCCGACACAGACAAACCAGTCAAATGCATGGCTGGAGGAATGCCGGGCTGCCATGTTTGCAATAGCATCGGCAGCAGGGTTGCAGGGGCACCAGGCAAGTAAATGCTGCATGGATCAGATCTAGGAGGGTGCTGGGGTGGGCTGCGCCCACCCTCCCATTTCAAAAGCCTCCTGCTCATCACCCCCATCCCCATCTAACCACACAGCACATACATGGGCTACATTCGCACTGGTGATTAGGGCCGGTGCAAACTGTAGCAGCATTTCCTCCTGCGTCTATCAGCGTATAGGTGTGGCTGCCGTCTCCATTCACTGTAATGACAGTTCACTGGCAGCCACGCCTATTCATGGCTCTCTGTCTATGTCCAGCAGTGATCACCGCAGGTAATCGCTGACTGTGTAGAGTGCTGCAAATATGTGCGGCCACTGGTGACCTGTCATTATAGTGAAAGGGCCCGGCATCCACACCTTCCTGCTGCAGGCAGCCGCAGGAGGAACTGCTTATTGGCTATCCTTTATTGCTAGTGTATTTTATGTGCAGCCCAAGACAATTTCACTTTTTTCGATGTGGCCCAGGAAGGCCAAAAGTTTGGACACCCCTGCTTTAAAGGATAATGGGGAAAAAAAACAAATGCATATGTTTTTTGCAGAAAACAAGTGTGCATTTATTATTTTTACCTGCAGAAGCATTGCATTGGTGGTCAGGGATGCAATGTCAGGCTTCTGCAGACCTATTGCTTTCAGCCTGTACCTCCATACAGGCTGACTGAAAGCTGCAGGGCTTGTGAATAGACTACAAGAGCGCTCATCAGCGATCCTCACAGTTCATTTAGAACTACCAGCCATCAGCGGTGGACTGTGAATGAATAATGCAGCCGTGTGCGCGGAACCCCACATGGCTCCTCTGTTTTTGAATTGTGACAGGGTGTGGAGACTTGGTGGGGATCGGAGGGAGAGGAAGCAGGAGCTGGAACATTTAACATGTTCCAGAAGGTGAACTTAGCTTTTAAGTACTGCTTACCTCTGTGGTCTTCAACGGTTTGCTTCACGTTTTGCTTCGATCCATTTCTGAAACTGCAGCAAGCTTCTCCTCCTATCCAGGAGACAGAATATTTCTCATGGGGTTTGTTGGGATTGATATCCTCCTGCAAACTAAACGCAGCTATGTGGAAAAGAAAATCATTACAAATTGCTGTGTGCCTCCAAAAGATGGCGTTCTTGTGTTTCCAGTGAAGGGTGACATTTATTTTTAAAGGCATTCTTTCAACATTGTGGTAACGGTTGGGGGGGAAGGCCCTTTCCTGTTCCAACATGACTGTACCCCTGTGTACCAAGGCAGCTCCATAAAGACATGGTTTGATGAGTTCTATGTGGAGGAAGTCGAATAGTAGTATTGATCGGTAACACAAATTTGGAGCATTGTTATATAATTAGGGATTCATTGCTTCTATACTTCATTGCTCTGTATGTGTTGCAATTGGTCAATGCTAAAAAAAATCTGCTTGTATGCGTATACCCTACAACTAGGAGAATAAGACCCTGTTCACGGACAGGAAAATTGACACTGACCAGTTCTTGTGATTGTAGGGGTTGACGGCAGTGATTGGACTCACAGACGATTGGTTGCTGGCTCACATATCGCCGCTGATATCCGGGCAGCCGTGCACAGCAGATTGGGTCTCACAGGCTGCGCTGGGATAGCGTGTAATAAGGTGCTGTCTAAACTGGTGTCTGGAACCTTTAAACCAAACCAACAAACGGTTCTGTTCCCTGAAAGCAGCAGCCACTTGATCAACAGCCTAAACCACGTGAAGGGAATTCCAGGTATGTCCTGTGGGGTAGTTCATTAAAGTGATAGTAAAACTTTGATTTTAATAACCTTAGATTGTACACCCCTTGAGGGTTAGGGACTGATGTGAATGTACAATATATATGTAAAGTGCTGCGTAAATTGATGGCATTATATAAATACCTGTAATAAATAATAAAATATTAAACCTGTCATACTTACCTGCTGCACTGCACAGAGCAGCCTATGTCCTCTCCTTCTTGGGTCCCCTGCTGGTGCTCCTGGCTATAACTGTTTGGCAAGTGCCCCCATAAAAAGCTGCTTCCTATGGGGGCACTCGTTCATGCTCGCTCTAGAGCGCCACTGCCTGCGTCTATAGACACAGAAAGTGAGGCTTGGACACCCCCCCACACTCCCTCTTCACAGAATTTGATTGACAGCAGTGGGAGCCAATGCTATACGTTTGCCCAGTGAGGATGGAAGGATCGGAAGGAGCCACTGCTCTCTTGGACATCGCTGGATTGGGATTGGGCTCAGGTAAGTATAGGAGGGTGCTGGGGGAGAGAAGGTTTTTTTTTTTTTACCTTAATGCAGATTTTTAACTGAAAGTCCCTACAGAAGTATGGGAAGAAAGCTGGAGGGAGAGTGTGTAGAAGCCTGACAATGCACCCACAATCCACTGATCCCGGAGTGCAATACTTTGTAGGCTGCTGTGTAAAAAAAATAATAAATGCACATTTTTTACCTGCAAAAGACCATATTTCATGTTGCACCAATATTTAGGCTGAAACATGGTCATGGGCAGCAAAATGCACCTTCACCTGTGTAGACAGAAATCCTTGCATCGGCCCTGCACAATTATGCATGTCTCTGCCTGGATTACCCTGGCCCTTCCCTTCCCCCGTGTTATGCAGAAGGGAAGAGGTGGAGGTGTTCTGTAGTCCTGTCCATTAGTGACAATATGGACCTTCCATAGATATAGTAAAGTGAGTGTTATCACCTTAGGGTAGGGTGTATGTTACTGGCAGGGTCACCATGTAAAAATAAAGGAAAAGAATCCTGAAAAAATAAAACTAATGGAATGATAAATTGCATTATATTACATTTTTGTTCTTGAATAATGAACTTTATTCATTACAGGTATTTATTCAGTGTTGACAATTTACACAGTGCTTTATGTATTGTACATTCAGAACAGTCCCTACATTCTAAGGTGCCAGGAACCATTTACCCTACTAGCATGTGGGAGGAAACCTACATAAGCACAGGGAAAATTTGCAAACTCCATGCAGGTAGTGTGCAGACCAACGACCCCAGTGGTGCAAGGCAGAAGTGCTAACCACTAAGCCACTGTGATAATCATAAAGCCTTAAGTACTTTATATTATTATTATACAGCGCTTTACAATATAACGGGAGACAATACAGCAACAATACAGTTCAGTACAAGAGGGTTAGGAGGGCCTGATCCTGGGAGCTTACAATCTAAGATATTGAAATGTTTTATCTGTTGTTCACTACAGAGTGCGTTAGAGTAACATATAACAATGTCAGAGAGATAAATGTTTTCCCTGTTTCCTTTAGGTATTGGCTACAAAACCGCCCAGCGCCTTGACAGTTTGGGGTTGTCCAGCATATGTGACCTTCAGACCTGTCCTGTCGCTGTGCTGGAAAAGGAGTTTGGATCCTCCTTGGCACATCGTATCCAGCAGCTCAGCCGAGGCGAGGATGATTCACCGGTCACACCATCTGGTCCTCCTCAGGTATTGGAGACCTATTCTGTGCTCTCGGCAGGATCTTCCATGAAAATCCATCTACAGTGGGGATCGAAAGTTTGGGCACTCCAGCTAAAAATTTGTATTAATGTGCATAAAGAAGGCAAGGAAAGATGGAAAAATCTCCAAAAGGCATCAAATTACAGATTAGACATTCTTATAATATGTCAACAAAAGTTAGATTTTATTTCCATCATTTACACTTTCAAAGTAACAGAAAACAAAAAAATGGCGTCTGCAAAAGTTTGGGCACCCTGCAGAGTTAATATCTTGTACTGCCCCCTTTGGCAAGTATCACAGCTTGTAAACGCTTTTTGTAGCCAGCCAAGAGTCTTTCAATTCTTGTTTGAGGTATCTTTGCCCATTCTTCCTTACAAAAGTCTTCCAGTTCTTTGAGATTTCTGGGCTGTCTGTCACGCACTGCTCTTTTAAGGTCTATCCATAGATTTTCAATTATGTTGAGGTCAGGAGATTGTGAAGGCCATGGCAAAACCTTCAGTTTACGCCTCTTGATGTAATCCCCCATGGATTTCGAGGTGTGTTTAGGATCATTATCCATTTGTAGAAGCCATCCTCTCTTTAACTTCAGCTTTTTCACAGATGGCATCAAGTTACCATCCAAAATTTGCTGAAATTTTATTGAATCCATTTTTCCTTCTACTCGTGAGATGTTCCCTGTGCCACTGGCTGCAACACAACCCCAAAGCATGCTTGATCCAACCCCATGCTTAACAGTTGGACAGAGGTTCTTTTCATTAAATTCTGTGCCCCTTCTTCTCCAAACGTACCTTTGCTCATTCCGGCCAAAAAGTTCAATTTTAACCTCATCGGTCCACAGAACTTGTTTCCAAAATGCATCAGGCTTGTCTATATGTTCATTTGCAAAGTTCAAATGATGATTTTTGTGGTGAGGACGTAGAAGAGGTTTTCTTCTGATGACTCTTCCATGAAGACCATATTTGTACAAGTATCTCTTTATAGTGGAATAGTGTACCACAACTCCAGTGTCTGCCAGATCTTTCTGGAGGGATCGTGCAGTCAAACGTGGGTTTTGAATTGTTTTTCTCACAATCCTGCGAGCTGTTCTGTCTGATATTTTTCTTGGTCTTCCAGATCTTGCTTTAACTTCCACTGTTCCTGATGACTGCCATTTCTTAATTACGTTCCGAACAGAGGATATTGACATCTGAAAACGCTTTGCTATCTTCTTATAGCCTTCTCCAGCTTTGTGAGTGTCAACTATTTTCAGTTTCAGTTTTCTAGACAACTGCTTAGAAGAACCCATGGTGCTGATTGTTGGGGCAAGGTCAGATGAGTCTGGGCATTTAAAACCTTTGAGATTGACATCACCTGGTCTTCCCAGACGATTGAGAACAATCCATGACACTGGCAGGTCTCAGTTTTGCACAGGGGGCAGTGCATGCTATAAATTCTGCAGGGTGCCCAAACTTTTGCAGACGCCTTTTTTTTTGTTTTCTGTTATTTTGAAAGTGTAAATGATGGAAATAAAATCTAACTTTTGTTGACATATTATAAGAATGTCTAATCTGTAATTTGATGCCTTTTGGAGATTTTTCCATCTTTTCTTGGCTTCTTTATGCACATTAATACAAATTTTTAGCTGGGGTGCCCAAACTTTCGATCCCCATTGTATCTTCATCATACAGCACAGGACGCAGGAGTCGATTCTTGGGCCCCTTTCACACTGAATTTCCGATCAGGTCCGACTGTCAGTTTTTCAGGCGGACCTGATCAGAAGGTCCATTGAGCTCTAAGGACAGGCAGACGTAAACCGCCTTGTGAATCGTCCCCGAATCTTGTGAAAATCCCTTGTATGGTCACAGTAAGATTGTCCAAGGGGTTGATTTACTAAACTAGAGATTGCAAGATCTGGTGCAGCTCTGCATAGAAACCAGTCATCTTCCAGGTTTTTTTTTTTTTTCATTAAAGCGGAGTTCCACTTGACCTATCAAAAAATAAAAGTCACAAAAACTGTAGCTGCTGACTTTTAACAAAAACAGCCACTTACTTGTTCCTCGGTCCCGTGGTGTCCCCCCCGCAGCCCGTTTCACTGGCTGTCCTGTATTCCAGGAGGCCGGCATCTTCAGTGTGGGCACCTGGCTGTGATAGCTTGCGGCTTCACAGCTGGGTACCCACTGCGCATGCGCGAGTAGCTCTGCACTTCATGAATGCTCCTGTAGTCTTCTGGGACCTCTCAAGTGTCCCAAAAGACTACAGGGAGGGAGGACACCTTCCGCTTCCAATCGCCTAGGCGATCGGACCGGAAGTGGGTGCGGGTACCTTTCAAATTCGGGTACCGGCTCCCCAAAGGTTCCAATTCTTAATGGGGAGTGGGGGAGCAGTCCTTAAAGTGGAACTTCCCCTTTTGGGTGGAGCTCCGCTTTAATTGAACAAGCTGAAGTTAGAAGCTGATTGGCTACCATGCACAGCTGCACCAGATTTTGCACCCTCCAGTTTTAGTAAATCAACCCTTAAGTACTTAATTTGTTCCCTTCAAGTGTAACTAAAGGCAAAACTTTTATTTTTTGTTTTGGACAGAGTGGAGAGGGATTAGGACACCTGTCAGCCTTTATTGCTGTCTGTGTCCCCTTTAGGGGGATTCACCTTCTCTATTTGGCCTGTGAACCGTTATCATTGAAAGTAAAAGAAAATCCGCAAATTTGGGCTTTCCCCAAAAAAGGAATAGAGGGGAAATTTTTCAATGAGGGTACCAGTTTTGGCCTTTCCTTGCTTAGGAGGGCTTTCCTCCCACTTCCTGTTTTGGCTATAGGACAGGAAGTGAAGGTAAATCTCCCCAATGGGACACAGATGGCAAATAAAACTGACAGGGGTTATAACACTCCCTTCCTCCATCCAAAATGTAAAAAAAGCTTTTACCTATAATTCTGATTTTAGTTTTGGAGGAATGCTCTACTCCAAGATCCTTCTCAGCCTCTTGGAGGCAAATAAGTTGTGTACTGTATGTATTTATATATAATTATTTTTATCTTCTATAGATTCAGTTACTTTGTCACCTGTTCATCTTATTACTTTTCTTGTTGTTGTGTTTTGTGTACAGACGTTTCGTTCATCATTCCTGTATGATGGAGTTTTTTTTTTTTTTTGTATCAAAACAGTCTCTCAGTGAAGAAGATTCATTTAAAAAATGTTCCACAGTGTCAGAAGTGAAACTAAAGATTGAGGAACTACTCCGGAGCCTTTTAAATAGGTGCGATTCAAACTGTATTAGTCCGTAATAATTTGATGCATGTTTGGAGCTCATTTGAAGTTTATCCTACATTTTCTTTCAGGCTGAAGTAGCTATGAAGCCTAAGGCCACCTGTGAACGTAGTGACCACCTGCGAGTGATTGGCCCTGGATGCACACAGCCTGCATCCAGGGACAATCACTCACAGATAATCGCCATATGAGCAGTTCAAAATGCAAGCCGCCACAATTATCTACAGCAGCCTCTCATTGCTTTCAATGGGAATGCCTCCCCCAAATCTCCAGGAACCCCCTCTGGGGTTCAAGTGTACAATCCAAACGCACACGTTCCTGCATTAAAGTGTGTGTAAATTCACGACAGGATCACCAGGTATTATTTTAACCACTTGCCTTCCAGAGGATTTACCCCCCTTCCTGACCAGGCCATTTTTTGCGATACGTTAACTGACAATTACACGGTCATGCAACGCTATACATAAATGAGATGTATTGTTTCCCACAAATAGAGCTTTCTCATTATGAGTCACATGAACTCTGGGCTGGAACAGAAAACAAGCCCCCTGCTCTGCACAGGGTTATGTCTGGGGTTGCTGGAATATGGAGAATTGCTTACCTTATTCCACACTCCAGTAGGCTTCCTTTTATTCGGGTCACTGAGGCCTCCTCTCTTAAACTGGAACGTTCGGTACAAATAAAAAGAACAGGCAGGAATTTTAATGCAGAAGAGACATGCTTTGTCTCTTCGGCATTAAAATTACTTTACCTGCCTGTCCGCCCCCGTACAGTGAGCCGTGCATGTGCAGCTCACTGTACAAATTCGGCAATGATGAATCTGCCATCATCCCTGCCTGGCCAATGACAGCGGCCGATGATTGAGACCCAGAAGCCAGCTGCCCCAAGATGTCAGTGGCCAGGCGGGGAGCAGCGGGACGCCACAGCATTGGGGCCGAGGTGAGTATTGTTCTGCTTTAAGGTGCGTATACGAAAAACAGATTATTTTTTTCAACCTGCGGACTGAACTAATATAATAGAACAGATTCCCCCATACATTCTACATAGCACGGTTGGAGGAATTCAGCCAGTAAGAGTGGAGGTGGCGGAAAGGAGGAAAACACTAAAGACTTTTTTTTCTTGGTTGCCTATCATTGTGGGTGGCTTAAGAAGATCTTTGTGTCCACAGTCGAGAGCTACGATTAGCAGTCTGCTCATGAGAGGGCAGCATTACACAGACAGATAAACTATGATCATATACTATAGATAAAGAGGTGGGTTTTTTTGGGGGGTTTTTTAGAGGGTTTTTTTTACCCACCTGACTGCACAAAAGGGACCCTTTAGATCAGGGGTCTCCAAACTTTTCAAACAAAGGACCAGTTTGTGGTCCTTCAGACTTTTAAGAGGGCCGGAGTGTGGCCAGTGGGGATAGAAAATGTTTCGGGCCCAGCATCAGTGAGAATAAACATGGCCTCAGAGATTGTGGTCATTAGGAAGAAGAGTTGTTCCCCATCATTGGTATTAACGGGAGGAATAGTACCACATAAGTGCTATCAATAGTACCCCATTGTTTGGGTCAGTGGAAGGAATACTGCTTCATATCATTGGAAGGAATAGTGCCCCAAGGGCCGGATAAAGGCTAGCAAAGGGTCACATCTGGCCCTCAGGCCTCAGTTTGGAGACCCCTGCTTTAGACGGATAGTCAGTGGGAGAAGGAGCGCCTTACATTGGTGATCATTGGTAGTGGGATGGTCAGTGGGAGGATTGCCCTTACACTGGTAGTGAGTGGGAAGAATGCTTCTTACAGATAGCTAAAAAGATCATTGGTGTCAGTGGTTACTTACTATGAGTCAGGAGCTGCTCATTGCTCATGGAACCCCTGGCAACCTCTGGAGGAATCTAGGGTTCCACAGAACCTGGCTGAAAAAAGTCTGACTTGGGCTAACAGAATATAACATTTTATAGCAGTGGTTGTCAACTTACGAGCTAAAGGGGGACCTCAAATGCGGCCCATGACACCAAAGGGCCAAACATAATGTTAAATATATGTAATGCTTGAGAGGACTGTCAGAAATCACAGACCTAATATAGGATATGAGGGTCAGAGAGTGTGGACAGGATGCATTTTTAACTGTGAATATGCTGCAGAAGACAATACAAAACTGGGAACATGTTATATGAGGGTATTAAAGATCAATGCTATTACACTAATCAATGTTTCCACTACAGACTGCTGAGGTCCAAGGGCCCCACATCATGTATTGTACCAAAGGGCCACATGCTGCCCTCTGGTCACAGTTTGATTACCAGGGTTTTATGGCAGCATTTTCTGTGTATATGACATTGAACATTGTACAGTTTACAGTGAGATGGGATTGTAGTGTTGATAATTGTTAACTCTCATCTCTCCAGACTGTATACAGATGGAAGGAGTCCTCATACCCTGCGTCTAACACTACGACAGTTCTCACCGACCAATAGATATTTCAATCGGGAAAGTCGCCAGTGTCCTGTCCCCAAGAACGTGATTCAGAATCTGAGCAGCGGTGAGCAACCCCCTGGGTGAGATGTGTCCAGTGCTCAGTCAGATTTTGCAGTGTTGGCTTAGGCAGATTTACAATGGGATTTCAGACTAGAGAGATGAGAAAATTGATTTACTGTGTTTTCCTAGAGTAGACCTCCAAGAAAGTCATAACCCCAAGATTCTTTTCAAATGAGAGAAAACGAGAACAGAAAAAAAAAAAAATGTTTCTAAATTTATGTTGGTCCCCTTGTTGCAGTTTTTCCTTTACTTCTTGTTTGGTGAAACTGTTGTCAACAAAGCTGGCCATACATGGAACAAACTTCGTCAGGTTCCCCATGATCCAGCCAAATTGAGCTTTGGGTTGCCCTGTTGACACCCTCCCACCTGAAACACCTAGATCTGCAAATCAAGAGAGCGGGGCAGAAAATTGACAGGCGAACAGCAACTGCATCTAGTCAGATGCAGCCACTGTTCTTTTATTCTGAGAGCGCTGGCTGTCAGAAAACAATATCTGGTAGTGTAGATTCGTCCATCCATCGTGTGTTTTTGGATGGCGGAACCAATAGATTTCTCCTATTCAGCTTCTGGCTGAGTATGGCCATCTTTAGTGAGAGGAAATCTGGTAAATAGAGCCCCAAGTAGCTACAAAAAATTGTATCTTTCTCCATTCTATCCGGAACTATGAAAAGTGTTTTGGCTGAACATAAACTTTTTTTGCACACAATTTACAATATTTTTACATTTATAATAGATGGCATTTGTTTTTAATTGCTTTGCTACAAATGCAATGTTAGATTTCATTGGTCAATATTCTATATGCTATGTGCTAGGGCCATACCCAGCAAATATTTAGGAGGAATATAAAGATATTAGGAGGTTACAATGGACCCAACTAGTTTTTGTTACCAACTGTCATGGTCAAGGGTTGGGCTCAAGAGACCAGTAGCTATACCAGTTGAGAGGCTCCCACTGACCAGCAGGATAAGTACACAAGCAGGTCACCCTGGCGGATGGCGTGAACTCACAAGAGGTGCAGGGTCTAAACACTAACCAGTGCTCACCAGAGCTCCTGATGGTGGACATGGGTTTTGCTGCATGTTAGTACCAGGTCATGGTCCTCAGGATTGCCCCACCAGGAGACGAGCAAGCCGGGGTCCAGTAGCAGATAGGGGTCAAGCAGAAGCATGGTCAATAACAAGTGGATGCAGGTTGGGATCATCAGAAGCATAGTTGAGGAACAAGCCAAAAGTCAGTAGTGAGTGGTATTGAAGGTAAGGACAGCTGCAGGTACACAAAGGAGCAAGATATTGGCAGGAGAAAGCACAATCATCTGTCAAACAGCGCAGAGACATGACTTAAGCCAGGATGTTCATGGGAAGATTTCAAAGTTCACTAGAAACAAGATACAAGGCAAGTTTGTCCTAAGGGATCAGACCAGGAGCTGTCCAGCATTGGGTGGCACAAGGGGGAAGTGTCACAGCCAGACACTGCAGAGGTCGCAGGTTCAGATCCAGACCTTGACACGTACATGGCCTAAGTCCTTCCATCTGTTCATCTGCTAGTCTTGTGTCAAGTCCTATTCCCTCAGCGAGTGCTCAGGCCTGTATGTCAATGGGTTCTTATAGACTTCTACTTGGGGATCTTCTCACTGATATACTCTGAGAACATGCAGGATCTGTATGAGGAGGTCTTGAAATTAATGCATTTCTGGAGAGGGAACACTGTGATAACCTCCTCTCCTCTTCTTGTTCATCTCTTTCATTTCTTAGCTTGATGTTTTGGTTTAATGTTGCTTTTTTTCTTTCCTTGGGTAGAGAGTTCTTTTTCTGTTCTGATGGAACTACTTATGAAGCTGTTTGAGAAGATGATTGATGTTAAGTCACCCTTCCACCTCACCCTTCTAAATGTCTGCTTTTCAAACCTCAAACCAGCTCAGTCTTCAAACTCATCTCGAAACTCAATTGGATTTTACCTAACTCAAAAGAAAGCACCATCAACGGAGGCCAGTCAAATCATCACGGTAAGAGGACAAATGTGGTAGACTGGATTCCATGGTGTCTAAGTGGTTTGCAAGCATAGAAGTATCTCAGGAGTATCCCCACCTCTGTCCCAATATACACACCAGGGATGTCGGCCTCAACAGCTGAGGTTCCTGTACACCTCATAGGCATAAAACTCAAAGAGAGAGCTGGAGTCCAATACCAATCCTTCTTAGTGCTTCATTTGGTAAAAGATAAGCATTCTGGATGTGCCAGATCACTTATCTTTTTACCAAATAAAGCATTGTGAAGGACTGATATTGGACTACAGCTCTCTCTTTGAATTAAAGAGGAGGTCCAATCTCCCCTCAAAAAATTAAAAGTCGGCAACTAAAAAAATTTTAGCTGCTGACTTCATATCCTAATTCGACCTGCCTTAACCTCTTCACGCCGGCTCCTCCTGACCCTTTAAGGGCTTTCAGATGCCAGGAGGTGGGGCAGGGTTTTAGGGTCATGTGACCGCCATGATTTACTGTCACGGCGGTCACATGATTGGAAAATGTCTCAAACGCATGGGGAGATCGGGACCTTTCCGTGAGACACCGACGTGCTGGGAGTGCGCGTGGTATGCGCTCTCAGTGCATAGGTGTTTTCAAATGGGACGCAAATATGCGGCCGCTCGGCGTCAAGGCTCAGACGCCGAGAGGCCGCATATTTGTGTACTATCGGCGTCAAGGCGTTAAATTAGAATTCACCATATCCTTCCATTGAGAAAGTGTTGGAGGGGTAGGCAAGAGCCACCTCTGCAAAATAAGTTTGCAGGCAGTGTACAGGGCTGTAGTCCATAATAGACTATATTCAGCAGGTAGAGCATCATCCGGTATAATACCCAAGAGAGCACACTTTGGTTCAGGTGGGACCTGAATATAGCAGATACTGTTAAGTGTCTGGAAAACTTTAGCCCAATATCTATGAAGTTTTGGGCAATGATACAGCATATGAATTAGGGATTCTGTGTTTACCTGACAACATGGGCAGTTACGTGAGTCAGATCTACCCCATAAATGGAGACGTTGTGGTATGTGGGGAACCCTGTGTAGTATAAATAGATGCCTTAGGTGTTGAGATGGGGAAAGAGATACCATAGGGATAAGTTCTAGTGTTTGTTGTCACTGCTCTTCCTCAAAGGGAACCAATTCTTCCTCCCACCTACTATTACACTTCAAGTGTATCTGTGCACTGAAGGCTGTATGTAAAGCTGAACTCAAATCCCCATGGAAGCCTTTTTAAGTACAGGACGTGCACACCAACGTATTAAGTATGCTGGAGGGATTATATTTCAGCACCATAAAGGAATTTTGACATTGCAGAGCTGAATAGTTGATATTCCTCCACTAAAATGTCAAAAGGTAGAATCCGTGCTATATAATTGGTTCCAGTGAGCAATACCCGCTTGCCGCAATGCATCAAAACCCTTGAGTTTAGCTACTGTGGATATAAAAAGTCTACACACCCCTGTTAAAATGTCAAGTTTCTGTGATGTAAAAAAAATGAGACAAAGATAAATCATTTCAGAACTTTTTCCACCTTTAATGTAACCTATAAACTGTACAACTTAATTGAAAAGCAAACGGAAATCTTTTTTTTTGGGGGGGGGGGGAGTTAACATGAAAAACTAAAATAATGTTGCATAAGTGTGCACACCCTCTTATAACTGGGGATGTAGCTGTGTTCAGAATTAAGCAATCACATTCAAAATCATGTTAAATAGGATTCAGTACACACCTGCCATCATTTAAAGTGCCTCTGATTAACCCAAAATAAAGTTCAGTTGTTCTAGTAGGTCTTTCCTGACATTTTCTTAGTCGCATCCTACAGCAAAAGCTGTGGTACGCAGAGACCTTCCAATGCATCAGAGGGATCTCATTGTTAAAAGGTATCAGTCAGGAGAAGGGTACAAAAGAATTTCCAAGGCATTAGATATACCATGGAACACAGTGAAGACAGTCATCATCAAGTGGAGAAAATATGGTGCAACAGTGACATTACCAAGTACTGGACGTCCCTCCAAAATTGATGAAAAGACAAGAAGAAAACTTGTCTGGGAGGCTGCCAAGAGGCCTACAGCAACATTAAAGGAGCTGCAGGAATATCTGGCAAGTACTGACTGTGTGGTCCATGTGACAACAATCTCCCGTGTTCTTCATATGTCTGGGCTATGTGGTAGAGTGGAAATACGGAAGCCTTTTCTTATGAAGAAATACATTTCCTTGCGGTGAGTGTTGTATCCTGAGGAGATGTGGTTCACTGAGTCCAAAGGGTGATTGATCTGCTACTGTGATTAAAGGTGGAGGAGTAAAGCTGTGAGCTATTTGACCCAGAGAAAAACATCTCACTGACTATTGAGGATCTGTTGCACTTTTCATCACCAAAGGGTGGAAGACTATGAATTTTTAAAAGTGTGGAGCGCTGCTGTGATTTAATGTTATATTGATTGCTATTCATGACATATACTGAAATAAGGCACATAGTTGCTACCAATGAGGAGGAGGTATCCCCCAAAAACAAAAGGGTATCATCTGCCTAAGGGGCTTTTATATTCTCTCTCCTCTTTCTAGTATATCCGGGGAGTTATTAATTGCGGCCGCTATTAGTTCCAAGGCCGGGGTGACAAAGAGCACCCCTGTCTAGTGTTCTGGTGGAGTTGGAATGGGTCAGAAACTTGTCTGTTTACTTGAACTCTATCAAAAGGAGAAGAATAAAGCAGCTGAATCCAGCTAATAAAATGCAGACCAAAGCCAAAGTTTTGTAACACATGTCATAGGAGGTATCACTCTTTGCTATCAAAGGCTTTAGCTGCATCAAGCGATAGGATGGCTCTATTTCCCATATTGTCTGTGGTAATCTGGAAATTAATAAACAACCTTCTAATGTTAATCGCAGTTGCCCTGTATGGAATAAATCCCGATTGTTCCGGGTGGATAAGTAACTTAATATATGCCGACAGTCTATTGGCTAACATTTTTGTTAGAAGCTTAACATCTGAGGTTAACAATGAGATTGGACTGTACAATTCTGGATCTATGGAATTTTTACTAGGCTTCAAGAGTACAATAATCACTGCCTCGTTCATAGAGGCCAGAAGAACTCCATCTTTAAATGCTGCGTTAAATGCCTCTAGTAATTCTGGGAGCAAGACTTTACCTGGAAGACCATCAAAACCTGGGGCTTTGCTATTAGGGACCCCTGGTGCTGCAGCCCTGAAGCTCCTCAATTTTAAAGGGAGCCTCCAATATATCACGAGCTGTAGGTGGAAATGTAGGCAATTGCACGGATTGTAAAAAAGCTTTTAGGGCTCATACACTGCAGCTGCTAAACTGACGTTCAGGAGCTGTTCAGCATTTTTTTTTTCAGCAGCCCCTGGACTCTCCCTAATGGTTTTCCTATGTGTCCATGTACACTATGTTGTTTACAGTCATTTTTTTGAACGTACCAAACTTGCGTTCAGGAGTAGATTTTACCAGCGTTTCAAGCGCTTGTAAACGCGGTTAATCGCGATTATAAGCGTTTGCGTTAAGAAGCGTTCTTTAACTGTTCCATATCCAGATGCTGCCCAGAGCCTTTTTTCATCATCAGAAATGCATGCAAAGCGTTTTCCATGTATTCAAATGAACCTGGTACACCAGCGCAGTCAGTTCCAGGTTTTGCGTGAAGAAAAAAATGGTAGAACGTGCCGCATTATGCTCATGATGGGATCCATAGTGAATACAACCAGTAAAGACAGGTCATCTCAAGACATACTGATCTCTCTGCTTCTGCCCTCTCTATTTCTCTCAAAATGTCTGAAATAGTTAATTTTTTACTATTTTACAGTGCATTCTGGGCATTTGGGAAGGTCTCCTGAGGTTCTTTAAAAAACGCTTCTAAAAGCAAACGCACATAAACGCGATATGCAAACACGGCTTAACAGACTTTTTTAACCTACGTTTTCCAGCAGTCAGTTTCCATCATTCAGAAGAGTTTTCCAAACGCCCCGTGTACATGAGCCCTTAGAGTGTTTTCCTTTGTTACTTTATAATGTATGAAAAAAGTTACAGAACACGTTTGAATTAAGAGGGTCAGTATTCACCACTGTGCTAGAGGGATCTCATACTTCAGATACATGGGTTAATGGGCTCTGAGCTTTCACTATCATTGCTAATAAGTGGCCAGTATTCTCATCCTCCTCAAAGTATGATCGTTGCAAGAAAAATGTTTTTGCTCTGCTTTTGATATGAGAGAGAGGAGTAGGCCTGTTGTTGCTGGACCCACACCGACTGATTTTCTTTAGAGGGGGTTAGATACATAAGTTGCCTCTGCGTTAGAAACTGCACAGGTTAATTGTCATTCCCAAGCTCTGGATTTCTTTTTGATTTTAGCTATTTGGGATATAAGGATACCCCAAAGAAAAGCTTTTGAAGTATCCCTGAGTATAGGGAGAGCATGTCTGGGGTTTATTTATCTGCAGAAAGTCTATATTATTATGTGCGACCTCCTCAGGTGACGGGAACAGGGATACCCAATAAGGGTTAATCTTCCATAAGGTACGATAACAGAGGATTGTAATAATAGTGTCAGGACCAAAGCGGAATGATCAGATAAACCTCTAGCTGCATAGGATACGTCCATGACAAGTGGCAGCACTGGTGGTGAACTCAATACAAAGTCTATTCTCCAAAGAGTCATGTTTGTCCTAGGGAAACATGAGTATTGCTTGACCATAGGGTTACAGATTCGCCAGAGATCAATAAGACCCAATTCCTTTATATAGCTAGCAAAAGAGGTAGCATCTGATGTTCTCCCCGCTTTGTCAAGAACTATTTATCCAATGAGTGAGTTAAATATGTATTAAAATATCCCATCAATATCCAAGGAACTTCAGGTTTGTCTGAGGCAAACTTAAGAAACTCATGTAACACTGTAGGTGAGTAAGGTGGGGGAATGTAAGTATTCACCAAAATGCAAGATTTACAATATAAAGTACAGTACAAAAAAAAAGATGAACCTTCCCATTGTGTCCACCTGTACCTGCAGGTGAAATCAACCTAGTTAGCTATGAGTATGGAGACCCCTCTAGAATATGGGGTATAAGTAGAGTGATATTGCTTGGTATAATGAGGGGAGGGTATCTGTATGAAGATGGGTCTTCTGCAAACAAATCACAGATGGAGACATACCCCATAGGATATTAAACATAGCAAGTCAAATAATGGAATCATTAAGCCCTCTAACATTCCAAGACTCCAACACCGTATTAGTTACTCATTTTGAAGATATAAGCACAGTTGCAGGAGCGATGGAACAGCACTGAGGTCCATGAATTAAAAATAGTGAATAAAGAGTATAAAGAAAAAAATAATCAAAAGGCCACGGTGCCTTTGAAAAATAAAGCTCCTCTCTCCAAGCTAAAAAAGCAGGAGACAAGTGAGATATGGACGGCTTCTGTATGAAATGTAGAAGGGCCCTGTAGATGGGTCCTGTAAGATGGTTCGGGGGGAATCTCCAAATGATGCTTCCAAAAGGCCATTGTGGCTGCAGCAAATGGAGCTTCAACCAGCAATGTGTAACAATCATTACTATGGCAGAGCATCTCCTTTAAAAAAAAATTTTTATGAAACAGGAACGCCAAACACTAATAAGGGGTTAAAACAGCATATCAATTATAAGGACTTTCAGCAGAAAAAGGATCAAGGTGAAGCCGAATCCAACAAAGATCACTCATTGAGATCCAGCCAGTTGACTTCAGCCGCATGGGTATCAAAATAGTGGGTATTACCTTTAGCTACCACACAGAGCCTGGCTGGATATAGAGTGGAGTAGGTAATCCCCAGCTGATGCAAGTATTACTCACCTCCAAATATTTGACTCCTTGACGCTATTCAAGTCAGGGAAAAATGACACCTTTGAGCCATCCACGCATATGTCTAATCTTTAACGGGCCTTCTGCAGTATGGTATCATGATCCTTATAATTCAATCATTTTAGCAGGAAAGATATTGGGTTACTCCCCAGGGAAGGAGGCATAGTGGGTACTCGTTGGGCCCTCTCTACTACAAACATGGGGCAAAAGCAATGCGCTTCAAAGATTTCTTGCAGCCATTTTTCAGTACAGTCCACAGGAGACTTGCCCTCATTTTTTTTAAGCCAACATTATTTCTTCCGACACTGTTTTCCAGGTTTACCAATCTAGCGTAATGTGCTGCTAGTTGTTGCTGATGTAGTTTAGAGGATTTTAGTACAGGATGTAGCTGATCTTCAACAGTGCTAATTATGTCCTCTTTAGCAGCCATGCAATCCCTGAAATTTCTCATATCTTGGCGGATTATGGATACTTCCTCCTGAAGGCTCCCAAAACCCTGAGTGAGATTAGTCATGGTAGTTTTTCAGGATGTTATGGCTAGCATAATATAGGAAAGTGTAGGCTCAGTGTTTAACACAGGAGCATCAGTCTGACTGTGGTCTGCCTCTGGCATGTCATCTGTACTCACTGCACAATCAGGACCATGAGGCCTCATCCTCTTCCCAGGCCAGAGAGCTTGCATTGACCGGATCGGTCTGTGCTGGAAGCGGAATGGTTTCTGGAGAGAGGGCCAAGGGCTCTGATCTTTCGCTGGTGTATGGCTGAATCGTTTCAAGCAGTCCACTGTGTCCCTCAGCTTTTCTTTCACGGAGCCATATTGTTGTGGCTTAGTGGAGGAGGCCACCTTGTGTTTGTTCTTCTTTGTCATGGTCAGCACACCTTGATGCACCTCCACAGGAAGCTCCAAGGGATCCATAGGAGGAAATCTAGTTGGTAAGTTGTTCCGGGATGGGATCAGCCCGATACAGGATGGGCCGTGCAGGATTTAAACAGTGAGCTCTTGCCTGTTTGTCAGTTCACATCTCCATCCAAGCCACACCGCACCACTTCTTACTTTTTTAGTATAGCTTAGTTTATTGTAAAACTGTAGCTTCCCTTTAAGCAGGGACCCAAGTATCATATCTCATTTTCTGAGACCTCTATTGTGTGATTCCAATACTAGAGGATTCCTGCTAAACATAGTTCTTAGTATGGCATATTTGGTAATCTGGGAATACCAAAACTGACCACATTTTGTTTCAGAACCAGAAGCTGTACACTTCCCACCTAACTCATTATGTAATATTTTTTATCTTCTCTTTTTTTCCCAAATAAGGACCCAGGAGCAAAGGCAGAGGAGGATCCCAAAGATACAGATCCTTCAAAATTCTGTGCAGTGGAATCAGATCACTCTGCTTCGCTGTCTCTCCCTGACCACATAGATATGGATGTGTTCAGTCAGCTCCCTGAGAACATTAAGAAGGAGATCCTCCTTAGCCCGCAGACTGGGACAGTGCACAAAATTCGCAAGACCACAAGACCATCACCATGTTCTAAAGGAATACAGGCTTTCTTCATGAAAGCCAGTTCTAAGCATCCTCAGAGTTCTTGTACAGCTGGAAGTTCTTTACCTGAAATCCCAGTGTGGGGTCTACATAACACAATGGACTCCGGTGACCCACCACTTTCCATAAAGCACAGCTCATGTACAGACAATGATAGTGGAAACAGTGGTGATAATACTGCTTGTGCCAGTTCCTCCTCTTACATTTCATGCAGCAACCAAATTAGTCAGCCCTGTGAAGCAGACGTGGACTGTGCGGAATCCAGTGACAGCAACAGGGTTTCCTTTTTTCCTAGAAGTGTGGATATGAATGTGTTTTCTCAGCTTCCAAATGAACTACAAAAAGAACTAATGGCTGACTGGAAGCACAAAGATCTCACTCCCAAAATTCCTTCCATAAAATTGCAGGAGAAAGCGAAGATCGCCAAAAGTCAAAGGCCAAAATCTTCAGCAAAGCTTAACAACCTGCTAAAGTATTTTAAACCAGGTTGAAGTAAGTTTTTGATAACACTTAGATAATCTGTACTTTCCCTATACAGGTTAAAGCAACAGGTCAATTAATTGATGACCTCTCCAGTGGCACATACTCACATTTTCTATGCTTTCCATTGCTATGTTCAACCAGTCAACCAGTTCAACCAGTCTTTCCTACTGCTATGTTCAGACAGTGGAGCCGAGGAGAGAAAGCCTTCTGTAATCTCCGAACCACAACTTGAAGTTTACAAAAGGGTTGAAAACTCTTATCTTCACCCCCATGGGGCATGAGTGGGACAAACACCAGACACTATCACATGGAAGGAAAGGGTATGAGTCCCATACATAGTTAGTCTGGCTGAAAAAAAGACAAAAGTCCATCCAGTTCAACCATTAAAAAAAAAAAGTTATAATCCTATACCCACAGTTGATCCAGAGGAAATCAAAAATTCCCAGCAAAGCATGATCCACTTTGCTCCTGCAGGGGAAAAAAATTCCCCCGAGAGGCAATCTGATATTCCCTGGATCAACTTTACCTATAAATGTTATATCCAGTTATATTCTGTGTATCCAAGAAACAATCCAGGACTTTTTTAAAGCAATCCACTGAGCTGGCCAGAACCAACTCTTTAGGGAGTCTATTCCACATTTTCACAGCTCTCACTGTGAAAAAACCTTTCCGTATTTGGAGATTACATTTTTTTTTCCTCCAGAAAAAAGAGTGCCCCCTTGTCCTCTGTGATGACCTCAGGGTGAATAACTCTACACCGAGTTCACTATATGAACCACTGATGTATTTATACATGGAGATCATATCCCCCCTTATGTATTATACATGGTGATCATATCCCCCCTTATGTATTATACATGGAGATCATATCCCCCCTTATGTATTATACATGGAGATCATATCCCCCCCTTATGTATTATACATGGAGATCATATCCCCCCCTTATGTATTATACATGGAGATCATATCCCCCCTTATGTATTATACATGGAGATCATATCCCCCCTTATGTATTATACATGGAGATCATATCCCCCCTTATGTATTATACATGGAGATCATATCCCCCCTTATGTATTATACATGGAGATCATATCCCCCCTTATGTATTATACATGGAGATCATATCCCCCCCTTATGTAATATATATGGAGATCATATCCCCCCTTATGTATTATACATGAAAATCATATCCCCCTTATGTATTCTACATGGAGATCATATCCCCCCTTATGTATTCTACATGGAGATCATATCCCCCCCTTATGTATTATACATGGAGATCATATCCCCCCTTATGTATTATACATGGTGATCATATCCCCCCCTTATGTATTATACATGGAGACCATATCCCCCCTTATGTATTATACATGGAGATCATATCCCCCCCTTATGTATTATACATGGAGATCATATCCCCCTTATGTATTATACATGGAGATCATATCCCCCTTATGTATTATACATGGAGATCATATCCCCCCTTATGTATTATACATGGTGATCATATCCCCCTTATGTATTATACATGGAGATCATATCCCCCCCTTATGTATTATACATGGTGATCATATCCCCCCCTTATGTATTATACATGGAGATCATATCCCCCCTTATGTATTATACATGGAGATCATATCCCCCTTATGTATTATACATGGAGATCATATCCCCCCCTTATGTATTATACATGGTGATCATATCCCCCCCTTATGTATTATACATGGAGATCATATCCCCCCTTATGTATTATACATGGAGATCATATCCCCCCTTATGTATTATACATGGAGATCATATCCCCCTTATGTATTATACATGGAGATCATATCCCCCCTTATGTATTATACATGGAGATCATATCCCCCCTTATGTATTATACATGGTGATCACATCCCCCCTTATGTATTATACATGGAGATCATATCCCCCTTATGTATTATACATGGAGATCATATCCCCCCTTATGTATTATACAAGGTGATCATATCCCCCCTTAATCTCCTCTTCTCAAGAGAGAATAAATTCAGTTCCTCTAATCTTTCCTCATAGCTGATCTCCTCCATGCCTCGTATCAGTTTGGTTGCCCTTCTCTGTACTTTCTCCAGTTCCCCAATGTTCTTTTTGTGAATTGGTGCCCAAAACTGAACTGCATATTCCAGATGAGGTAACTAATGATCTTCCATATACCTAGAAGTACAGGGTATTCCTCTTCACTCCCAGCAGCAGAGCAGCTTGTTAGCAAAGGGCAGGTGAGTATGTGCAACTGGTAGGCAGCCAAAACTGTTGCCTTGTCCTGCATGGAGAATGCAAAAGCTCATTTTAAAGAGGCCATTGTCATTTGCCCATTTAGGGCAAAATAAAAATGCCTATTAACAGTCCAGCCAGTAAGTATAACTTGCTGAGGAAGGCCATTAGCAAGCACTGTGACCTGAATGGGAACAGTGGCAGTGTCTCTCTAACCTGTATTTTGTTTATATTAAAGAAAAAGTTGATGCTTAAATAGAATGTGTTTCCTCTTCAAGATGGCCAGTTGTTTGTACAAATTATGTTCTTTTTGAACTTTCTATTAAAAAAAATTACAAGATTGTTTAAACCTTTTTTTTTTTCTCTCCTTTTGGTTTTTAGTTTTAAAATGTTTCTAAAGGCTCAAGGTTTTTTACCCTAACGCATTCTATGCATGAAGGTAAAAACCACCTGTGTTGAGCACCTCCCCCCCCCCCCAATCCCTACCTGAGCCCCCTCCAATCCAGTAACGTTCACTACAGCCTCCTCTGTCTGAAGACTCTACCTCCTCATTGGCTGAGACAGCAGTGGGAGCCCTTTTTGCTCCCGCTGCTGTCAATCACAGCCAGTGAGCCAATGAGGAGAGAGTGGCTGGCGGGGCTGAGCTGCGGCAGTATTATGGACCCATAGAGCAGCAGCTCAGGGACAAGTACGCAGCGGTTCCCCCAGGGCAAGTGGCTTTCCTTGGGGGCACTGCCTGAGGGGGAGGAGCCAGCAGCACAGGCAGGGACCCTAAAAGAAGAGGACCAGGGTTGCTCTGTGCAAAACCACTGCATAGAGCAGGTAAGTATAGATATATGTTTGTAATTTTAAGAAAAAAACAGCTTTAGTGTCACTTTAAGGAGCAACTTCAGGCAATTAGTACTCAGAAAGCTGTTCCTGCCCATCAAGTATGGAGATACTTAAGAGGATCTGTACTGTGAAAGTTTTTTCATAAAGGCATGCAGAGAACAAAGCACTAGACACCAGTCTTGCCAGTTCACCCCCTACAGCTGAGCTTTTCCCCATAACTGACTTGCTATGCCTGCTTCTGTGCCATGTCTCTGTGTGGAGGTGACCATATTGGTAGAGATTATTGTGGTCTGATGACTGATAATCTTTAACAATCATCAAGAGGTGGAGAAAGCACCTATTCATAGAATGAATTAAACAGTAGCAGGGAGATCCTTGCATGGCATCTCCTCCAGGAATAGCTTCCTCTCCAGCAAGGAAGCACAGTTGTGACATCACTAAATCTCCTGAGATTCATAGTCATATTCAGCAATGTCTTAGATGATCTCACACTGCAGATATGCAGCCATGATGTTGAAGGAAAATAAGTACATTGTTGTTTTTAAGGAGAAATTCTAGGCAAGAAGGTAGCCTTTTGGATTATTGCATAGACAGCATTTGCAGTTCTAGATATTGCCTGTAAGACAGCAAATCTTGTTTTGTGTTCTGTTCTACTTTAAACGAAAATATTTTTATTTTTTTTTTCATTTTCAGACTGATATATCTTTCTGTTTCTCTTTCGCTCTCTTGATAGGTACATGTGCTGCTTGGCTTGTTTTGAGGATCTTATTAGGGGACACCCTGTTAGTCAGAAACTGACTTGAGTTTATTAAGTGATTCAGATAAGCAGATGTTTTGTTTTAGGACCCTTTCACACGGGCGAACTCCGCCCAGCGAATCCGCTTGCTCAGCTGGGAATCTGTCCGTTGATCCCCGCTAAGCAGAAGGATGACAGGAAACAGCCCACTGTTCTCTATAGGGCAGTTGGATGTAAATGGACTGCCTGTCCATTTACATCTGACCATCATCTGATCCAATCCACTAAATGGGTGGAAAACGGATCCCCCCAATCGTCTGTTTTTAGCGGATTGGATCGGATGCAGGTGGGCGTAAACGGACACATGTCTATTTACATACGCTTCCCTATAGAGAACAAGAGATGGTCCGATTTGTATGCCCAAGTGAAAGAGGTATAAATCAATGGACTTGCTGTACAAAGTTCTCTTGAATTGAACTGTTTGCTGCCTTGCAGAATAAAAGCGCAGGACAAACCTGCTTGTACTGTACTGGGGTGTCCCTGTCTTGTGGATGGTTTACCACTGCCAATACCAATTGAGTCTACCCCTCTTATAGTATATACCGTGCATTCATAATGTTTTCAGGCCCCTTCACTTTTTTCAATTTTATGTTGAGCCTGATACTAGAGTTTAAAAGTACAAACGAAACCAGCGCTCAAATCTTCATGCAGACTAGAAGGAATTCTGAATGTCAAACATTGAGGTGCAGCCCTTCAAAGATTGGGAATCTTGGTACTGGTGAACAAAAGCAAACAAGGGCGCACTCTCATTGTACATTACCGTGGTACACCACGTATTTATTAAAAACATAGATTTACTCACAAACCAAAAGGCAATAAAAACAGAGCAGGTAGTCCGTAATGACAGTCCAATGGTAAACTAGACCCTTGATGGGATAAGCTAACGAGCTCTGAAGAAGGGAGTTCCTCTCCCGAAACGCGTTAGATTATCCTATCAAGGGTCTACTTTACCATTGGACTGTCATTTCATTTAAACCTCACCACCATAGGCAAGACCAAACGGCTGTCAAAGGACGTCAGGGACAAGATTGTAGACCTGATGGAATCGGGAAGAAACTTGGTGAGAAGGATACAACTGTTGAAGCGATTAATCGCAAATGAAAGAAATACAATTGCCCTCAGTCTGGAGCTCCATACAAGATTTTGCTTCATGGGGTAAGGATGATCATGAGAAAAGTGAGGGATCAGCCCGGAACTATACGGGAGGAGCTTGTGAATGATCTCAAGGCAGTTGGGACCACAGTCACCAAACAAACCATTGGTAACACAATAAGCTGCCATGTGCTGAAATCCTGCAGTGCCTGCAAGAAGGTACTTGTACAGGCCATCTAAAGTTTGCCAATGAACATCTAAATGATTCAGAGAACGATTGGGAGAAAGTGCTGTGGTCAGATGAGACCAAAATTGAGCATTAACTCAACTTGCCGTGTTTGTAGGAAGAAAAATGACTCTGACCTTAAGAACACCATCCCCACAGTCAAGTACGGAGGTGGAAGCATTATGCTTTGGGGCTGTTTCTCTGCTTAAGGTGCAGGTCGACTTTGCCACATTGAGGGGCTAATGAATGGGGCCATGTATTGTAAAATCTCAGATGAGAACCTTCTTCCCTCAGCCAGAATACTGAAGGTGGGTCGTGGATGGGTCTTCATGGACAATGAACCAAAACTAAGTCATGTTTTGCTTGGGGATCAAATACCTATTTTACTTACCAAACTGCAACTCATTTGTATCGTAAAACTATAGACCATTAATTTCTCTGTAAGTGGGCAAACTTACAAAATCTGCAGGGGATCAAATAATTATTTCCCCCACTGTATGAAAAAGGAAAACTGAAATGTCACGTTGGCATAAGTATTCAGACCCTTTGTAACGTCACTTGACATTTAGCTCAGGTGCCTCCCATTTTCTGGATAATTGCTGAGATGTTTCTATACCTTGATTGGAGTCCACCTGTGGTAAATTAAATTGATTGGACTTGATTTGTATATATAAAAGGCCTCATAACTGACAATGCATGCTGTATCAGAACAATAGCCATTAGGTCAAAGGAAATGCCTGCAGAGTTCAGGTACAGGATAATTGCAAGGTATAGATATGGAAAAGGCTACAAAACATTCTGCTGCATTGAAGGTTCCCTAAAGCACAGTGGCCTCCATAATTCTCAAATGGAAGAAGTTTGACACACCCAGAACTCTTCCAAGAGCTGGTTGCCCGGCCAAACTGAGCAAATTGGGGGAGAAGGGCCTTAGTAAGAGGTGACCAAGAACTCGATGGTCACTATAACTGAGCTCCAGAGATCCTGTGTGGAGATGGGACAAAGCTCCGGAAGGACAACCAGCACTGCAGCTCTCCACCAATCTGGGCATTATGGCAGAGTGGCTAGACAGAAACATCTCCTCAGTGCAAAACATGAAAGCCCACTTGGAGTTTGCACAAAAGCACCCGAAGGACTCTCAGACTGTAAGGAACAAGATTCGCTGGTCTGCTGAAACCAAGATTAAACTGTTAGGCCTCAATTCTAAACAATATGTCCAGAGAAAACCAGGCACTGCTCATCACCTGCCAATACCATCCCAACAGTGAAGCATTGTGGTGGCAGCATCATGCTTTGGGGGTGTTTTTCTGCAGCGGCGACTGGGAGGCTGGTCAGGGATGAGGGAAAGCTGAATAGAGCAAAGTACAGAGAGATCCTCAATGATAACTTGTTCCACCGCGCTCAGAACCTCAGACTGGGCCAAAGGTTCACCTTCCAATATGACAGTGGTGGGCAACCTTTTTTTTCAACTGAGCCAAATCTCGCCAAAACCACGATTGAATTTATTTTGAGAGCCACATTTTTAAAACTGAAAATACATCTCCCATATAGTAATTCATCCCCCATATAGTAATTCATCCCCCATAGTAATTCATCCTCCATATAGTAATTCATCCCCCATATAGTAATTCATCCCCCATATAGTAATTCATCCCCCATAGTAATTCATCCCCCCTATAGTAATTCATCCCCCATATAGTAATTCATCCCCCATATAGTAATTCATCCCCCATATAGTAATTCATCCCCCATAGTAATTCATCCCCCATATAGTAATTCATCCCCCATAGTAATTCATCCCCCATAGTAATTCATCCCCCATAGTAATTCATCCCCCATATAGTAATTCATCCCCCATAGTAATTTATCCCCCATATAGCAATTCATCCCCCATATAGCAATTCATCCCCCATAGCAATTCATCCCCCATATAGTAATTCATCCCCCATAGTAATTCATCCCCCATATAGTAATTCATCCCCCTTATAGTAATTCATCCCCCCTATAGTAATTCATCCCCCATAGTAATTCATCCCCCATATAGTAATTCATTCCCCATAGTAATTCATCCCCCATATAGTAATTCATCCCCCATATAGCAAGTCCCCCATAGTAATTCATCCCCCATAGTAATTCATCCCCCATATAGTAATTCATCCCCCATATAGTAAGTCCCCCCTGTGTCAATTCACTTACCTTTGCTCCGCGCGTTCCTCTCGCCGTGTTCCCGCGCCGTTCTGGTCTTCAGTGCGGACTGTGAGAGGAGAGGAGTTCGTCACGCTGCCCCGCCTACATCCTGGCTGCCCCGCCTACATCCTGACAGCTGCAGAGTCCTGACTTTTGGGGCGGCCGCCCGAGAGGAGGGAGGGGAGGGGGCGGCCGCCCGAGAGGAGGGAGGGGAGCGGGCGCCCGGCACACAGAAGAGCCGCATTTAAGTTTGTAAAGAGCCGCATGTGGCTCGCGAGCCGCGGCTTGCCGACCACTGCAATATGAGAACGATCGTAAGTGCATAGCCAAGACTACACAGGAGTGGCTTAGGGACAACTCTATGAATGTCCTACAGTGGCCCAGCCAAAGCCCTAGCTTGAACCCTATTGAAGATCTCTGGAGAGACCTGTAAATGGCTGTCCATTGACAGTTCCCTTCCAACCTGACTGAGTTTGAGAGGATTTGCCAAGAAGAATGGCAGAAAATCCTTCAATCCAGGTGCACAAAGCTTGTGGCGTCATACCCAAAAAGACTCAAGGCTGTAATTGCTGCCAAAGGTGCTTCAACAAAGTACTGAGCAAAGAGTGAATACTTAAGTACATGTGATATTTCAGTTTTTTTTTTTTAATACATTCAGACTGTTCTAAAAATTCTATTTTACACTTTGTCATTATGGGACACTGAGCGTAGATTAGGGAGAAAAAAATAAATGAAACATCTGTAGTATCAGGCTGCAACATAACATTGAAAAAAGTGATAGGGGTCTGAATACTTTAGGAATGCATTGTAAGTATATAAGGGGGTAGGCTCAATTATATATACTATATAGATATACAATGTGTATTGGAATTCTGTATCTAGCTTTTTGCTTGAAGAGAAGCTTTTAAATGTTATTTGCTGAAAGCAGGCTAAACAGCATACCTAAAGTGAACTGTTCCATATCATGACTTTTCCATCAGACAGTATTTACTGATGATGCCGCTTCACTCCTGGGATCCTGTGACGAGTATGTTAAAATATCCCTCAGGCTGGGTTCACATATATGCGGTGCGGTATATCGCATGTGATTCGTACAGGAAACGCATCACATTCCTGTGCAAATCACATGCGATTTGTCTGCGATGCAATTGGAGCCATACATTTTGTATTCACACCTATGCGATCCAATTCTGCACATCACGCTGCATTTTGCGGACCGCTTTCAGGGTGTTGTTAACTTAACATACACACCTGCAGCAGTTTGCTTGAACGGGGTGCGATTCTGACGCGGTACAGAATTCGAACAGAAAATGCTGCGAATTCCACACCGCATCAGTGTGAACCAGGGCTAAAAGTTTCTATTCTCAGTCCTTGGCAGTTCTCAGCAGTTCTCAGTCCTGCTGCAGCAGTTTCCCAGTGAATTACAACCCCCCCTCCCCAGTACAAACCAACATTAAGCTCTGGTTCACACAATAGGGTGCAATATGTCATGCGATTTGACAGTTTCAAATCGTATGACAAGTCGCACCCTATTGTCATCAATGGAACCATTCAAATCGGTGCGACTCCGACTTTGCGGTGCCGCACTGATTTGGGGAAAAAAGGTTCCTGTGCTATTTTTTGCAATTTCAAGTGTGACTTGAATAGACATCTGCGCATGTAGTCACTCAGATTTCAGCCAAGTTACACCTGAAGTCGCACTGACATGCAGCTTTGAAATCCTGCCATTTCAAGTGAAGTCGCATGATTTCAAAGTCGGATTCAGTGTGAACAGACAGTTAAAAGCAGTCTTCTATATTTCCAGGGGTTTAATGCTCACTCACTTTATATGTGGTATGGCCTAAAAATATCGGCCTTCACTGCCACCAGTGTTCCACAGTATGTTATGGTAAAAATGGAAATATCCTTGGACCTTCCTGTAACAAATGGCAAAAATCTGTTCCATCGTGGCTGCACTGCAGAAAGACTCAGGCCACATACACTCACTGGCCACTTTATTAGGTACACCTGTTCAATTGCTTGGTATCACAAATTGCTAATCAGCCAATCACATGGCAACAACTCATTGCACTTAAGCATCTAGATATGGTGAAGACAACTTGCTGAAGGTCAAACTGAGTATCAGAATGGGGAAGAAAGGGGATTTAAGGGACTTTGAACATGGTATGGTTGTTGGTGCCAGACAAGCTGGTCTGAGTATTTAAAAAACTGCTGATCTACTGGGATTTTCATGCAAAACTATCACTAGGGTTTACAGAGAATGGTCTGAAAAAGAGAAAATATCCAGTGAGTGGCAGTTGTGTGGATGAAAATGCCTTATTGATGCCAAAGGTCAGAGGTGAATGGGCAGACTGGTACGAGATGATAGAAAGGCAACAGTAACCCAGATAACTCAAAAATATCATGAAAGCATGGATCCATTCTGCCTTGTATCAACGGTTCAAGCTGGTGGTGTCATGGTGTGGGGGAGATTTTCTTGGCACTAGCAAGGTGTGCCTAATAAAGTGAACGGTGAGTGTAGCAGGGAAAATTCTTCAGGTCAGGACTCTGCAGTCTTAAAGTAGAATTTTGAAAACAAAAGAAAATTGGCCCCATGGTCTTGACAGCGACCTTGATGCCCCTACCTAACTGACCGAAACTTACGGAATACACCACATACAGAACCGACCATGTCCTGAGAAGCCCATACTGGGATACCTGGGGTGGCATATGTCCCCTCCTCTCTTCTATATCCTTTAGGATGGCTCAGGTGTCAGCCATGGATCCACCTCTCTGATACATCTCCTCATTCCACTCTATCAAAACTTTCCTATGACTCTATCTCTCCCCCCCCCCTTTACTCTCTCCTCTCACCCCCCCCCCTTTTTTTCTTCTCTTTCTCTCTCTCTCCCTCGCCTCTGTTTCTTCCCCTTTCTTATTTCTATCTCTTACTTGGGGTCCTGCAATTATTTGACCAGCCATGTATTAGGAGGACAGCATTGGCCACAGTGCAAATACTTGAACTTGGTAATGCCCTACGGAAGTTGATACCTCCGACAGCTATATTGGGAAATTGCAGTTTCCAGGATTGGGGGGCCTTCAAGCCAATATATGTAACTGAATCTTTTTGTAGCAAGTTCAAGGGCTACTGTTGTTTATGTCTCTTTACCTGTTAGAGATCTGATTTGATAATAGAACGATATATATCTTATTCTGTGACTCCACATATTGCTTGTAATGCAAACTCTGAGATGTACCTTATCTACACCCGGTACTGTTTCGCTCTGTATTTCCTGACATATTTCAATAAAACTTGTTTGGGGAAAAAGGGAAAAAAAAAAGAAAATGGTCAAACAGGATTTTTTAATGCATAATAATACACTATATCACTTCTGCATTAAAGTTTCTTACCTGTCCCAGAAAGTCCCTTAAACTGATCACCTATATGCTGTTGGCATCCAGAATCACTATAGCTAGACATTGGAAGCAATCGGTCATCCCGCTTGACTATGTTAAGAATAAACTGAATTGGATTATGATTAATGGCAGACTCACCTGTATTCTTCACAACAATACTTGAAAATTTGATAAAACATGGGACTCGTGGAATTCAATATATTTCTGTGGCTTAATGTGTCCCGACTTGACCCTTTCTTTCTCTATTCCTTTTTCTTTATTCTTTATCAGTCCTATAGGGTTAATAATGCCTAATCCCTATGTGTTCTACAATGTTTGTCATGCCTCAAACGACACTGACCCTGTGTGTAATCTTAGGTCCACGAACAGTGGTTCTTCCCCTTCCACTACGTCTCCTAACTCCCCCCGTTTCCTTTCTGGCTTCCCTCCCTCCTCCCTTACCCCACCACTGTGTCCATCCCCTATACAGTGAGGAACAGAAGAATTTGAACACCCTGCGATTTTGCAAGTTCTCCCACTTAGAAATCATGGAGGGGTTTGAAATTCACATTGTAGGTGCATTCCCACTCTGAGAGACAGAAGTTAAAATAAAATTCAGGAAATCACATTGTATGATTTGTAAAGAATGTATTTGTCTTGCACTGCTGAACAAGTATTTGAACACCTGAGAAGATCCGTGTTAATATTTGGTACAGAAGCCTTTGTTTGCAATTACAGAGGTCAAACGTTTCCTGTAGTTCCTGACCAGGTTTGCACTGCAACAGGGAATTTGGCCCACTCCTCCACACAGATCTCCTCTAGATCTGTCAGGTTTCGGGGCTGTCACTGAGCAACACGGAGTTTCAGCTCCCTCCAAAGATGTTCTATTGGATTTAGGTCTGGAGACTGGCTAGGCCACTCCAGAACCTTGATATGCTTCTTACGGAGCCACTCCTGGGTTATCCTGGCTGTGTGCTTCGGGTCGTTGTCGTGTTGGAAGACCCAGCCAAGACCCATCTTCAATGCTCTGACTGAGGGAAAGAGGTTGTTGCTCAAAATCTCACAATAAATGGCCCCATTCATCCTCTCCTTTAATACAGTGCAGTTGTCCTGTCCCCTTCGCAGAAAAGCACCCCAAAGCATGATGTTACCACCCCCATGCTTCACAGTAGGGATGGTGTTCTTGGGATGCAACTCATCCTTCTTTTTCCTCCAACACAACGAGTGAAGTTTAGACCAAAAAGTTCTAGTTTGGTCTCATCTGACCACATGACTTTCTCCCATGCCTCCTCTGGATCATCCAGATGGTCATTGGCAGACTTCAGACGGGCCTGGACATGTGATGACTTGAGCAGGGGAACCTTCCATGCAATGCATGATTTGAAACCATGACGGCGTAGTGTTCTACCAACAGTGGCCTTTGAAACTGTGGTCACAGCTCTCTTTATGTCATTGACCAGCTCCTCCCTTGTAGTTCTGGGCTGATTCGTCACCTTTCTTATCATCAGTGATACCCCACGAGGTGAGATCTTGCATGGAGCCCCAGTCCGAGGGAGACTGACAGTCGTCTTTAGCCTCTTCCATTTTCTAACAATTGTTCCAACAGTTGATCTATTTTCACCAAGCTGCTTGTCAATTGTCCCATAGCCCTTTCCAGCCTTGTGGAGGTCCACAGTTTTGTCTCTGGTGTCTTTTGACAGCTCTTTGGTCTTGCCCATGGTAGTAGTTGGCGTCTGACTGACTGTGGGGTGGACAGGTGTCTTAAAAGAGCTCAGACAGGTGCTACTAAGTTAGATTAATGAGTGGAGTAGAGGTGGACTTTTTTAAAGGCACAGTAACAGGTCTTTGAGAGCCAGAATTATTGCTGTTTCTTAGGTGTTCAAATACTTATGTTCAGCAGTGCAAGACAAATAAAATCTTTAAAAATCATACAATGTGATTTCCTGAATTTTTTTTTAAATTCTGTCTCTCAGAGTGGGAATGCACCTACAATGTGAATTTCAGACCCTCCATGATTTCTAAGTGGGAGAACTTGCAAAATCGCAGGGTGTTCAAATACTTCTGTTCCTCACTTTATATGGTTAGATAAATGATGTGGACTTTTATATTTGGGTTATCCAATATCTACTCTCTAGAGTCCCTGGTCTTCTGTTGCGTGTCTTATGTCTGATAAACCATGTTTTTTTGCCTTGTGTCGAAATCTACTTTTTGTGACATGACTATTGTTAAATTGTTTTAGCTGTTATTTTGAAAAAAATGTTCAATAAAAACTATTGGAATATAAAGTCTCTTACCTGCCTGTCTGCCCTGCAGCTTGGTGTACAATTTTGGCACTGCCGAGATGAATGAACTCCTTTGCATACACAGAAGTAACGTCATCTCAGCCTGACCGACCAATGAAAGCGGCCAAAGATCAATACCTGCAGCAATCTCGCTGGACTTATTCAAACAGAAACTTAATTGGATTATGATTAATGATAAACTTACTAGTATACTTAATAACAATACTTCTATATTTGAGAACACTTGGGATCCATGGATTTGTTGTATTTATTTATTTATTTTATCGAGTTTATATAGCGCCAAAGGGTTTGCTCAGCGCTGTACAATAGAGGGGGGGACAATACATGAAACAGTACAGCAACTACAAACAGCACACGAGGGGTAAGAGGGCCCTACTCTTTCGAGCTTACAATCTAGGAGGAAGGGGGTAGAGGTACAGGAGGAAATGGCTGTGGGGGATGGAGTGGTAGGAGGAGGGAAGGGCAGCGGCTGTTAGGTGAGGGTGGGGTAGGCTTCCCTGAAGAGGTGGGTTTTCAGGGAGCGCCTGAAGGTGAGGAGGGAAGGTGACAGTCTGATGGATTGGGGTAGTGAGTTCCAGAGGATGGGGGAGGACCTGGAGAAGTCTTGCAGTCGTGCGTGGGAGGAGGAGACCAGGGAGCAAGATAGAAGGAGGTCCTGTGAAGAGCGAAGGGTACGGGCGGAGAATGTGGGGGTGAGGTGAGGGGTGGATAGGTAGATTTGAGTATCATCAGCATAGAGGTGGTAATTGAAGCCGTGGGAGTGTATGAGTTTGCCAAGGGAGGAGGTGTAGATGGAGAAGAGAAGGGGTCCAAGGACAGAGCCCTGGGGGACCCCAACAGAGAGGGGGAGGGAAGGGGAGGTGGCACCGTTGTAGGAAACGCTGAAGGAGCGTTGGGATAGATAGGACGAGAACCAAGAGAGAGCGGTGTCTCTGATGCCAAGGAAGAGTAGTTTATTAAGGAGGAGGGGGTGGTCGACTGTGTCAAAGGCCGCAGAGAGGTCTAGGAGAAGGAGGACAGAGTAGTCGCCTTTGGCGGTTAGTAGATCATTGGTGATTTTGAGGAGGGCAGTTTCGGTGGAGTGTAGGGGACGGAAGCCGGACTGTAGTGGGTCAAGGAGGTTGCTGTCAGTTAGGTGGGCGCTTAGGCGATCGTAGACTAAGCGCTCAAGGAGCTTGGAAGTGAGTGGCAGCAGGGAAATTGGTCTGAGGTTGTTGAGGTCAGTGGGGTCCAGGGAGGGCTTTTTGAGTATGGGGGTGATGTGCGCATGTTTTAGGGGGGAGGGGAAGACGCCAGTAGAGAGGGAGAGATTGAAGATGTGGGTAAGGGAGCGGATGAGGGAAGAGGGGGGTGACCGGAGGAGTTGAGAGGGGATAGGGTCCAGGGGGCAGGTAGTGAGGCGGGCTTCTGAGAAGACTCTGGTGACTTCCTCAGTGGTAGTAGGGCTGAAGGAGTGCAGTGATGGGGGGGTTACGGTAGGCAGGGCCTTGGGTGTGGTGGGGGGCAGTGCCGTTGCGAGGTCAGAGGAGGGGAGAGACGAGGGGGTGATGGAAGGGGGGAGGCTAGATGGGGAGGTAGATTGCAAGTTGACTATGTCCTTGCGGATTGCGTCAATCTTGTTGTGGAGATGAGTGGCAATCTCGTGGGCGGTAAGTGAGGTACTGAGTGGAGGAGGGGGGGGAGAGAGCAGGGAGTTGAAGGTGGAGAAGAGTCGGCGAGGGCAGGTGGAGAGGGTGTTAATCAGGTTAACAAAGTAGGCCTGCTTGGCGGCGTGGAGGGAGGAGGTGTAGGCGAGGAAGGCAGATTTGTAGAGGGAGAACGCAAGAGGGGACCTGGTTTTGCGCCATAGTCTCTCCAGCGCACGACTGCGACGTTTGAGGCATTTAGTATGGTCGTTCTGCCATGGTTGGAGCGGTCTGGGTTTGATGTTGCGTGTGGTTAGGGGTGCCAGAGAGTCTAAGGTAGCTGATAGTGAGTCGTTGTACGCGGTGGTGGCTAGGTCAGGACACGACAGTGGAAGGATGCTGTCGTGTAAGCGGTCGGCAGCCGAGTGGAGGGGGGCCGGGTGCAGGTTGCGGAGGTTGCGGCTGGTGATGGTTTGGCGCACTGGGGGGGGGGAGTTAGGGGAAGGGGAGATGGAGAACGTGAGGAGGTGGTGGTTGGAGAGAGGGAAGGGGGTGTTAGTGAAGTGGTTAAGGGTACAGAGGTGGGAGAAGACGAGGTCCAGGGTGTTCCCATTGATGTGGGTGGAGGATTGAGTGTATTGTGTGAGCGCGAAGGAGGAGGTTAGGTGGAGGAGTTGGGAGGTAGCTGGGGTGTTGTCGTTGATGGGGATGTTGAAGTCCCCGAGGATGATGGTCGGTAGCTCAGAGGAGAGGAAGAAGGGAAGCCAGGCGGCGAAGTCATCCAGGAAGCGGGCTATGGATCCGGGGGGCCTGTAGATCACTGCGATCCTTAGGGGGGTGGGTGAGAAGAGCCGGATGCAGTGAGCCTCGAAGGAGGAGAAGGTTAGGGAGGGGGGGTTAGGGAGGACCTGGAAGGTGCTCAGCGGTGATAGGAGCAGGCCGACACCACCACCTTTGTGACCGCTCAGTCTTGGTGAATGGGACCAGACGAGACCTCCATGGGAGAGTGCCGCAGGGGAGGTGGAGTCAGTGGCCTGTACCCAGGTTTCGGTGATGGCTAGGAGGTTGAGGGAGCAGGAGATAAAGAGGTCATGGATGGCAGTTAGTTTGTTGCAGACCGAACGGGCGTTCAGAAGTGCAACCGAGAGAGGAGGGATGGATGCGGGGAGGAGGTGCACAGGTATGAGGTTGAGGGGGTTGCGGCGGCTGGCGGGAGCAGGGGGGTTCCTGGAGGGGGGGTGAGGTGGTGAGGGGCCAGGGTTCGGGGAGATGTCCCCAGCGGATAGGAGAAGGAGAAGGGTGAGGAGGGTGGCATGGGAATGGGAGGTGCAGGAGCGTGTGGGTCTGGTAGTGGTGGCACGTGGGTCGACCGGGGAGTGGAGTACCAGGAGGAGGTGGTGAGTGCCGTAGTGGGGAGAGGGCAGAAGTGAAGGGGCAATGTAGAGCTGTTTTGGGGGGGTGGGCGGGTAGAGGGAGGCGATTTTTGGGATGGAGGAGAGGAAAACGAGGGGGAGAAGTGCAGGTGGCATGCTGGGGTGAGTGCAGTGCTGTTCGGGTCAAGGGAGGTGAAGGGATACGGGTCAGGGCGAGGTGATGTGGAGAGTCTGTATCACCGTGGAGGAGTCCACTAGAGTCCTTCTGTGGGGGGAGAGTGGGAGTAAAGGGCAGCAGCTGGCTGGCTGCAATCTGTGGGTGCAGTATGCTGGCGTCCGAGGGGTCTTCAGTGGGTCCGGTGGATCGGCGAGTGGAGGGGTCGTAGGGTGCGATGTCTGGGGGTGTTGGTAGGCACGGCGTCTGGTGATGCTGGCGGCTCGGTGACTGGAGATTCGCTGGGTGGTCCGGGTCCAGGAGATTCGCTGGGCGACGTCTCGATTCGCTGGGTGGTCCGGGTGTTGGGTGTCCAGAGGTGGTAGCTGGGTGCCTGGGTGCTGGGTGCCCAGGGGTGGTAGCTGGGTGCCCGGTAGCTGGGTGCCCGGTAGCTGGGTGCTGGGTGTCCAGGGGTGGTAGCTGGGTGCCCGGTAGCTGGGTGCTGGGTGTCCAGGGGTGGTAGCTGGGTGCCCGGTAGCTGGGTGCAGGGTGTCCAGGGGTGGGCCCAGAACCGATGTCTGGGCTGGGCAGCGGAGCAGCGATCAGTGGGCCTGAGCTGGTTCCTGGTGGTCAGGGATGGACACAGGGCTAGTGAGGAGGGCCCTGCGGAGGCAGGCAGGTCTTTGGGGATCGGTGGTGGCAGCTTACCCGTTCTGGTGGTGCTGCCGTGCAGGTATCCTGGGTCCTGGGCTGCTGTCAGCTTGGTGGTCCTTGCTAGGCTGATCTTTGGTGGGGTGGTTGTTGTCGCCTTGCGTCAGGCTGCTGTAGCCCTGGAGACGGTGGAGAGGGTCAGGGGCCGCCTGGGGAGGATCACCCCGTTGTGTGTCAGAGGGCAGGAGCCGAGGGACGGAGCGGCGGCGCCGCGATTCGGCGGTGGTGTCGCAAGTCGGCCCGCGAATTAATCGAGGCCGCGGATTCACCGGTTGTAGTAGGCCGCGATTTCGGAGGGGGCCAAAACTGCTCGGGACCCCTCCCGGATTCTTCGCTAGGGGCCGCAGGTGTGTCGGGGCCCTCGTAGTGTCCGTTGCCGCCCGGATGGCAGCGGATTAGGCAGTGGGGCGACGGAGCTCTCTGATGGCATGTTGCTCCGTCGCCATCTTGACTGGAAAATTGTATTTCTGCTATTTATCGGACTCTTGGGTGGCCCTCTCTCATTTCTTTTCAGGGTTTTATTCTTTATTTTTATTTTTCAGTTCTTTCCTCATTTTTCGTTCTCTCTATTTTTGTCTACTACTTTAATGATATTATTTATACCACTTTGTTTATGGAGCAATTTGCTCACAATCGATCAAATTTTGCATGTGCTACCAGTGTGTTCCTCATTACCCTTTATTAGTTGATTTTGTTGTTGTGTTGCTACACATTGTACTTCAATTTACTGTTTTATTGCTTGATGTTCTGCAACTCGTCATGTTGGTGGGTTGCGTTTCCTGTCTTTCTGAATAATGTTTCTAAAAATCCTTAATCAATATATTGAAATACAAAGATCAGTACCTGGAAGAAGTTCTCCCGAAGATGTCAGTGGCCGGTGGGGAGCTCAAGGACAGAGCAGCACTGGTGAGTATGATTCTGCTTTAAAGACATAAACCATTCAACTCAAACATTCACCACCTTCCCCAGATCTTATTGTATCATAGTGATTTGATTATGGTTTCACAATCTTTCACACCTCCCATCATGTTTTTGAACAACATCTACTTTGACACATTCCAAGGATAAATGGAGTACAAATGGCTGGGTACGTTTCTGACATGTATTAGAACTGAGAAAAACCACTTGGATGAGTGGTGAACCGTATGAAAATTTACAGTTGAACATTCTGCCCTCCCGCTGCTTGTAAAAGCAATCCAGTGGCTAATTAGCCACCAGGATTGCTTTTATAAGAGAGCCAACCATTGGCTCTGGTAAAAACAATACTAGCAGCTGCAGGCATCATCCCAGTATAGCCACTTTGAAGTCCAGCAATGTACGGGAATGTTGCTGGCTGTCAAGTGAATTTATTGATGGTGACGCCATTAGTGGGGAGTGAAGGATATCTTCCCAGTATATAAGAACACGTACGTTCCCATTTAGATCTCAGTGTTGGTATCTGATCAGACATTCTAACATGTAATAAACTGGCATACAAAGCTGATATGAGCCCTTGTAATCTATGCAATGCTAGAATTCCAATCACACGGAAATTAAATACTTTGGCAATATTCTTAGCAAACTAATCTCAAGCATTGCCCTAGCAGAAGGCATCTGAATGGGAATGACTGCCAATAAATATTCATCTGACAGCTCTTCTAATGACTTTGTCAGGTATATGGAGCTTATTATTAGACCAGTATATTTAATAATTCCCAGACTGCCAGTGTTCGGAATCTGAAATAGAATGTAACTCAAGAAAAATTGGATTGGTTGGTAGTCTAGCCTCTGGTGGACTGTATCTACATAATTACTCATCACCTTCCTAGTTAGTACCTGCAGGGCCAGCTCATGAAAGGGGAGTCAGCTGGCCTTTGATGTTTCTCTGTAGGAAAGAAAAAAAGATCTGCATTACAAATTGCTTGGCCGATTAATGGCTTAAAGATGAACTCCAGGCAAGCAGCTAAATATATGGATGTAAAATGTATTTAGGAGCTGTTTTACCTGCCAAAGAATGTGTTACTGTTCATCCAGTCCACAGTTTTACACAGCTTTTCCACACAGCACAGTCCTGTTGGCAGCACAGGAGACTGGGCTTTTCTCTGCTTTAGTTCAGAAACCCTTACAGGTCTTGTTCCTCCCCCCAGCCTTGTGATTGGACAATGAATGAGAAGCAGCATACTGCCTGCATTGCTCTGTCACTCTACCCCCTCTTTCTTTCACCATGTTCCTTGTTATCACATGGGCAGTGCAGAAAAATCGACTGGCTGCTTCTCCCTCCCTCAGTCTAAGCCCTGTACCCACTGCCCAGGAAAATGCAAAAGAAAAAAAAAACGCAGGTTAAAGGAGAAGTATAAAGTGTGAAAAAAACAAACATGCATTTTTCATGCTGCAGCTGTTCCACGTCAACTCTAACCAAGAATGAGCTCAACTTACGAAAAAAGCCCTCTTCCCGAAGATCCAGCTCAAAGATTGCGATTTTGACAACATTGCGGAGATCCTGCGATTTGATCAGTTTCACACAGAATTTCACGTTTGTTCTTTGTGCTAACTTGCTGTCCATGATGAAATAGCAGACGTGGTAATACACATGGTAAGAACAGCACCAGTTGCACAGCTCCCGATGTACACAAGACGATGTCTTTTGGTGTGTTACAAGACTAGTCTTGAAACTTTTTGATACCACCTCAGACAAGCAAAGAGGACCTGAGTACCCTCGAAATGTGAGTCAGTAATTTCAGTAGAAGACCTATGTCTTACATAGGTTGTTGGCATTTCCGCATGCTGAGCGCAGAGGCCTTCCTATTCGCTAGTCAGCCCTTAGCAATGTCACATTGGGGAGGTGATGTGACACCCCCATCAGGAAAGCCCTCTGGATTACAGCAATGTAAGCGCAGATGAATGAGTGTACCTTGCTCTGGGTCAGTAGGGGCCAGGGGCACTGTCACTCTGCTCTAAATGAACAAAGAAGTAATGTCTCCTTAACCCCTTTACGCCGGCCACACAGAAATGTGCGGCCTCCCGGCGCCTGGGCCTAGACGCCGGGCAGCTGCACATTTGCATACAAATGAAGAAAATCTAGATGCCGCGCTCTATCAAGACCTATTACCTGTATATAATATAAAATATAAAATCTGTATTTGCATTAAATCTCTAATAGCTGCATGATCTCTTATGTGTAACCATACATGACTGTAATCCAATCAATACCCAAACATGTGTTGATAATATTGAATAAATGAATAAAAAAATATATAACAAAGTTGGTGTTAAAAAAAAAAAAGTCTGTGCGAAATTATTCAAATTTGTGTCCTTCGATAATTAAATAAATAATCCAATTAATAAATAAATATCAAAAATAAAAATTGAGAAATATGGAGAATAAGGTAAAAATTCAATTAATTTTGTGCAAAAACGCAAAACAAACTTGGTTCAGAGTTCAGCAGGGATGAAATATCTGTGTGCTCGCCTTCCAATCAGCCTGAGGTGATGCAGGTGAAGGTTGCACATAGAGGGCTACTATGTAAGCCTGAACGGTCATATGGATCTCTCCCTCCTCAGATCTTTCCTTGATCCAGCCCTTTAAATATTCCTCATACGGATCATGTAAATAGAGAAAAGTTCATAGTGATTGATTAAAAACAATCTGCACTTTGTATAATAGCCGCTTAAAGCGGTGAAGACCAGCCTCTGGGGTGTGCTGGCATACACTACCAGTGCTCGCCGTGTAAGGATGCGTGGTGATGTCACTGCCCCTCCCCAACGCGTATCTCCACAGGGATTCGTGGCTTTGTCCGGGGGATGTTACTTACATGAATGCACATTTGCGTTCATGTAAGAAAAAACATATGTGCTGAGAGTGCGCACGCTCCCAGCACACATGTCCAGTACTCACGGAAAGTTCCCGGTCTGGTCTTTCGATCGAGACCTTTCCCGATCATGTGACCGCCGTGACGACCCGTCACGGCGGTCACATGATCCCTAAACCATGCCCCGCCTCCTGGCGTCTGAAACTCTTAAAGGGCCGGGAGGCACCGGTGGGAAGGGGTTAATCATCGTGTCACTAATCTGTATTTCTCCCATTCAATGCAAAAGGGACAAATTATTGATTTCCATGGCATGATACAAGATGCAATTAAAGGGGTATCTGCCCTGTAGGACAGCACCATCTTTATTTAGAAGGTGAAACAGGAAGGCGCTTCTAAGTGCAGTATTCCAGGTCAACTTTAATAAAAAGCGGTTACAAACACAATGTAGTACTAGCAGTCTTGAAGAAGAAGCTCTGCTCATGCTCCGAAACGCGTCACCACCCTATGCTCACCTCACTTCCGGTCCGTGGACAGCGTGCGTTCCAGCGTGTGCTCCAGTGGTCCAAACAGAGCGGCGGCCATCTTTAACACCTCTCCTCAAGCTCCCCCTGCAGCTGCTGGCTGGCACAGCGGCTCCATTGCCCTGATACTGACGGATTACATTAGAGTCTGTTTGTACTACTACATTGTAAGTGTTTTTAACCGCTTTTTATTAAAGTTGACCTGAATTACTGCACTTAGAAGCGCCTTCCTGTTTCACCTTCTTCTGCACAGAGTTTGTCTCCACTCATTAGAAGTGCTGCTCAGTACTGGTTTCCATACACACCATCCATCATCAGCTGCCATACTTCCACAGCATCGTCCACCGACGCACCCTACTACCCACCTTACTCCATCTTTATTCAGGCATCACCCAGGATCACTTTCTACTTACTGGACTGACATGCCAGCTCAGAGGTGACCCAAACGTGTAAATCCAGGTGATTGGTCAGTCCTTGGCTTTGTTCACAAATATAGGACACCGATCACCCCTGTTGCATCCTCTCACCATGTGACTTGTTACAAAGTTACAGCTTTTTTGAAAATGACACTGTTCCTATATATTGTGACATGTCATGGATTTATTCATACAGGCATGTAACCAGTGGCGGACTGACAACTCATGGGGCCCCCGGGCAAGAGGGGATCATGGGACCCCTGTGTCCTCACCCACACTCAAACCACACCCAAAAAAAGCCTATGAAAGTTACTAGGGGCATCTCATGGGGCCCCCTATTGACCCTGGGCCCTCAGGCAGTACCCGAGTGCCCGAATGGTCAGTCTGCCCCTGCATGTAACATTAGTAAATGTAAACGTATTGGTAGATTGTATAATCACATCAGTTAATTCCTTTTTCCTTTGTTCTCCCCAGGAACGCTTACACAATCCTGTCAGTGCATTTATTGGGGCCAACAATGAGGTGAAGGAGCTGGCAGCAGTGATCAGCAGGGTGAGCTTCTATGTTACATCATAAATGTATTTCCAGGAATCGCCTCTCTCTATTTGCTCTCATCAAAACATTTCATTCAGCACGTGAGCTTTGTAGATATACACTCTAGAATACAAAATCAATCAACGCTACTATGGCTGGAATCTGGACTGTTTGTCTTGAATTCATTAGAGACCCAACTTAAACAATTGCACGTAAAAGGATGGGAGAATTAGGCAACTTTAAATTAATTTCAATTCACTTCCATAGCAGATTTTTTAATCACTTGCAATGTGACTGGGACTTACTAGAAAATCTGACTATACCAGGAAAAGTCAAGTCCTTAGCACAGCCCCCTCCTGTTCTAAGAGTGTGTAACTACTCTCTGTGCAGGCCCAGCTCCTCAACTTTTCCCCTCATCTTATTACATAACCTTTTATGTAGCTGCCAGGGGAGGAGCGTAGGGGAATACTATAGAGCAGGGGTGTCAAACTGTTATTATTATTATACAGGATTTATATAGCACCAACAGTTTGTGCAGTGCTTTACAAAATGAAGGTAGACATTACAGTTACAATACAAGTTTGGTACAAGAGGGCCCCCCGGCTCGTTAGAGCTTACAATCTAGGAGGAAGGGTTGAGTGATACAAAAGGTATTAGCTGTGGGGGGATGAGCTGATGGAGGAAATAAATGGTAGTTTACTAGGTAGAAGCAGGATAGACTTCTTTAAAGAGAAAGGTTTTCAGGGATCGTCTAAAGGTGGATAGATTAGGAGACAGCCAGACAGATTGAGGTAGGGAGTTCCATAGGATGGAAGAAGCTCGGGAGAAGTCCTGGAGGCGAGCATGGGAGGAGGTGACATGGGGACTAGAGAGCAGACGGTCTTGGGAGGATCAAAGAGAGCGGTTTGGTTGATATTTTAAGACGAGGTTGGTGATGTAGCTGGGGGCAGAGCTGTGGATGGCTTTGTAAGTTGTTGTTAGTATTTTAAATTTTATTCATTGGGAGAGTGGAGGGATTGTCAGAGAGGGGTGGAGGACACTGAATGGAAGCCAGTGGAGGGATTGGCAGAGAGGGGTGGAGGACACTGAGTGGAGGCCAGTGGAGGGATTGGCAGAGAGGGGTGGAGGACGCTGAATGGAAGCCAGTGGAGGGATTGGCAGAGAGGGGTTGAGGACACTGAATGGAAGCCAGTGGAGGGATTGGCAGAGAGGGGTGGAGGACACTGAATGGAAGCCAGTGGAGGGATTGGCAGAGAGGGATGGAGGACACTGAATGGAAGCCAGTTGAGGGATTGGCAGAGAGGGATGGAGGACACTGAGTAGAAGCCAGTTGAGGGATTGGCAGAGAGGGATGGAGGACACTGAGTAGAAGCCAGTGGAGGGATTGGCAGAGAGGGATGGAGGACACTAAATGGAAGCCAGTGGAGGGATTGGCAGAGAGGGATGGAGGACACTAAATGGAAGCCAGTGGCGGGTTTGGCAGAGAGGAATGGAAGACACTGAATGGAAGCCAGTGGAGGGATTGGCAGAGAGGGGTAGCAGACACTGAACTGTTGGTAAGGTGGAGGAGCCTGGCAACAGTATTCATGATGGAATGGAGGGGGGATATCCTATGTAAAGGTAAGCCAATGAGGAGGGAGTTGCAGTAGTTGAGGCGAGAGATAACCAGAGAGGGAATTAGGAGCTTTGTGGTTTCATTGGTTAAAAAAGGGCGTATTCTGGAGATGTTGCGGAGGTTGAGGCGTTATGTTTTGGATAGGGATTGGATGTGGGCCTGAAAGGATAGTTCAGAGTCCAGGGTTACACCTAGCACCCTGGCAGGCGGGGATGGGATGATAGTGGTGCTATTGATCCTGACTGAGAGATCAGGGGAAGAGGCACATGGGGAGGAAATATTATGTTGCTGTTGCAAAACTACAAGTCCCATTGTTTTAGTCATGGACTTAATCATCCAGTGCTTATCTGTTCCTGTCCAAAATTTATGACGCTGGCCAGCTTGTGGAATGTGCGCACATAAAGAAACTCACACTGACACCTTTGGTCTGTGAAAACTTCTCTCTAATCTATTGAAATGAAACCGTGAGCTTATATATGAAAAATGATGCGAACATCACGTGATAACAGCATAAGCATTATATTAGTCTTTGATTGGTCACTTTACACGAAAACAATCTCCGTCATGGTATAGGTGTGATCTTCTTCAGTCTTATCTTAAAAAGAGAAAAACATTCTTTTGTCTTCCAAATCACACGATGGGAGGGGGTCTGTTCCTGTGAGCAAATATTTCTTAAGCAAGGATTTCTTAAAGTACCACAAAGCCCAGCAGGCAGAAAATATTCACACAACATATGTATTAAAGTATAAAAGTAAATATTTATAAAACTTATAGAAATAGCGTATATATATATATATATATATTCAATAGGAAACGAAATAGGCATTTTACCAAATCCATCACACCATCATGCCTCTGCCTTTCGGAGTCATGCTTGTAACTGTCAGTCTTGCAATGCCTCATGGGACTTGTAGTTTGGCAACAGCTGGAGGGCCGGCCAGTTTGACACATGTGCTATAGAGAGTCACTTGAGCAATAGATCTGAGTCTTCAGAGACTTGTGACATCACATCCAAGATGACGGCAATGTAGAAGCATGGACTAAAATGGACATGCAGCATTTTTTGTTAACGTGTTATAATGTGTGAGATATCGCAGTGCACTGCATTGCAAATACATGTTTTGGTCCCCAATGTTCTACAAGCATGTGTGGTAAGTAGTGGCCAAGCTTTGGGTAAAGCCTTTGATAGTGACCAGGTCCCAGGCAGCAGTGGTGCCTGTGTATTCATATACTTCATTTGTGGCACCTGTGCTCATATTGGACATCTGTGTGAAATACCCTAAGGCCGGCCATACAGGGGTCGATTTTCAAACGATTTTTCGTTCAAAAATCAGACCTATGAATAATGGGCCGATTTTCGCTCTGTTAGTGGGGCAATGGCACCGGCCGATTTTCGTGGTTTCTCCCCATTTCGTTTATCGGGCATGCTGGAAAATTTGTGAAAAACAAAATCATTGGTGGCACCATCGGATTAAAGAACGAACGACGCTGCAAGGGATTTAAAACTCCCTGGAGTCAAATCCCTGTGCTTGTGGTTTCCTCCCACATTCCATAGACATGCTGATAGGTTAATTGGCTCCTGTCTAAATTGGCCCTAGTATATGTATGTATGAATGTGAGTTAGGGACCTTAGATTGTACACCCCTTGAGGGTTAGGGACTGATGTGAATGTACAATATATATGTAAAGCTCTGCATAAATTGATGGCGCTATATAAGTACCTGAAATAAATAAATTGCTTTTTTTTTTTTTTGCTTTGTCATACTTTTTAAAGTGTCTGCATCCCCTAACAATTATTTTCTCTTATTTGGTCTGTTAAATATTCCACTGAAATATTAAAAAAAACTTTATTTATTTTTTTTTATTTAAATATTTTATTATTAATTTTCAAATTACCAATTTATACATACAAGCTCTAATAGAACAAACAAAATAAGAAGCTCAAATTTGCCTAACAATGTATCAAAATATTAACATTCATCTTGGTATCCTTTTCTCCTTCCCAATATAAAACATACTCACCCCCCCCCCATCCCTGCACAACCTAGACTCTGCGAAATAACTTTTATGGTTTAACTGGATGGACTTTTGTCTTTTTTCAGCCAGACTAACTATTTAACTTTTGATACTGTGAGAAATCTTGTTAGATGATAAATATCTGTGCTCTCCGCTCTGTTATCAGTTACATTGCTTGCAGTTATTTCTAAGGACTACAGAATGCATCTCCCCTATTTTACAAAGAATGGACAAGGGGGAGGTGTTCTGTAGTCCTGTCCTAGGGTACTCCTCCATAGGTACAGTACAGTGAGTGAATGTATGTTACCCTGGGATAGGAAATGTGTTCCTGGCAGGATCAAAAAATAAAAAGGTAAAGGGGTAAAAGAAGGCAGCCACCACATCTAAGGGCTGGTAAGCTGCAGTATATTGCATTTTGGTTATGGTTTTAGCTACACATATAATAACACAAAACAGGAAATATACTGAGAGCTGCATAACATTGTTTGCAGTGCACATATTTGGCCAGCAGTGGGAGATACTGAGCCTACTGTTCATGCTAGCTTGATAGTTGAAGTTTATGCAACCTGGATAGAATGTATAGTTGGTCATTGGAGTGCTTGTCTTTCTATAGGATATTTATTTACAGAACCCAAACGTAAGGTGGGATGATATTATTGGATGATATTATTGGACTTGACGCGACAAAGAGACTTGTGAAGGAGGCTGTGGTCTACCCTATATGAGTGAAGGAGGTTTGGTTTAAAATTTCAGTTACATCAGGACGCTTTCCTATGATGAAGAATGTTCAGTTCTTTAAATGCATCCATTTTTGTGGGAGAAAGGCTATACCTGAGAGTTTTTCTTTGTTTTTACTCCTGCTTCTTACTGAGGAGGGGCAGGGACACATACCGGAGCTAAAATCCAAACCGCTACACATTAACAGCAAATTGTTCACTTTCAACATTAAGCCCGGGTTCACACTGATGCGGTGCGGAATTTGCAGCGTTTTCAGTGTGAATTCTGCATTGCATCAGAATTGCACCCGTTCCTGCGAACCACTGCGGGTGTGTATGGTAAGTTAACAACACCCCGAAAGCGGTCCGCAAAACGCGGTGCGATGTGCAGAATCGGATCACATACAGTGGGGATCGAAAGTTTGGGCACCCCAGCTAAAAATTTGTATTAATGTGCATAAAGAAGCCAAGGAAAGATGGAAAAATCTCCAAAAGGCATCAAATTACAGATTAGACATTCTTATAATATGTCAACAAAAGTTAGATTTTATTGCCATCATTTACACTTTCAAAATAACAGAAAATAAAAAAATGGCGTCTGCAAAAGTTTGGGCAAGTATCACAGCTTGTAAACGCTTTTTGTAGTCAGCCAAGAGTCTTTCAATTCTTGTTTGAGGTATCTTTGCCCATTCTTCCTTACAAAAGTCTTCCAGTTCTTTGAGATTTCTGGGCTGTCTGTCACGCTGTCTGTCACGCACTGCTCTTTTAAGGTCTATCCATAGATTTTCAATTATGTTGAGGTCAGGAGATTGTGAAGGCCATGGCAAAACCTTCAGTTTACGCCTCTTGATGTAATCCCCCGTGGATTTTGAGGTGTGTTTAGGATCATTATCCCTTTGTAGAAGCCATCCTTTCTTTAACTTCAGCTTTTTCACAGATGGCATCAAGTTACCATCCAAAATTTGCTGAAATTTTATTGAATCCATTTTTCCTTCTACTCATGAGATGTTCCCTGTGCCACTGGCTGCAACACAACCCCAAAGCATGATTGATCCAACCCCATGCTTAACAGTTGGACAGAGGTTCTTTTCATTAAATTCTGTGCCCCTTCTTCTCCAAACGTACCTTTGCTCATTCCGGTCAAAAAGTTCAATTTTAACCTCATCGGTCCACAGAACTTGTTTCCAAAATGCATCAGGCTTGTCTATATGTTCATTTGCAAAGTTCAAACGATGATTTTTGTGGTGAGGACGTAGAAGAGGTTTTCTTCTGATGACTCTTCCATGAAGACCATATTTGTACAAGTATCTCTTTATAGTGGAATAGTGTACCACAACTCCAGTGTCTGCAAGATCTTTCTGGAGGGATCGTGCAGTCAAACGTGGGTTTTGAATTGTTTTTCTCACAATCCTGCGAGCTGTTCTGTCTGATATTTTTCTTGGTCTTCCAGATCTTGCTTTAACTTCCACTGTTCCTGATGACTGCCATTTCTTAATTACATTCCGAACAGAGGATATTGACATCTGAAAACGCTTTGCTATCTTTTTATAGCCTTCTCCAGCTTTGTGAGCGTCAACTATTTTCAGTTTCAGTTTTCTAGACAACTGCTTAGAAGAACCCATGGTGCCGATTGTTGGGGCAAGGTCAGATGAGTCTGGGCATTTAAAACCTTTGAGGTTGACATCACCTGGTCTTCCCAGACGATGATTGAGAACAATCCATGACACTGGCAGGTCTCAGCTTGGCAAAGGGGGCAGTGCATGCTATAAATTCTGCAGGGTGCCCAAACTTTTGCAGACGCCATTTTTTTGTTTTCTGTTATTTTGAAAGTGTAAATGATGGAAATAAAATCTAACTTTTTTTGACATATTATAAGAATGTCTGATCTGTAATTTGATACCTTTTGGAGATTTTTCCATCTTTCCTTGGCTTCTTTATGCACATTAATACAAATTTTTAGCTGGGGTGCCCAAACTTTCGATCCCCACTGTAGGTGTGAATACCCATGTGATCCGATTCTAGTGCGGAACAAAAAAAGGGTCCTGCACATTTTTGGTGCGGTCCAATTAGAGCCACACACAAATCGCATGTGATTTGCACAGGAATGCGGTGTGATTCCTGCGCAAATCACATCCAATTTACTACACCGCATATAGGTGAACCCGGGCTGACTGTTATCTTTTAGTACTGACAGCATTGGACCTGATAATAAATGTCTGGAGTTCCACGGGTTACTTTATATATATATATATATATATATATATATATATATATATATATCATCCCTGGCCATGCGGGTTTTCCTGCATGGTAGGGGTTGGGGAAAGACCTGGCAACCTACCCTGTAAAATAATTGCTAAGAAAATTCATGGAAAAAGTCACTTACAAGTGACGGTCCATGCAATCGTCAAGGGTCAGATACAACTAAATGGAGATATATATACAGTTGTCTTCAAGATAATAGCAGTGTGTTGAAAAAAGTGAATAAAGCTCAAAATCCTTCTAATAGCTTTTATTTCTATACACACGAATGCATTGGGAACACTACACATTCTATTCCAAATCAAAACATGAAGAAAAATATATCAAATTTGTGTTGTTCCTCTAAATAAATTGAAGAAAAGTGAATATTAGACTGTTCAAAAAAATAGCAGTGTTTGTATTCTTCTTTACAAACTCAAACATTCACTATATAAACTGAAAAATGTTTGAAGATTTTGCTTTCCTTTGAATCACTTCATGAATATTTGGTTGTAGTCGCACTGTTTCTGAGAACTGCTGTACATCTGTGTCGCATGGAGTCACCCAACTTCTGGCACCTGTGATCAGGTATTCCAGCCCAGGATGATTGGACTACATTCCACAGTTATTCTCCATTTCTTGGTTTTGCCTCAGAAACTGCATTTTTGATGTCACCCCACAAGTTTTCTATTGGATTAAGTTCCAGGGATTGGGCTGGCCACTCCATAATGTCAATCTTGTTGGTCTGGAACCAAGATGTTGCACGTTTACTGGTGTGTTTGGGGTCGTTGTCTTGTTGGAACACCCATTTCAAGGGCATTTCCTCTTCAGCATAAGGCAACATGACCTCTTCAAGTATTCTGATGGATTCAAACTGATCCATGATCCCTGGTATGCGATAAATAGGCCCAACACCGTAGTATGAGAAACATCCCCATATCATGATGCTTGCACCACCATGCTTCACTGTCTTCACAGTGTACTGTGGCTTGAATTCAGTGTTTGGGGGTCGTCTGACAAACTGTCTCCGGCCACTAGACCCAAGAAGAACAATCTTACTTTCATCAGTCCACAAAATGTTGCCCCATTTCTCTTTAGGCCAGTCAATGTGCTCTTTGGCAAATTGTAACCTCTTCAGCACGTCTTTTTTCCAACAGTGGGACTTTGCGGGGGCTTCTTGCAGATAGCTTGGCTTCACATAGGCATCTTCTAATTGTAACAGTCCTCACAGGGAACTTTACACATTCTTTCATCTTCCTGGAGCTGATTGTTGGCTGAGTCCTTGCCATTTTGGCTATTCTTCTATCCATTCGAATGGTAGTTTTTCACTTTCTTCCACATCTTTCAGGTTTTGGTTGCCATTTTAAAGCATTTACGATCATTTTAGCTGAGCAGCCTATCATTTTCTGCACTTCTTTATATGTTTTCCCCTCTCCAATCAACTTTTTAATCAAGGTACGCTGTTCTTCTGAACAATGTCTGGAATGACCCATTTTGCTCAGAATTTCAGAGAGAAATGCACTGTAACCAGCATGTACAACATTTTTATAATCTCCTAGATTGTAAGCTCAAAAGAGCAGGGCCCTTGATCCCCTCATGTTTTGCATTGTATTGGTATTGTTCTGTCACATGTTCTGTCCCCCTTTGTAATGTACAGCGCTGAGCGAACTATTGGCGCTTTATAAATACTGTATAATAATAATAATAATAATTGGCTTCCACAGGATCTCAATTTGTTTCTCTCTGCCCTGCAGAAACCACTTTTTTTATATATATATACAGTGCTCAGCATAAATGAGTACACCCCTTTTAAAAAAGTAAGATTTTATTCAATATCTCAATGAACACGAGAACAATTCCCAAAATTTTGACAAAACTGACTTTTATAGAACATTTGTTGAGCTCATTACATGAAAGTAAGGTTAATAATATAACTTAGATTACAAAATCTTCAGTTTTACTCAAATTAGTTGAGACATAAATGAATCCACCCCACAACAAAAACTACTATAGCTAGTATTTTGTATGACCTCCACGATTTGTAAGGACAGCATCAAGTCTTTTAGGCATGGAATGAACACGTTGGCGACATATTACATCTATCTTTTTCCATTCTTGAAGAATGACCTCTTTTAGAACCTGGATGCTGGATGGAGAGTGATGCTCAACTTGTCTCTTCAGAGTTCCCCATAGGTGTTCAATTGGGTTCGGATCAGGGGACACACTTGGTCACTGAATCACTTTCACCCTGTTCTTCTTCAGAAATGCAACAGTGGCCTTAGATGTGTGTTTTGGATCATTGTCATGTTTGAAAAGTGCACAACGACCAAGGTCACGGAGTGATAGTAGCATCTTCTCTTTTGATATAGAGCAGTACATCTGTGAATTCATGATACCATCAATGAAATGCAGCTCCACGACACCAGCAGCACTCATGCAGCCTCACAGAAGGACACTGCCACCACCATGTTTCACTGTAGGCACCCTGCATTTTTATCTGTACTCCTCAGCTTTGAGATGCCATACAGTTTTAAAGCCATCAGTTCCAAAAACATTTATCTTGGTCTCATCACTGCAGTGTACAGTCCCAGTAGTCTTCTTTTTCAGCATGGGCCCAGGCAAATTCTTGGTGGGCTTTTTTGTGAATGGGCTTTAGGAGAGGCTTCCTTTGTGGACGACACCTATGCATGCCATTCCTCTGCAGTGTATGCCATGTTTTGGCTTTCTACTTCTTTAGCCAACTGCAGTGAACTTGCATGGTGATTTTCTTTAACCCTTCTCATCAGCAGACACTTCTGACAAGGTGTTAACTTCCGTGGATGGCCTGGACGTCTCTGTGAGATGGTTGCAGTTCCATGTTTGTTAAATTTTGCTACAGTATATTGACTGATAAGTAAAGCTTTGCTGATCTTGTAGCCTTCACCTTTCTTGTGTAAAGAAATTATTTTCTTTCTCAGGTCTTGTGACATTTCTCTTCCATGCCATTGCTGACAACATGAAATGGGAGGGGGCTTTCTTTGTTAAGTAACTCCCTTTTATAATAAACTGTCTGCTGGACACCTGTTTGTTGAATAATTAGACTCACCTGTAAGTCGAATTCTTGTTAATTAGGATTTTGTTGTCTAAAATTCAGCTTTGCTCCTAAGACATTCATTTTTGTAACATGGTCTTGAATGAATTTGTTAGGAAAAATACCTTTTTGTGTGTGCAGATTAACAAATCGTTTGCAATCAATGGCCCGCATTTGTGGGTGGAGTCCCCCTTACATCAGGTGTCTGTATTTTGTAGTATAGTGTCCCATAGAATATGTTGATTCTGAAAGGAAAGTAAAGGTTTTCTGACAAATCTGTTGCGGTGTACTCATTCATGCTGAGCACTGTATACATTCTTAGAGAGAAAATTCAGATTCTACAGCCAGAAACCATCCTTTGAACAAATCAGGTAACTCTCTTTGGACGATCTCGCCTGTAATGTGGTCTTGTTAGTGGCCATCATGCTTCTAGATGTTTCTCTGAACTGGCAGCTCTCCCTTGTAAGGAGTTATTCCTGATCCTTCATAAGGATAAAGTAGTCTTGTGCCCAAGACCTACCTTTCTACTGAGGTAGTATCTAACTTCCACCTTCATGAAGACATAGACCTCCCCTCTCTGTGTCCTGCTTCTAAGCACCCCAAAAAGAGTTTTCTCCTTGTTGTCTGGATGTTGTCAAAACTTTGATTTTTTTTAACCACTTCCCGACCGCCCTATAGCAGAACTACTGCTACAGGGCAGCAGGGCTGCGAAAAATCACGTATGTATATGTGTGTATATATATATATATATATATATATAATGTGTGTGATTTTGTATTTGGCGGCTACATCTGTTGATCTCCGGGTCCCGGCTGGAGAGTTCCCGGCGAGCTCCAAGGAACACTGATGGAAGAGAGGTCTGTATGTAAATAATACAGATCTCTCCCCTGTCAGCTCCAGCATGCTACTTTGTATTACTCTGCACAGCAGAACAATACAAAGCAGTGTGCGTACACAGTAAAACACAGGCATAGTACACAGTTATCTCTTTGATCGCCCCAGATGTTAACCCCTTCCTGCCCAGTGTCATTGCCTTTTATTAGCACTGATCACTGTATTAGTGTCACTGGGGATGTCAGTGGCAATTAGTCATTTCCCCTCCCAGTGTCAGAATGCCCACCACAGTCCCGCTATGTCACTGATCGCCACCATTTAAAAAATAAAAATAAAACAAAATTCCAGTATCTATACCGCCATTTGTAGATGCTATAAATTTCACGTAAACCAATTATTTTACACCCATTGGGATTTTTTTTTATCAAAGACATGTAGCAGAATACATTTGGACCTAAATTAATGACGAAATTTGATTTTTAAAATTTTTTTACTGGACGTTTAATAGCAACAAGTCAAAAATATTGTTTTTTTTCTCAAAATTGTCAGTCTTTTTTTGCTTATAGCGCAAAAACTAAAAAACGCACAGGCAATCAAATACCACTGAAAGAAAGCCTCATTTGTGGGAAAAAAAGAACACAAATTACATATGGGTGCAGCGTTGCACGACCGTGCAATTGGCAATTAGAATAACACATCGCTGTATCGCAAAAAATGGCCTGGTCAGGAAGGGGGTAAATCCTCTGGAGGGCAAGTGGTTAAAAGCCATAGCTTTTATCTATCTTTGTCCTGTCGTCAGGGCCTCACAAATGGCATCCTGCTTCTAAATCCACTCTTGCATGATGGCTAGGACAACTCATCTGAAGAGCTTATTTTCTAAAGCAGTGGTCTCCAAACTGCCTGGGGGCCAGATGCGGCCCTTTGGTTGCCTCTATCTGGTCCTTGTGGCACTATTCCTCCCACTAATACCAATGATGGGGCACTATTCCTCCCACTGATACCAATGATGGGGCACTATTCCTCCCAATGATACCAATGATGGGGCACTATTCCTCCCACTAATACCAATGATGGGGCACTATTCCTCCCACTAATACCAATGATAGGGCACTATTCCTCCCACTAATACCAATGATAGGGCACTATTCCTCCCACTAATACCAATGATGGGGCACTATTCCTCCCACTAATACCAATGATGGGGCACTATTCCTCCCACTAATACCAATGATGGGGCACTATTCCTCCCACTAATACCAATGATGGGGCACTATTCCTCTCACTGACATCAATAATGGGACACTATTCCTCAACTTGAACTAACGATAGGCCACTATTCCTCCCACTTACACCAATGATGCAGCACTATTGCTGCATCCCCCACTGATGCCAAAGATGGGGACTATTCCCCCCGACACCAACGATGGGGCACTATTCCTTGCACTAACATGTAATGGGGCACTATTCCTCCCAATAACACCAACAATGGGGCAATATTTTTTTCACTGACACCAATAGGGCACTATTCCTCCCACTTACACCAATGATGTGACACTGTTTCTCTAATACCAAAAATAGGGCATTGTTCACTCCCACTGACACCAGGACATTATCTACTCCAACTGGCCACAGTCCGGCCCCTCTAAAGTCTGAAGGTCAGTAAACTGGCCCTTTGTATAGAAAGTTTGGAGACCCTAAAGGATAAAACTCCTCAAGCACTCTTAACTTGCTCACTTCATTAGATCAGTGGGTGTTTCCTGGTCATCAATCCTCTGTGGCCCAACTTTGAATGGTCACCACCTGATCTTTAGTTCACACCTTCTCCAAGTTCTACCAGGTGGACATCTAAGCTACTGTGGATGAAGCTTTGCCACAATGTTTCACTCTGAATTTGGGTCCATTAATCCTTGTTATTTGTGGGCTTGTTGGCACAGTTCTACTTGTCTTCTTGTTGGCCACCTTTTTTTTTCATTGTATGGGAACATTGTTGTTTGAGTATCCATTCTGTGTTCTGTACTGTATGAATACAATAAAAGGAATTTTGAGCTGCCTGTGAATTCCTTATCATAGAGTACAGTACAGTCGGCATCCAGGGCAATCCGCTCACAGGTGACCTCTGCAGAAGTGATTACATGCCGTGGTTAGCTACAGGGGGCTAGCAGCTTTCCATTGCTTTCAATGGGGCTACCTCCCACAGCTAATTGCTGAGAACCCCCTCTGTGGTTTTCACATGTAATTGTTGGATACATTTGCAAGTGTGAATGTACCCTTATTTTGCATTGCTAGCTAAAACACCGAGCTCTCATGGAGTAGAATAGGGTTTTAGGGCACCCAGGGGGCATGTCCAGCAAAGATGTCAGTGTCCAATTACCTGAAGGTAGGAGCCTTTAACCCAAGATCTATAAATATTCAGCCTTTGTCCTATACTGTAGTACAAGATATAGAATTTACAGGTAAGTCAGAATTCCTTTTTTATGATACACATTGCTTTAGCAAACTAAGTGTCACCCATTTAAGGTTTAGAACTATGGTATTTTAAGTGCATCTCATAGAGTCAGACAACCTTAGGGCTGAGCTTCTTAATGTGAGGTTTATGAGAGGACCATATCAGTTTTTTTAAGTAAATACTCGATACAGCTAATGTTTCATTTTATGATATTGTAAATGTTCCTGCTTATTTTTTTTATAGGTTCTGGTTTAAAGCCCTGGAAGGGAGTGCTGCACCTTTGGCCTCATTCGCAGTATTTATGTGTTGTAAGGTTGTATCTTTACAGACCTGTGAAGTCACCTTGGTAACTGGGCAGTCGCACAATATTTGGGGGTGACCTCCAGGGAGCTGTAAAAAATCTTCAGTCTCCCATGCCCTATTATTTCACTCTGGAGGGTCTCCCAGTATTACTTGTTCCAGTAAGAGGTTTTTAAAGCTTGGATTTTGGTAAAATGGTGGCCAAGGGTCAGGAAAATTCAGGTCTGGCTGTAGTAAGTAGTCTAATAGGTATAGTGCATGGTTAGTCCTAGTAATGGGAGATGGGGGTAATGAGCTGGAGAGATTTGTGCAGCTATCAGTCTTATGTTTGGCATCAGATGGATGTGTCACAGTTTTAGGCTTGTGTCGATGGCATCAGTTTGCTTCTAAGATCATTCAGAATTCACAGACCTCCATCTGACTTACATTTGACCTGTTTCAGTCGATACCAGCCCAAAGGGAGAGAGGGGGCTTGGGGTGTCAAGGGTGGCTAAGCCAGGTGTCCTGGGCTGCTGGAGGTCACATGGTATGTCTGTTACTGTTCAAAGGGCAGAGAAGTTCTGGCAATAAAATGTATGGTCCTGGGCAGAATGTAATGGACATGTACAGGCACTTCAGTGACAGGAGAGGGAAGGCAGCTGATTATATTGGCATTCCCTGTTTATCTGTATTCTATGCTATATAAGACATCTAGAGAAGTATAGACAAAATACCAGCATGTAAGCCTACATCATTATTATTATTATTATACAGTATTTATATAGCGACAATGCAAAACATGAGGGGATTGAGGGCCCTGCTCTTTCGAGCTTACAATCTAGGAGGGAGGGGATAGGGGCACAGGAGGAGATAGCCGTGGGGGATGGAGTGGTAGGAAGAGTGGAGGAGGTCGGCAAGTTAGCAGGGGGTGGGGTAGGCTTCCCTGAAGAGATGGGTTTTCAGGGTGCGCCTAAAGGAGAGGAGAGTAGGTGATAATTTGATGGGTTGGGGTAGTGAGTTCCAGAGGATGGGGGAAGACCTGGAGAAGTCCTGGAGACGAGCATGGGAGGAGGAGACCAGGGAACTGTAGAGTAGGAGGTCTTGTGAGGAGCGAAGAGTACGGGTTGGGTGGTATTTGGATATCGGGTCGGTGAGGTAGCTTTGTACGTCAATGTTAGTAGTTTGAATTTTATACGTTGGGCAGTCGGAAGCCAGTGGAGGGATTGGCAGAGGGAAGTGGCGAATACGGAGCGGTTGGTGAGGTGGATGAGTCTGGCCGCAGAATTCAGGATAGACTGAAGCGGGGATAGACTGTGATGAGGTAAGCCGGTGAGCAGGGAGTTGCAGTAGTCGAGTCGTGAGATAATGAGGGAGTGAATGAGTTGCTTAGTGGTGTCCGGGGTTAGGAACGAACATATTTTGGAGATGTTGCGGAGGTGGAGCCTGCATGAATTTGCCAGCAATTGGACATGGGGCTGGAAGGATAGGTTGGAGTCTAGAGTGACACCTAGAACTTTGGTTTGCGGGGTGGGACTGGTGGTGGCGTTGTTGGTCGTGATGGAGAGGTTAGGGGGTGGTGCAGGCTTGGGGGAGAACTAGGAGCTCGGTTTTGGAAAAGTTTAATTTGAGGAAGTGGAGTGACATCCAGTCTGATATGTCGTTCAGTAGGCAGGTGATTTGGGTGGAGACTGAAGGGGTGAGGCAAGAGGTAGAGAGGTAGATTTGCTTGTCATCGGCATAGAGGTGGTAGTTGAAGCCGTGGGAGTGTATCAGTTGGCCAAGGGAGGAGGTGTAGATGGAGAAGAGAAGGGGCCCGAAGACAGAGCCTTGGGGGACCCCAACAGAGAGGGGGAGGTGGCAGCGTTATAGGTAACACTGAAGAAGCGCTGGGATTGATAGGAGAGAGCGGAGTCTCTGATGCCAAGGGGGTATAGTTTTTTAGGGAGGAAGGGGTGGACAAGGCCGCGGAGAGGTCAAGGAGTAGGAGGACTGAGTAGTGGCCATTAGCTTTGGCAGTTAGCAGGTCGTTGGTGAATTTGAGTAGGGCGGTTTCGGTGGATTGTAGGGGACGGAAGCCAGACTGTAGGGCAGTGATGGCGAACCTATGGCACGCGTGCCAGAGCTGGCACGCAGAGCCATCTCAGTGGGCACGCCAGGAAGAAGAGGAAGATGAGTGCACACGGACCGGCCATCCAGATCTCGTCCACACTGGACCCCCAAACTACATTTCCCACATGTCTCTGGGGCCAGGGTGGGTGTGGACGAGAGGAAACGGCTCCAATGCGGCTCTGGCACCAGGGGTGATGTAGCCGGGGATGGGCGTAGAAGAGAGGAAGAGGCTCCCACACTGCTCCGGGGCCAGGGGCAACGTGTTCAGCGTGGATGGGAATGAGCTGCTGGGTTGGAAGCCACACCGACGCTGCCAGAGGTGAGATTAACTGCTTGCAGTGTCATCCATCAGTGCCCAGCAGTGTCGCCTGTCAGTGCCCAGCAGTGTCGCCCATCAGTGCCACCCATCAATGATGCCCTGCAGTGCCATCCGTCAGTGCTGCCCAGCTGTGCCGCCTGTCAGTGCTGCCCAGCAGTGCCACCCGTCAGTGCTGCCCAGCAGTGCCACCCGTCAGTGCTGCCCAGTAGTGCCACCCGTCAGTGCTGCCCAGCAGTGCCACCCATCAATGATGCCCAGCAGTGCCATCCAGTGCCCAGCAGTGTCGCCCATCAGTGCCCAGCAGTGTCGCTTGTCAGTGCTGCCCAGCAGTGCCACCTGTCAGTGCTGCCCAGCAGTGCTGCCCAGCAGTGTCGCCCATCAGTGCTGCCCATCAGTGCCACCCATCAATGATGCCCAGCAGTGCCCAGCAGTGTCATCCATCAGTGCCCAGCAGTGTCACCCATCAGTGCCCAGCAGTGTCGCCTGTCAGTGCTGCCCAGCAGTGCCACCTGTCAGTGCTGCCCAGCAGTGCCACCTGTCAGTGCTGCCCAGCAGTGCCACCTGTCAGTGCTGCCCAGCAGTGTCGCCCATCAGTGCCACCCATCAATGATGCCCAGCAGTGCCGCCGATCAGTGCCGTCTGTCAGTGCCTCCAGGTAAGCAAGTGGTTAATTGCAGTGTTGGCACTTTGAAATAAAAAAGTTGGTTTGTGTTGCAGTTTTGGGCACTCGGGCTCAAAAAGGTTCGCCATCACTGCTGTAGGGGATCAAGGAGGTTGTTGTCGTTGAGGTGGGAGCTTAGGCGATTATTCAGTTCCTTACTAGCTTGAGAATTCTGGGTAGGACAAAGAAGTCTAGCTATCAATAAGAGATCACTGTGAGAATAAAATCATGTTGTCAGAACTTTTAAGTTGCTACAGTACCTTTTCAATATGTATAAATAGTTGTTTGAAGAAGAAGGCTCACCATAAATTCCAAAGGCTTGGTAAAACTCCCTTGGGACCCAATACATTTGTCGCCTTTAAAAAATCTGTGTTGTGACGCACCTCTCTCACACTTCCATATTTATTTATCTGCAAACCTTTACAATGTCTAAAGGTTTTATCTCCCATTGTTACAAGACGATGCCTTCCTCTTATTTGGAGAAATACTCCTGCAAAGTTAAGGGGAGTTGGGAACAGATGTCGACAAAGACTTTCACAACTATATATTCTTCTGCCTGTCTATTATACTTCCTCTGTACTACATAGCATGGACCTACTGCAGTTCCCCTTATGTGGTATATGTTGGAGAGATTGTGGTGACCTTATTCACATGATATGAAGCTGTCCTAAATTTCATAGATACTGGACTGAGATTATAGATACCATCAAACTATTATTCCACTAGACTCTAAACATTGCATACTAGGCATATTGGATGGTTATGACCTATCAGAATTGACTAGGGTGGTCATCTATAGAGCCCTGTTCCAGGCAAGACGGCTTATCTTACAATGCTACAATATTGGAAGTCTGAACAGTTACCGACACACTAGGAATGGATCCACCATATTGGTAGTACCCTCCATTTAGAGCTACATTTTAAAAATTATGGGAGGTTGGTTGGCTATACCTGGTCTGTCACCTATCAATCTTATACTAAACAGAATTATTTGAATACCCTTTTTTGCTATGCCAGATTTGGGTTGATAACCACTGCAATTGTTCTATTTTATAACATGATTTTAATGCAGGTTAGATGTCAAGAAAGATCTTTTATGTCAAGAAAGATCTACTGATCTTTTTCAGAAAATGACTTTTGAACATGTTTGCCATGTCACGGGGCCTCATTTCCACAATTTATGCATATTTGAATCGCTGAGAGTCCCCATTCTTCTCTTTGTGACTTAGTGGGAGTGAGATTTGGCATCTGAGACAGATCTTGCAGACTGAAGTAAGGCCTAGTACTCTGTAGCAAAAGTGCTCCTGCGGTAGTATTGCGTTCCAGCCCGAATCTCCCATGCCAATCCTAGTTCCAGTGACTGCTGCTTTCAGGGTTGTGACATCGTGGGGATGTCTTGCATACTTGGTGGATATGTCCGCGATTGATAGGCTTTTGGTCTTTAGTCTTTGGCCTATTGCACACTCTGTTTTATTTAACTACTTGGAAGGATGCCAAACTTGCTTTCTTGCACTGCCCTTTCCCAGACCTATCAGCAAAAGTTGGCATCCTATCTATTTTTGTCAAGCAAGAGAACAATCGCTCAGGCCTGGAAAAAATCCATGGCTCCTTTCCAGGGCGTGAAAGACGCATAACTGCCTTAAAGCTTAATGAATAAATATCCAGTATCCTCAAGGACCCCAAAATGAGGAAACCTTTGCTTGCGCATACCTTCCCTTTATTTCCCCCAGCCAGCGTTGGGCACCATGGACTCGCTCCCATAATCTTCAAACACCTCCCCCCTCCTTCGCCCACCTTCTGCTTTTACTGTTTTCTTCCTCCTACTTCTTTCTCTGTTGGGTTCCTGCCCCTCTTTTCTCCTTTTTTCTTGGAAGATATTCCATACTGCGCTTCCATTAGGAAGTTTACTTGTCCAGGTTTGATGTTGCTATCCATGTGGATCCTACCTGGATCCCTCTACTGCTTTGTTTGCACCTATTAGGTTTACTACTGTTGTTGCTGTTTACTTATCTGGAACTAAATTTGGTTTTGTGTTCACCCATATTGTCAATTCAAGCCCCTCCATGGGCAAACCTGGTGGTTTTATTGTTAGTCTTCTTAATAGAATAAAAAATATTGAACCAGAAAGATCTCAGATATACTTGCAACTCATTCTGTGTTTAGGGATGTCAGTACTATATATAACGAGATTGAGTTTTCTGGCCTGGAATGGAATTTTGGCTACGGGTGTACATTTACTCTGGAACTGTGTACTACTGTTCTTGTACGCTGTTTTTTTTGTTCAATAAGATTCTACCTGATGTTTAAAAAAAAATCTGTGCTGTGGCTGCTGAGCTGTGTGGTTAAATAGCTCTCCCTTCACTGCTATCTGACCACGCTGGAGCAACAAATGGAATTTTGACACTGCACAGAGTAGTGCCCTCTGAATGCTGCCAGACTGAATATCTGCAGCCCTCCTTGCCATGGAGCCCTGTGCTTCCTCTGTCCGCTTCGTACTGATAAATGGCTGAGCCCACAACCTCCCACAGCCACCAGCTAGTTCAGAGGAAGTTACTACAGTAGTAGCTGGTGACGTGTGCTGTGAATGATGGCAGCTGAAGAGGAGCTTTGCTATTCACAAAAACACAAGCTGACTACTACATTTGTCTGAGATTGACTAGTGTAGTAGCTGCTGGCATGTGTTGTGGACTGATGTTTTTGGAAATAATGGTGCTCCCCTCGACTCATTGATATTCACAACATAAAACCGCCAGCTACTACTGTAGTAATCTCCAAATTAGCTGCAGGAGGTAGAGGGCTCAGTTTCTTCTCTGTGTGCGGGTCATTGGGTTTTGTCATCAGGGCATCCTTCACCATGACTGATCTTGGATCTACATGGCTGAATGATGAGATTGGCAATGAATTTACCAGTCTGGTACTTTCTGTTTTGTTTTGTCGTTAAGTTCCCTTTTATACAAACGTTTCTTTTTGTTTTTTTTTGTTTTTTTATACACAGTATATATTTATGCAAATATGGTTCTGAGGAAGTGGTCCCACATTGATGCTGAAATGTGTGGGCTTTGCTTTACAGTGATTCACGGTTCAACAGTTTCAGCCATACGTTGGCTTGTATCAGTTTATACCACTGTGTATATATACTGTGTGTGTATACAGTATATTTGAATATATATATATATATATATATATATTGTGGGCAGCACAGTGGCTAAATGGTTAGCACTTCCGCCTGGCAGTACTAGGGTCGTTGGTTTGAATCCCAGCCACAGCATGTGGAGTTTGCATGTTCTCCCTGTGCCTGCGTGGGTTTCCTCCAGGTACTCCGGTTTCCTCCCACACTCCAAAGACATGCTGGTAGGTTAATTGGATCCTGTCTAAATTTGCCCTAATATGTGTATGTGTGAAGGTAAGTTAGGGACCTTAGATTGTACACCCCTTGAGGGTTAGGGACTGATGTGAATGTACAATATATATGTGTAAAGCGCTGAGTAAATTGACGGCGCTATATAAGTACCTGAAATAAATTATATATATATACCATATTTGCCGGCGTATAAGATGACCCACAACATTTCCACTCAAAATATAGAGTTGTTATATAATCGCCGTATAAGACAACCCCCTCTTTCTTTTTGCTGGTGCCATGATAGGGTTGATAGGGGTTTGACTGCTGGACATTTTCTATGCTGTATTGTACTGTACAATGGTGCAGTACTGTGGTTGGCTGTTGGCTGTATACAAAGCCTGATTGGATTGGTCCCTGCTCCCTGTCTGCCGTCCCTGTCTCCCTGTCACTACTATGTCCCTGCATCTCCCTATAATTGGCACTAGTGCGCAAGTCCGCATGTGCGAGCTCTGCGTAGACAAGGGGCGGGCTGGAGCGCCGCTGCTTCCCGCCGAGCAGAACGGGCCGGTCACGCCGAAAAGGCTGGCACCCCTGTATCGCTGCTGATGCTCGCCGCAGCCACGCTGATGACCTGCCGCGGCTGGTATGTAGAATGAGGTGGGCAGGCATCGGGAGGCCACTATGGGCACCGGGCGAGTATCGGAAGGCCACTATGGCAGCTATGTCTATCCCAACTGAAGTGCACCCGGCGTATAAGACGACCCCCCCACTTGGAGGCATGTTTTTCAGGGCAAAAAAGTCATCTTATATGCCGGCAAATACGGTATATATATATATTTTTTTAATTCTGATCGGAAAAGGAATCAGTTATTTATCAGTGTGTGTGGGCAGTGTAAGGAATGAAAGTGATGCTAAAGGTTTTTTTTACCTTCTTGGTCACAGTGATCACATAGTATTGGCAGCAGATCAGTACATAAAATTCACTCATAAGCAATCATATAGTGTAAAAAAAAAAGCCCCGATCACCTTCTCAGAGTAGTACTAGTACAATGGTAACAGTGTGTTAAAAAAAAAAAATTAAAACTTTTTTTAATATACTATCACCAGTCAATATCCCTTATCACCATCACACCAGTTACATGATGACGCTGTACTGCACTGGTGACAGTACTTAAAAAACAAAAAGGGAAAATCAATTTTTTTAAATTCCCTCATTTTCCAAAAAATTGTGACAAAAAAAATTGCAACTTCCAAAAAACTTGTCATGCCTCTTACTAAACACCTTGAACTGTCAACTTTCCTAAAAGGGGTCATTTGGGGGGGGGGGGGATTTGTACTGCCCTGGCATCCTGGCCTCAAGCAATGGGATAGGTCAACAGTAAATCAGGATTGATCGGTTTTCAGATATACTGTATATACCATAGCTTGTGAACTTTATAACTTTCCTACAGGCTAAATAATGTACACTCATTTGTGTTATTTTCACCAAAGAAAAGTAGCAGAATACATTTTGGCCTATATTTATGAAGAAAGATTATTATTTTTGCAAATTTGTTTTTTAATTTTCAGTCTTTTTTCGTTTATTTAGCAAAATAAACAGTGGTGATTCTATGAAAAAAATGGGAAAAATGTCATGATTACTGTGTTGCATGACCGCACAATTGTCATTCAAAATGCGACAGTGCTGAAAGCTGAAAATTTGCCTGGGCAGGAAGGGGGTGAAAGTGCCCGGTATTGAAGTGGATAAATGACCTTTACAATCACTTTAGGCTATTTTACATAATGTCTGCAAAAAAAAAAAAGAATTAAAATGTGTGATGTATGCTAGTATAAGCAATGATATATAATCGATGTGCCCCTAAGTAATATGGCTGCCCTTGCTTCATGTGCAGTGATATGACCTCTTGGAGAGCAGTTGTACTTACAGCTGCAGCTAACAACAACCTTTGTTTCCTGGCAGCTATCCTCCGATATGTTGTGTCACCACCAAAGTCAGTCCCAGTACAAAGTACAGAAGAGATCAGGGTCACAGCCACTGCTTCTCCGCAGGATTCCAGGCAGCAAGGTAAGACTTGGCCAAGACCGGGGTTCAGCAAGGAGCCAAGAATGGCATGCCAAGAGTCAGATCATGGCTGGCATCCCATTCATACTGCCATTATTACTCTGCAACCTGTGCCAAATACTCACATTCGTTTGGTGGCCATACACGTAACCATCAGATTTAACAATAGATAATATTTATTTATTTATTACAGGTACTTATATAGTGCTGTCAATTTACGTAGCGCTTTACATATATATTGTACATTCACATCAGTCTCTAACCCTCAAGGGGCGTACAATCTAAGGTCCCTAACTTACATTCATACATACACATACTAGGAACAATTTAGACAGGAACCAATTACCATACCAGCATGTCTTTGGAGAGTGGGAGGAAACCGGAGTACCCGGAGGAAACCCACGCAGGCACAGGGAAAACATACGAACTCCAGGCAGGTGGTGCTGTGGTTGGGATTCGAACCAACGACCCTAGTACTGCCAGGTGGAAGTGCTAACCATTTAGCCACTGTGCTGTCCCATGACTAACTCTTTGGATTATCAAAAAATCAAATCATTAATTTCAAGTAAAAACAATCAACATCACATTTGTTCATTTTATTAATTTGAAGGAGGAGGGAGTTGTAACATAGGATTTTTATTTTTAAATCAAGGCTAATTAAAAAACACAAAAAGAATTCAACAAATGTTCACAATAGTGTTTTTATTTCTACGTATAACATAAAATAAATATATTAAATAAAATAATAAATAAATATAAAATAAATATTTGTACATAGAAATCTTTTTTTATGAAAAACTAAAAAAAGTTAGCAATGGCCATTAAATAAGCATATTCCTTAATTTGCACTAAAAAAAAACCCAAAGTATAAAAAAGTATTAAAAAAGAAGTAGTATACCTGTCCATCAGTATATACAGTAGATAAAGTATTTTTTTTAATAACCTTTATTTTGTAGATTGCAGTACACCATATAGAGTTGGGATGGGTCAGTTGGTTCTTGATGTTATTTCAAACTTCTTTTTGATCAATTGTGAGTTTATGGTCCAATCAATTTGAACAATTTTTATTAGTTCGTTGGTGCCTGCTGAATCTTTGATTATATTTTGCTCCCAGACAATATGATTTTTTTTTTCTTCTGGAGAATAAATTAATCGACAATATGATCCTAAATAAAACTGCATATCAATTTGATGATTCAATCAATCGTTCAGTGTGACTAAAACAATCGAATTGAATACGAATTTTAAATATCAAACCCTCTGTTTAATTGATTTTGCCGCTGGAAATTTGGCAAACCAGTTTGGCAATGGCAGAATTTTATTGATTGAGTGTGATCAATGAAATGAACATCTGTATGTGTGTCAGACATCTGAATATAGTACAGATCAATTGTTTCAATAGATCTTTCTGATATATTTTCAATAAACACCATGTGTGTTTCATCATTCAGTATTTTAAAAGATGAATCACTTGTTTGAGATTGTTTGTGCCAAGATCAATCACAAATTGATACATGTATGGCAACCTTTACACTGGTATATCACAATTTTGGAAATCCACATTTCAAGCAATGCATTACACAGAGGCGTTCTGGAACCTTCAGGTGCAAGAAACCATTAAGGGCCCCCTGACCCTCAGCTGGGGCCCTTCCCACTGATCTTCTGCCCCTTTACTCCCATCACAAGACCCTTTTAGTACACCCTGTCACATGTTCCCCCTTTCTGTCATCTTGGTGCTCCCCCAGGATCGTGGAACGCCAGGGCCTGGTCGCAAGTGAAACCTTTGTGACCCTGGTAGTTCCGACACTGACATGACGGTTTATAGACCCATCTACTACTGTAGAATGCATGATGGTTTGTTAATAGTTTTCATTATGAAAGTGGAACCACAGACAAAAAAAAAAAATTTTGGACTTTTGGAAAATTTGGAGATTGCATACAGCATATAGTGGTTAGCATCTGGGGTCCTCCATTCAAATCCCTGCCTGGACTGTCTGCATGGAGTTTGCATATTCTCCCTGTGCTTGAATAGATTTACCCCAGATTCCTTCCATGCTCCAAAGACAGGCTGGTTGATTAATTGGCTCCTCTCTAAATTGGCCCTAGAGTGCGTATATATGCATGTGGGATAGGGACCTTAGATTGTAAGATCCTCACATATTTCACCACTTGAGCTCTGGAAGATTTTGCCCCCTGCAGGACCAGGGCATTTGTTGCTATTTAGCACTGCGCTATTTTAACTGGTAATTGCGCGGTCACCCAACGTTGTACCCAAATGAAATTTAGATAATTTTTTTCACACAAATAGAGCTTTCTTTCGGTGGTGTTTGATCATCACTGGGCATTTTATTTTTTGACATTCAAACAAAAAAATTCCACAAATTTTGAGAAAAAATCCCAATATTTTCTACTTTCTGCTATAAAACATCCAATAAAAATGAAAAAAAAAAATCAAATTGCATCATAAATTTAGGTCAAAATGTATTCTGCGACATGTCTTTTGGTTAAAAAAAAAATCTCAGTAAGTGTATATGAATTGGTTTGCTTGAAAGCTTTGGTGTCTACAAACTATGGCATACATACTGGAATTTTTATTTATTTATTTTTATACTAATAATAGCGATGATCAGCGACTTATAGTGGGACTGCGATTGTGTAGCAGGCAATCTGATACTAACTGATGCTGAAGGGGAGCTAACTGCTACTGACATCTCCGGTGACACTAATGCAGAGATTGATCCTATTGTGTGCTTGCAACCAGGGGCGGACTGACCATTTGGAAACTCGCCTCTGCCCGAGGGCCCGGGGTCAGTAGGGGGCAGGGGCGGACTGACAACTCATGAGGACCCCGGGCAATAGGGGATCATGGGGCCCCTGTGTCCTTGCCCAAACTCAAAAAAGCCTATGAAAAAGGTACCAGGGGCATCTCATGGGGCCCCCTACTGACCCGGGGCCTTCGGGCAGTGCCCGAGTTTCCAAATGGTCAGTCCGCCCCTGGTAGGGGGCCCCATGAGATGCCCCTGGTACCTTTTTCATAGGCTTTTTTAAATTTGGGCAAGGACACAGGGGCCCCATGATTCCCTATTGCCCGGGGGGTCCCATGAGTTGTCAGTCCACCCCTGCTTGCAACTGCCGGTGGGAAGGAGAGGAGGGAAGCCAGAAGTACTGTTGGGGTGGGGGCACACAGGGGGAGCAGGGGGGAACATATGGTGCACAGGAAGGGTGATGGGTGCACCGGGGAGGGGGCAATTACTGGAACCGATCCCCTGTAGGGCTCTGCAGCAGCTGAAAGCCAGCGGGAGGGAGTGGAGAAGCCAGCTTTCAGCTACTGCAGAGAGAGCCCTACAGAGGATCGGTTCCAGTAATTGCCCCCCCTACCACCAATATGCCGATCACCCTTCTCCTCCATATCCGATTCACCCTACTGCTTGAGCCCCTTTGTTGACCTAGGTCTTGTACAGGAGGACTAGTGGTACCCCCTTATCCACGGCCCTGGCATAGTCCTATAGGGGTTCATTTATTACAAATAGACTGTGCACTTGCATGTGCAGTTGTTTCAGAGTTTAATAAATAAAGTAAACCTTCAGTTTAAAAAGAATACCCAATCACATTGAAGGAAAATTTTAAAAAAAAATAGTATTCTTGCTTACCCGTGATTGGATGATGGAAGTCAGTAGAGCATCTCCTCATTTACAAAGCTCTGGAGCAACTGCACTTGCAAAGTCCACAGTCTATTTGCCTTTAGTAAATCAACTCCATAGTTTTTTTTTGATTTGCACTTGTAGTTGTACTGTGAATGGCAAGTTAAAAGTTGAATTCTTATTATATTAATTGGTGCACACATGTTCATACTTACAGTTAACATAAAGCACCTGCATGTGCATTGACATAGGTTCCAAACGCACAATATCTGCTTTTAGAGCAAACAACTGTGCACAAGCGCATGCTTTATGCAACCCCAGTGCACAACTGTGTACAGCCGCCTCTTCTAATGCATTTCAATGAACAGCCGTGGCAGCGGGTCCTAGCAATATAATTATGCATGCTCTGCACGCAGTACGGCTACTTGCATGGAGGCTACAGAGGTTTGTATTGAGTTTACAGAGTCATATACAGTTGCAAGAAAAAGTATGTGAACCCCTTGGGATTACGTGGAGTTTTGCATGAATTGGGCATAAAATGTGCTCTGAACGTCATCTAAGTCACAACACTAGAAGAACACAGTCTGCTGAACATAATACTACACAAACATTAGATGTTTCCATGGTTTAATTGCACATAACATGTAAACATTCACAGTGCAGGGAGGAAAAAGTATGTGAGGCCCTAGCTTAATGACTTCTCCCAGAGCTAATTGGAGCCAGGAGTGAGCCAACCTTGACTCCAATCAGTGTGATGATATTGGATGTGTTGCTGACAGCTGTCCTGCCCTTAAAAAACACACACCTGTTTTGGGTTTACTGGTTTCAAGAAGCACTGTCTGATGTGAACCATGCCTCGCAGAAAAGAGTTTTGTAAAGAGGAGTTGTCCAAAATGACTCCAGATCGTTGTGCAGGTCTGATCTGCAACTACAGGAAACGTTTGGTTGAGGTTATTGCTGCCAAAGGAGGGTCAACCAGTTATTAAGTCCAAAGGTTCACATACTTTTTCCTCCCTGCGCTGTGAATGTTTACATGTTATGTGCAATTAAACCATGGCAACATCTAATGTTTGTGTAGTATTATGTTCAGCAGACTGTGTTCTTCTTTTGTTGTGACTTAGATGACATTCAGAGCACATTTTATGCGCAATTCATGCAAAACTCCACGTAATCCCAAGGGGTTCAAATACTTTTTCTTGCAACTGTAGCTATTGTACATATAAGCACATGCAAGTACATAATAATATAAAAAAACAAAATGGTAGAAGTGGTGGGAGAGCTGGACATTCTTGATTTATACATACTTTATGCTATGGTCAATGACACTAGTGTCCCAATTGCCATTTGTCATATGTCGCACAGAGAGGTCACTGGGTGGGGGGGACCATCAAAATTTTTCTATGGGGCCCATTAATCACTTCCTGACCATAGGACCTCCATGGACATCCTTAGTTTGAAGTGGGTATACCGGGATGATGCCTGCAGCTACAGGAATCATCCCGGTATCAAAATGTCCAGCTGGTGATTCCCTGTAAAGCAGAAGTGATTTGAGTGACTTCTGTGGGCGGCAAAAGGGGGTCCCTCCCTCCCACCTCCGCGATCAGACAGTAGAGCCCAGGAGCGATGCAACCAGCGCTGACGACTTCACTACAAATGGAGAGGAACTGATGCTCCTCCCTCTCTGTGACCCCGGAAACCAGAAGCGATGCGGATTTAATCACTTTGTTTACCTGGCCAGTAGTGGTCAGGAAAGCTGCCAATGAGACAAATCTGTTTCTGATTGGCTGCATTGGAGGCCAGATGAGAGATCTGGGGTTTAATAGACCCCAGATCTCTCCATAAAGAGGACCTGTCATGGCCCCTGCTGTCACAATATAGGTAAAGTTGATCCAGGGAATATCAGATTGCCTCTCGGGGGATCAGGAAGGAATTTTTTTCCCTGCAGGAGCAAATTGGATCATGCTTTGCTGGGTTTTTTGCCTTCCTCTGGATCAACTGTTAGTGTAGGATTATATTTTTTTAATGGTTGAAGTGGATGGACTTTTGTCTTTTTAAAGCCAGACTAACTATGTAACTATGAAACAATGATGTTGTTCATCCCTTGTGATAGCAATAATGTTAAAGAAAAATTAAAGAGACATTGTAAAAAAAAGTTTTAGATAAAATAAATAAAAAAAATTTTAAAGCGCCCCCCATCCTCCTGTGCCTATGTGCAAATGCGAACACATATGTAAATCCTGCACGCATATGTAAACAGTGATTGCAAAGGTATTGGGAACGTTATAGCGAGAACAATAATTCTAGTGCCAGACCTCCTGTGTACCTCTAAACTAGTCATTTGTAAAGGCGTTTAAAGTGTCGCCTATGGAGAATTTTAAGTACCGGAGTTTGGCGCCATTCCATGGGTGTATGCAATTTTAAAGTGTGACATGTTCGGTATCTATTTACCTGGTGTGACACCATCATTTAGATTTTACCAAAAAATTGGGTATTACATTGTGTTTGTGTGCAATAAAGTGTAAGTTTTTCCAAAAAAAAAGGAAAAACACTGCGCAAATACCGTGTGATGTAAAAAGTTGCAACACCCATCATTGTATTCTATAGGGCCTCTTCTAAAATATATATATATAAATAATGTTTGGGGGTTCTAAGTAATTTTATTGCAAACAAAATGTAGAAAACGTGTCAGAATTGGCCCAGTAGGAAAATGGTTAATTGAAGTTACACCTTTGTACTCCATGTTTCCATATGTCAGATATTTGTTTGCCCTGGCTGGTCCCTCTTGTACCTGTATAGTAAATATAGAGTACACCTTTGTACTCCATGTTTCCATATGTCAGTTTTTATAGTTTTCTATAAAGACTCCTGAACAATGAGTTTCAGTGCTGCGTTGTAAAACTAGAAGTATTTACCATGAAATCTCTTATCGGTCGATGCAAGTGGCCTGTGAACCCACAGAGCCCATAGATAGACATCAGACTCCCAACAATGTGCTGCCTATCTGTCATTAACACTTGCTGCAGCCTTACTAGGTTCTTTCTTGTACGCTTTTCTCTAGTTTGATAGCTTTTTACTTGTGTCGCTTTGTAGAAACATTTGAGGAGGGGGGGGGGGGGGGGTTGACAAAGAATGGCACACATGGAAGTGCTCCAGCTTATAAAATGAAGATATTCGTATGCAAAGGGTGTCAAATTATTAAACAAAGGGGTGTATTTATGAAAAATTTGCACAGCAACTCCACAATAGAGTATGTACATTTACATAGTTACATAGTTAGTCTGGCTGGAAAAAGACAAAAGTCCGTCCAGTTCAACCATTAAGAAAAAAAGTTATAATCCTATACCCACAGTTCATCCAAAGGAACGCAAAAAAACAACAAAGCATGGTCCAATTTGCTCCTGCAGGGGAAAAAATTCCCCCGAGAGGCAATCAGATATTCCCTGGATCAACTTTACCTATAAATGTTATATCCAGTTATATTCTGTGTATCTAAGAAACAGTCCAGGACTTTTTTAAAGCAATCCACTGAGCTGGCCAGAACCAACTCTTGAGGGAGTCTATTCCAGATTTTCACAGCTCTTACTGTGAAGAAACCTTTCCGTGTTTGGAGATTACATTTCTTTTCCTCCAGACGTAAAGAGTGCCCCCTTGTCCTCTGTGATGACCTCAGGGGGAATAACTCTACACCGAGTTCACTATATGAACCACTGATGTATTTATTCATGGAGATCATATCCCCCCTTATGTATTATACATGGAGATCATATCCCCCCTTATGTACTATACATGGTGATCATATCCCCCCTTATGTATTATACATGGTGATCATATCCCCCCTTATGTATTATACATGGAGATCATATCCCCCCTTATGTATTATACATGGAGATCATATCCCCCCCTTATGTATTATACATGGAGATCATATCCCCCCTTATGTATTATACATGGAGATCATATCCCCCCTTATGTATTATACATGGAGATCATATCCCCCCTTATGTATTATACATGGAGATCATATCCCCCTTATGTATTATACATGGAGATCATATCCCCCCTTATGTATTATACATGGAGATCATATCCCCCATTATGTATTATACATGGAGATCATATCCCCCCTTATGTATTATACATGGAGATCATATCCCCCCTTATGTATTATACATGTTGATCATATCCCCCCTTATGTATTATACATGGAGATCATATCCCCCCTTATGTATTATACATGGAGATCATATCCCCCCTTATGTATTATACATGGAGATCATATCCCCCCTTATGTATTATACATGTTGATCATATCCCCCCTTATGTATTATACATGGTGATCATATCCCCCCTTATGTATTATACATGGAGATCATATCCCCCTTATGTATTATACATGTTGATCATATCCCCCCTTATATATTATACATGGTGATCATATCCCCCCTTATGTATTATACATGGTGATCATATCCCCCCTTATGTATTATACATGGCGATCATATCCCCCCTTATATATTATACATGGTGATCATATCCCCCCTTATGTATTATACATGGAGATCATATCCCCCTTATGTATTATACATGGTGATCATATCCCCCCTTATGTATTATACATGGAGATCATATCCCCCTTATGTATTATACATGGAGATCATATCCCCCCTCATGTATTATACATGGAGATCATATCCCCCCTTATGTATTATACATGGAGATCATATCCCCCTTAATCTCCTCTTCTCAAGAGAGAATAAATTCAGTTCCTCTAATCTTTCCTCATAGCTGATCTCCTCCATGCCTCGTATCAGTTTGGTTGCCCTTCTCTGTACTTTCTCCAGTTCCCCAATGTTCTTTTTGTGAATTGGAGCCCAAAACTGAACTGTATATTCCAGATGAGGTCTTACTAATTATTTGTACCGGGGAAATGATATCTCTCTCTCTGGAGTCTATACCTCTTTTAATACAAGAGAGGATTTTGCTCCCTCTAGAACCCGCAGCTTGGCATTGCATGTCATTATTAAACTTGTGATCTACTAGAACTCCCAGATCCTTCTCCACCATTGATTCCCCCAGTTGTACCCCCCTAGTATGTATGATGCATGCATATTCTTAGCCCCCAAGTGCAGAACCTTACATTTATCAACATTAAACCTCATTTGCTACATTCTGTTCTATTGAAATTAAAAATTATTCTATTCAAATTTTGGAAGATGGTTATTTTTTCTTTTTTATTCTATTCTATTGTTTTTGCTATTTTATTATTTTTTATATATTCTATTCTTTTATTTTCTATTCTATTGTCCAATATAGTCTATTTGAATTTATTCTGTTTGACATTCAAATTTCAGAAGACGATTATATTCTTTCTATTTTATTCTTCTATTGTTTTTTATATTCTTTTCTATTCAGTTCTTTTCTATTATGTTCAGTTCTTTTCTATTCAGTTCCTTTCTGTTCTTTTCTATTCTATTCCATTACTTTATTTTCTATTCTGTGTTATTCAATTCTTTTATTTTCTATTCTTATTTGTTCTGTTTTACTTTATTGTTTTCCATTCTATCTTCTATTCTATTCCCTTATTTTCTATTTTATTTTATTCTTTTATTTTCTATTTTATCCTATTCTGTTCTGTTTTATTCTATTCTTTTTGATTCTGTTATTTTCTATTTTATTCCTTTATTTTAAATTCTAATTTATTCTGTTCTTTTTTTTTTATTCTATGCTGTTTTGTTTTAGTGCTGGTTTACATATATGCGGATTGGATGAGGCTTGCATATGACATGTGATATAACATTGCTTCCTATGGTGCCTGTTCACATATGCCCTGTGCACTGGCAGTGCAGATTAAGTGTGGATTGAAAGAGAGTGCTGTCTGATTTCTGAGCAGTATGGTCCGGTTCACGTGTGGATAACAGGTTATTGACTTCAATGGGAACTTCTTCTAAACCGCACATATGTGAATAGGATAAAATCCTGACCTGAACCTGATGTAAACCTGACCTGAACCGCTGAACAACTACTGTGTCAATTAGCTGTGAAACCTTAGCTTCAATCCGCACCGCACATGTATCAATCAGCTCTTACTCTATTTTTTCTAGTCTATTCTTTTTTATTTCATTTTTTAATTCAATTTCAAATTCGAATCGAATTTCTGACGTAGTTTTGTTTCATTATTTCGGATTTGTTTACATTTTTTACTATTGTAATTTGAAATTTTGGATACATCCGAATCTCCAGTTAAAGAAAAATTTGTCCAAATTTCAGTTCGGAACGAAACGAACATGTCTTGAGCTGACAGCAGTTTTCTCTTAACCACTTGCCGACCGCGCATAGCCGAATGACGGCTTCACCGCAGCCGGCCAGTTCTGAGTGGACGTCATATGACGTCCTCCCAGAACGCGCTCTCCTGCGCGCCCCAGGGGGCGCGCACCCGGCGATCTCCGTGATCGCTGTGTCCTACGGACACAGCTGATCACGAGATGTGGTGAAAGGCCGATCCCACCGGCCTTTTACCACGTGATCAGCGGTGTCCAATGACACGCTGATCACAGGAAAATGCAAGTGCCGGTTCTCGGCTGCACTTTCCTCACGCTGTCAGATCGTGAGGAAAGTACTGCCGAGAACCGGCAGTTGTCAGAGCGGGGATCGGCACCGATCATCAGGGCACTGATGATCAGTGCCCTGATGATCGGTGCCCAGCAGTGACCCCCGCAAGTTCCGATCAGCTGTGCGCCCACTAGCCCCGCCCACCCATTCCCAGCGGTGCCCCCACCTGTGCCCAGCAGTGCCCCCACCTGTGCCCAGCAGTGCCCCCACCTGTGCCACTCTGCAGTGCCACCTACCTGTGCCCAGCAGTGCCACCTACATGTGCCCAGCAGTGCCACCCACCTGTGCCCACCCACCTGTGCCCACCAGCGCCACCCACCTGTGCCCACCAGTGCCACCCACCTGTGCCCACCCACCAGTGCTGTCCACCAGTGCCACCCACCAGTGCCACCCACCAGTGCTGCCAGTCAGTGCCACCAGTCAGTGCCCAGGGGTTGTGCCAGTCAGTGCCGCCAGTCAGTGCCCAGAAGTGATGCCAGTCAGTGCCGTCTATCAGTACCCATCATCAGTGTCACCTATCAGTGCCGCCTATCAGTGCTGCATATCAGTGCCGCCTATCCGTGACCCCTAATTAGTGCTGTCTATCAGTGCCGCCTATCCGTGCCACCTCATTAGTACTGCCTATCAGTGCCCTTTAGTGCTGCCTATCAGTGCCCATCAGTGCCGCCTATCAGTGCCCATCAGTGCCGCCTCATCAACGCAAATCAGTGAAGGAGAAAAAATACCTGTTTGAAAAATTTTATAAAAGAAACAAATAAACTTTTTTTTTTTTTCAAATTTTTTGCACTTTTTTTAATTTATAGCGCAAAAAGTAAAGCGCCCAGTGGCGATTAAATACCACCAAAAGAAAGCTCTATTTGTGAGAAAAAAATGATCAAAATTTCATATGGGTACAATGTTGCATGACCGCGCAATTGTCAATCAAAGTGCGGCAGCGCTGAAAGCTGAAAATTGGCCTGGTAAGGAAGGGGGTATAAGTGCCTGGTAGGCAAGTGGTTAATGTGTCCTTTATACCATCTACTTTGCCTGACAGTCATTAAATCTGGATGCAATGCTGTTACCTATTAGGTCGGTTTTAAAGTGTATTAAAGTTTTGAAAACATAGGAAACTTTCAAAACTTTAGTAAACTCCTCTGGGGGTCCAGCGGGATCGCACAGTTGCTGGTGAGCAGCCTCTAGGACTGTAAACTGCCCATTGCGTCATATCTCATTTTCAAAAAGTTGAAAGCTTCGGCAACACACATTTTAACCACTTGCTGACCACAGATAGCCAAATGACGGCTTCACTGTGGCTGGCCAGTTTTGGGAGGGCGTCATATAACATCCTCCCAGAACGTGCCCTCCCATGCGTCCCCCAGGGGCCCGCACCCGGCGATCTCTGTGATCGCTGTGTCCTATGGACACAGCTGATCACGTGAAGTGGTGAAAGGCCAATCACAGCGGCTTTTTACCACTTGATCAGCCGTGTCCAATGACACAGCAGATCACCTGTCACAGCGTGAAGAAAGTACTGCCGGTAACCGGAAATTATCAGAGGGATCGGCACTGATCATCAGGGCACTGATGATCAGTTCCCTGATGATCGGTGCCCAGCAGTGCCACTCACCAGTGCCGCCCATCTGTGCCAGCAGTGCCGCACACAAGTGCCCAACAGTGCCAACCAGCAGTGCCGCCAGTCAATGCCACCTATCAGTGCCCATCAGTGCCGCATATAAGTGCCAGCTCATCAGTGCCGTTTTTCAGTGCTACCTATCAGTGCCACCTATCAGTGCCCATCATTGTTGCATATCAGTGCTGCCTATCGGTGCCACCTCATCACTGCCGCCTATCAGTGCCCACCAGTGCTGCCTATCAGTGCAGCCTCATCAACACACATCAGTGAGGGAGAAAAATTACCTGTTTGCAAAATTTTATAATCGAAACAAAGACATTTTTTTTTTTATTTCAAAATTGTTGCTCTTTTTTTGTTTATAGCGCAAAAAATAAAACACCCAGCGGAGAGTACATACCACCAAAATAAAGCTCTATTTGTGTGAAAACAATGCTAAAAATTTCATATGGATGCAGTGTTGCATGATGGCGCAATTGTCACTCAAATTGCGACAGAGCTGAAAGCTGAAAATTGGCCTGGGCAGGAAGGGGGTATAAGTGCCCGGTATTGAAGTGGTTAAAGTGTATGTAAAGATAGAAAATGTTTTTGGGATAGAGTAAAGCCCCGTGCACTCTGGGTGTTTAGACGTGGTGCATGAGGCTCCGGCGTACACCGTCCAGCCCTGCTGATGGCAGCCTAGCAATCTCTATGAGAGGCTGACGGCTGCAGCGGCTGGACGGTGCACCAAATGTCACTAAGGTATAGGGCAGTATGTGCCCAGTGATGACTGCAAGAAGTGCCGTCTGTGCACACCTAAACCCCAGAGCCTTGCATACCAAGGCTAAATGCCTACCGTGGATGGGGCCTAAGTGTTACAGCCCTGTCTCTGTCCCCACTGAGAAGATTTACCCTCTCTATTTGCCCTGGTAACTATTTTGCCCAAGATGAAATGTCTTCCACCAACAGCTGTCAAATGTTGGCCATAAATACATGTCACACCAATATGACAGCACAGTGGCTATATGGTTAGCACTTCCGCCTGGCAGTACTAGGGTCGTTGGTTCGAATCCCAGCCATGTCATCACCTGCCTGGAGTTTGCATGTTCTCAATGTGCCTGCGTGGGTTTTCTCCAAGTACACCAGTTTCCTCCCACACTCCAAAGACATGCTGGTAGTTGGATCCTGCTTAAATTGGCCCTAGTATGTGTATGTATGAATGTGAGTTAGGGACCTTAGATTGTACGCCCCTTGAGGGTTAGGGACTGATGTGAATGTACAATATATATGTAAAGTGCTGAGTAAACTGACGGCGCTATATAAGTACCTGAAATAAATAAATAATATAAACAGAGAGATAAAACTGAACGTTCGATGCTTGATTCATGAAAATGATTGGATTGAATTTTTTTTGCCTAATGTCTCGCTCAATCAAAGTGGTTGTAACCCCTTCCATATACCCAGTGACGTGACTGGCCTCAGGTGATACACAGAGATGAAACAAATCCTCCTACATAAGTTGTACCTGTTTATTGGCAGCCTTATCTCCTCTACATCCTTTCAAAGTGTGCAATTTATACAGATTGTCTGAGCTTTCAGAAAGCAGGGTGTGGGGAGCTGAAATTACACTCAACTGTGGGAGCTGATTGGAGGGAAGGGACACACCTCCTCGCACAGCACACAGGAACAGAGCTGAGGCTGTCAATCTCAAGCTGTGTACTGGAGATCCCTCCACTGTCACTATTTTTCTCTTGGTTTCAGGAAAATCTATCAGAAATGACTCCTGCTGATAGCAGAGGAAAGAGGCAACAGACAGAAATGACACGTAGTCTGCTTTCACACTGATCCATTGTTTTTTCAATTTTGCGTTAAAAGAAGAAAAACTTGTGACCATGTAATCCTTTGGAACTCTACACTGATTTGTTGCAGGTCCTGTGCGTTTTTCTAAGTCCTGCTTGCTGTATTTTTGGTGTGGTAAAAAAATGCACCAAAAACACACCTCACTATTGAAATCAATGGAAAACGCAGCAGAAAACACATTAACCTCTTCACGCCGGCCGCACACAAATGTGAGGCCTCCCGGTGTCTAGGCCTAAACGCCGAGCAGCCGCACATTTGTGTGCAATTAAAAAAACATATGTGCTGAGAGCGCGTGCTCCCAGCACACATGTCCGGTACTCGCGGAAAGATCCCGATCTCCTCTTTCGATCGGGACCTTTCCCGATCATGTGACTGCCATGATGGCAAATCACGGCGGTCACGTGACCCTAAACCCCGCCTCGCCTCCCGGCTTCTGAAACCCTTAAAGGGCTGGAAGGCGCCGGCGCCAAGGGGTTAAAAAACACATCTGTGTTGTGTTTTTAGTGCTGTTTTTGAGTCACATATCCTTTGAAAATCGCACCGCAAAAACATGGTAAGAACGCAGCAAGAACACATATGTGTATTTGCCATGGATCAGTGTGAAAGTAGTCTTAGTGCTCTGAATTGAGGCAAGCACACACTATGGAGGGATATGCTTTGCTCATATTTCATGTCTGAGATTTACAAACACTTTAAAATCAGAAGTCCCCCCTCCCTCCTCTGTCATTAATGTAAACTTTTTTTTTTTGGAGTGGGTACCTATTTCTGGCAGGTAGCCACTCCCACTTTTGCTTGAAGAGTTTGGCCCTTCCCTCCCTGCCCACAACCTTCTGGGACTTGTCATACCTCCCAGGAGGCTGCAGGTCTGTTCAGAAAGTGCAGCTCATCTTACTTTTGTGCAGTGGGGAGCCGGCTGTGAAGCAGCAAGAAGTCACTGCCGGCTTCCCAAAGTCAAGATGGGGGTGCCAGGGACCCGAAGACTGGCGAAGAACCGGCCTGAGAGCTGAACCAACATGGAAGGAGGATTTTGGTCAATGTCACGCCATCACTACATGTCCACCTAGCGGACACAAGTTATATTTTTGTCCAAACTTAGTTGTGAGGTCACATATTCCTGGTGAGGGCACAGCTGGTGTCATGGATGGTGGAGGTGCACTGTATATGAAAGAAGATACGGAATATTGATGGAAAAGATTTTTATTTTGAAGGATTATGAATGAGGATTGACTGAACAGATTTTTGTATATTATTTGCAGTATTTTTCACCAGTTCACTGATATCGGGAATATTATTTGAAGTCACATTTTATTGTGGTATGAGAAAAGCGTGACACTGTTATTATGTGATTGTTGTTATGTAGCATGTTCATATGAGTATGTGTAGGTGTGGGCGGCCTTTTGTTTTTACCCCATTTTTTTCTATTTTGAGTTGATATTCCAATGTTATTTAAGTGCTCGTGGGTTTATATAAAGCCATTTATAACTCTGCCCCAAAATACATCACCGAAATTGTCTCCAAATATCACCCAAACCGTCCTCTCTGCTTCTCCCATGACCTCCTGCTCTCTAGATCCCTTGTCTCCTCCTCTCATGCTCGGCTCAGGATTTCTCCAGAGCTTCCCCCATCCTTTGGAACTCTCTACCCCAATTTATCAGACTATCGCCTTCTCTGCTCACTTTTAGGCGATCTCTGAAAACCTATCTCTTCAGGGAAGCCTATCCTGCCTTCAGCTAATAACGGAATCTTCTACTCTTCCAACCAGTCCATCCCCCACAGTTACTACCTTTTGTACCACTAGCCCCTCCCTCTTAGATTGTAAGCTCCAAGGATCAGGGCCCTCGAATCCCTCTTGTATTGAACTGTCTTGTTGCTGTATTGTTTCCTGTTATATTGTAAAGCGCTGAGCGAATTGTTGGCGCTATATAAATCCTGTATAATAATTATATTTATATATTGTTTATGCTGCTTCTTTCTGGCTTTGATTCACCAGGCTATAACATGCTGGGGAAGAGGAACCACAAAGGGTCCTTACCCTCGGTGCACATCAGTGCGGGTGGTGCCGCTGCAGATCCGCACGAAAATCCGTGCAGCCCCACCACCCGCACAGAGGAATGCGGACCTGTGGGCGGATGCTATTAGTTCTAATGGCACGCCGCCTGCACTGGAAAACGCAACCATACTGGGGACCGAGGTTCCCATGCGGGCTGCGTGTCACGGGGCACGGGAGTCCATTCAAATGAACGTCTCTCGTGCCCGTGCAAGACGCGGCCCGCATGGCCACATAGGTGTGAACCGAGGGTAAGTGTAGCGTTTCTGTAACTATGCCTAGGTCACGTTAGTCGGTTTATACTGTATGTAAATGGTGTTTAGTGTTCCTGAACCGTCTATTACATGTTTCCTATATTTTTAAGATTCCAGAATGGATTATAAGAAGATATCGGATGAGGTCTCCCAGAAGGTTTTATCCTATCATGAGGATAATTCGGGCTGGAAACCGGCCAAATCCACCGTGAGTTCAGATCGTCCTGATGAGTAAAATACGTCTTTTTCCCTAGAAAATAATGTCTAATGTGGATTGTGTGTTCCTTCTAGAAAGATCTCATTGTTTCATGGAAACCATCCAATGAATACTCAGGAAATATGTAAGTAATGACAACCAGAGGTATGGTCAGAGAATATTGAAGTTCGTATTGCTTATATTTTGTCTTCCCTGGCTCCTTCTTTCCCCCTCATCAACATTCAAACAAGATTTCTAAACCAAACCTTTCCGTTTTCTTTGCATATCTCATTTTAGACCATGTGATGATATCACTGGGTTTCTGTGCTTCTTTATGCAATGTAGGCAGATCAAGGCTGGAAGGAGGGGCCAGAAGGCTCCTGTTCATTTATGACCACTTCCAGGCTGCCCTGTACTTTTATGTACATGATCCAGCATTTCCAGGTATAGGGCGTGCACAAGCCCCCTGCTTGATCTGCGCTGTGATTCGCTACAGCACAAGTTTGACAGTAGTTCCAGTCCAATGATTTATGGCCTGGACCTGCTGATCGGCTGTAGCGAATCATAGCACAGAGCCCCATGCTTACTAATAACACAGGGCTCTGTAGACAGAGTTGTTGTTTTTTGCCACATCTATTAGTAAAAGCAGCACATATTACACATAGTTAGGCACACAGTTATCCCTTTGATTGCCCCTAGATGTTAACCCCTTTCCAACCAGTGCCATTAGTATAGTGACAGTGTACAGTATTAGCACTGATCACTGTATTAGTATTGCTATTGATGTCAGTCAGTTAGTGTCCCTCACAGCCAGCATCTAGCTGGCGCCAGATTGCCCGCCACACTATCACAGTCCCAATATAAGTCGCTGATTACCATTACTAGGGCTTTTTTCCAGCAGGAATGTGGAGGAACGCAGTTCTAGCAACTCCAGCACTGAATGTATATAATGGCAAGGGGTGCTGTGGTATGCTGGAGAGTTTGTGCTGTGGTATGCTGGAGAGTTTGTTGATGCTGGCTGTTGGGGGATCTATTATTGCTGGAGGGGATCTAATTTTGCATGGGTGTCTATTGTTGCTGGGGGGGTCAATAGTGGCTGTTGGGGGGTCTACAGTATTGTTGAGGGAGAGGTATATTGATACTGGCAGCTTGGAGATCAGGTTTTGCTTCTGGGAGTCTATTGTTGCTGTGGTGGATCTATTGTTGCTGGGGTGGTATCTTATTGCAGGGGGCCATTTTTGCTGGAGGTGGTTCTATTGTTGCTTGGGTGGAGCCATCTAGTGGCAAAGTGGCTAACTACACCTGCCTACTGACTGCCCAAAGTAGTACCCTCAAGTCATGCTACACCTTTGTGGTTGAAAGAGCTGAAATCCCATGAATATAAAGGACAGACCAGGCAAAGCAAGACTGGGGAGGAAAGAGCTAGAAGATGCTGGATGTTCTTCAGTAGGTAAATAAGGCGGCCTCTGTCTGACTTGCTGCAGCTTCTAATGCACATGGTGAGAAGCTCACAGTGTTCAGAGAAATCAGAGTAAGCCATTTCAGTCCAGGACAAGAGCCTGTACAACTGGGCAAGACTGAAGGGGAGGCCGGAGTGATCCTGGCCTGGCCTGTGATGTGTGTAAGGTAATAACAGTACTAATGCAATTACCGGAGTTAGTCTTGAAATGAATCCCTGTGTGGTGCAAAATCAAAGAAGAGGGAAGTTCCTATAAATTTTTAGAGATTTCCTCTCACTTCCTATTGCTTCTCAAGGACAGAAAGTGAGGAGGATTCTTCCCAAGGATCACTTATTCCAAACTACAGACAACTGTTTCAGGCTTGTTGGCCATCATCAGTGTATGGAAACCATGGCTTGTATGGTGTATGGCCCTGGTGCCCAACCTGCGGCCCTGCAGCCCTTTGGCAATTTTTTGTGCAGCCTACAGTGCCCCTGCTGATACAAATCTGTTTTTTCCCCGATTGTCCTGCTATAGTTGTGAATCTACCATCTCATATGTCTCCTGAAGCATGTTCCCAATCTCCAACAGCTCCTGTAGCATGTTCACAGTCTCTGACAGTCTCATACAGCATGTCTGCAGTCTCTGACCATCTCTTGTATCATGTCCGCAGTCTTTGACCATCTCTTGTATCATGTCCGCAGTCTCTGACCATCTCATGTATCATGTCCGCAGTCTTTGACCATCTCTTGTATCATATCTGCAGTCTTTGACCATCTCTTGTATCATATCTGCAGTCTTTGACCATCTCTTGTATCATGTCCGCAGTCTCTGACCATCTCTTGTATCATGTCCGCAGTCTCTGACCATCTCTTGTATCATGTCCGCAGTCTCTGACCATCTCTTGTATCATGTCCGCAGTCTTTGACCATCTCTTGTATCATATCTGCAGTCTCTGACCATCTCTTGTAGTATATCTGCATTCTCTGACCGTCTCTGTTTTATGTCCGCATTCTCTGACCATCTCCTGTTTCATGTCCGCAGTCTCTGACCATCTCTTGTATCATGTCTGCAGTCTCTGACCATCTCTTGTATCATGTCTGCAGTCTCTGACCATCTCTTGTATCATGTCTGCAGTCTCTGACCATCTCTAGTAGTGTGTCTGCAGTCTCTAACAATCTTCTGTTTAATGTCTGCAGTCTCTGACCATCTCTTGTATCATGTCCATAGTCTTTGACTGTCTCTTGTATCATGTCTTCAGTCTCTGACCGTCACTTGTATCATATCCATAGTCTTTGACCATCTCTTTTGGCATGTCTTCATCTCTGATGATCTTCTTTTGTATCATGTCTGCAGTCTCTGACCATCTCTTGTATCACGTCCATAGTCTCTGACCATCTCTTGTATCATGTCCGTAGTCTCTGCCCATCTCTTGTATCATGTCCGCAGTCTCTGAGCATCTCTTATACCATGTCAGCTGTCTCTGACCATCTCTTGTGTCATGCCTGCAGTCTCTGACCATCTCTTGTATCATGTCTGCAGTGTCTGACATCTCCTATACCATTCCCACAGTCTCTGACCATTTCTTGTATCACGTCCATTGTCTTTGGCCATATCACGTGGTGTGTTTGCTTTCTCTGACACTGAATATTCACTGAATTTTATGTGCAGCCCCTTGGTGATGTTGAAGGCTGCACTTGAGGGCCCCCATATCAAGACTTTTGACAAGTACTGGTGTAGGACTTGGGAACCAACAAGAAAATATAACCCAGAAGGTTGTGGTGAGGAGGAACTAAAGGAACCAAGAAACCCTCCACTGATCCAGTAGAACCTTAGGACGGAAAGGTATTCATATATCAGTGATGTACTATATGGGCACCGGCTTCTTTTTCTTTTTTTACGGGTATAGTGTGAAGTCAATGTAACAAATAAGATGTTGAGTATTGGACACATATCCATTCTGATTCATACATGTCTTTGTCTCCCGAAATTCCAGATACCGCGGAGAAGGGATAATTGAAGAGGTGCCAGAGAAAGTCATTGCATTTATGTATATTGATGAGCACAGGAACAAGTGGGACAAATCCTTGAAATATTATTCCATCCTAGAGCACATTGACCAGGTCCATCACCTTCTATTTCACATGTCCTAAGTTTCACTACGGGGGTTTGGTTAAAAAAAAAAAAAGAGGTCAAATTCTTGAAACTTCAATCATTAATTAAAGTAATAAAAATGTTCTAAGTCAATGAATGCCACAAATGTGTATCAAATAAAATGAAAGTATTCGTATGTAGTAAGGATTATATTCCAAAGCCACGTAAACACGATGAGAAAATTGGACGAATTGGATCAGCCATTTTGTTTTTGTATGCTAGTCTCATATCAAAAATGAAGAGGTTACTAAAGTTCCAAAAATTCTCGTATGACAGAATACAACTTGTAATGTATTCTTTTGTTTCTGAGCATGCGCAGTCTTGGTCACTCGATTTTCTTTGGACGAATACTGTACTGATTAAAAGAAAATCGTTCATTCTGTTATCATATGAGAAAAAAAATTGTGCTTGTCCCTTCAGATAATTTTGCAAGAACTGCCGTGATCGGCTCTCGAAAACTGTGTACTAATGATCAGATTATTGGATGATCGCCCCAAAAGCGGTATTTTTCTTTTGATTTTCTCATCGTGTGTACTAGGCATTAATCATAGGCACCTCATATCCCTCTCCTATGAGATTCCACCTAGCTGTTTGTTTTTTTGGCCAAGAGTAGTGATGCTACTTTCTCTTTCTTCTGTGTCCCTATCTACGCCTGATCTATGCCTGATCCAGTGATGTCAGCCAGTGATAAGAAAAGGGGAGCAGAATAGGCTGTCCTAGGGGTAGCTCACATTGGCAACAGGGGCAGTAAAAACAAGAGGTTGATAGGTGTTTTAATCTCTCCTTACCGCCCACTTCCAAATGTACATGGCGGATGGAAGGGTTCAGATTTCCACATCCGTGATGTTTCGCGGTTCTGCAATTTTAACTTGAAATCTTATGAAGTCATACTAATATAGGACTGGTGATGTTGAGGATCTGGACGGTGTAGAAAAGGGGATATATGGGGACATTGTTCTGTTTCAAATGTTGTTTTATGCGTTGACATACCTCCTTAGACTGTCTGAACAGTATGGTCACCCGCTGACTTGGCATTATCCACAGGCAGCTTAACTCTTCAAAGTGTATAGTCAATAGAGAGCTCCTGCTGGAACCAGGCCTCTGTAGCCACTAGGGTGCCAGAATGGATATTGAGGATTGGGAACACTCCTGACACTGAGGCAGCTCTTCAGAGAGTTGGAAGCAAAGCTCTAGTGCAGAAAGACATAGAAAGAAGGTGCCTCTAAGTGTAGTAGAAAAAATGAGGAAGGGTTGTAACAGCGCAAACACTGCAAAGTCCTGGGAAATGGTAGCTTGGGGTGATGGTGGTATTAGTGGCTACTGTATGAAGAGCGTAGGATTCCGTGTGGCACTGAGGGCAAGGCTTCCAAATAAGCTGTAGCAACTTCTGTAGATGAGAAAAAGGAGAGAAGCGCCTCTAAGTGCAATAAGTCTTTTAATTCAAGTCTAAATGTAGAAACACTCACATGTGTGAAGTAATCATAAGCATAAAAGCCGTGGTTAACAATAGTTAACGGTGGGGTGGTAACCCGGGTGAAGAGCCGTCATCTCTCTGCGATGTGGGGAGGTCAGCTCTCGGCTGGAACAGCGTGGTGGCTGGAGGGGGAACAGCGGTGAGGCCAGCCTTCATGCACGTCCTCCCTCAAAGCCGGATGGAACGCACGCTGGAACGTAGCGGCGGCGTGGCCGTGATGACGTCAGATCCCAGGGTGCACTGCGACGCGTTTCGGAGCATGCACTGGCCGTGGAAGGCGGAAGTGCACTCCTTTTTCAAGCAGGGGGAAGTGGATGAACAGGGGTGAATATATAGGGAACGTGAGTCTAATTGATCAATTAACCAATTAACCAGTGATTGACCATTGCTGTCAGGTGAATAGTGTAAAGTCATGGATGTTAACTGGGGGGTAAAAGGAAACCAAATGGAAAAAAGAGAGGATGTAATAAATAAGAAAACGGAAGACGAAAGAAAAAAAAAAAAAAATTATGTTCTGGGAGATTAGTGGGGTAAAATGTTCACCTTGCAGCACTGGCACATCAATTATGTAACAGTAGTGAGCAGATATTTAGTGGTAATACAGCATGATTGCAAGATGATACAGCATGATTGCAAGATGATAAACATATTGGTAATAATACATGCAGATGACATTATAAAAAGTAAATTACATTGTAAAAAATTGTAAAAAATAGAATAAAATATAAATAATGAACAAAAGGTTATAAATAATAAACTAAAAATTGGATTAAAAAAAAAAAAAAAAAAAATTCGATAAAAAATTTGATTAAAAAATTTGATTAAAAAAAAAAATAATAATAATTTTATAAAGAAAGGGGGGGGGGGGGAAGTATCACTGTGAGTGTTGAGTGGCTGTGAATGGGAGATTGTAGTGTTTATAGTATAGTGTTAATGTCTAATTCCTCGTTGAGTCCGCCTGGGGACAATGTATCTAATGTAAATATCCAATATGTTTCTTGTGAACAGAGTTTTTTGAAACGATCAGACTCAGAGAGATTGTTGTGTATGGATTCTAAGACCCATACTTGTAGGCCATCAGTGGATTTTTGGTGATATTCAAGGAAGTGGCGGGGGACGCTATGTTTGTCTTTACCATCTTCAATAAGACGTCTGTGCTCGCCAAACCTGGAGCGGAGGGGTCTGATGGTTCGTCCCACATATAGGAGGCCGCAAGGGCAGGATATACAATAGATCACATGATCAGTGGAGCAGTTGTAAAATTCTTTGAATGAATAGGTTTTTCCTTTTGTGGTGAAGTTTTTTTGTCCGTGTTTAACGAATTGGCAAGTTTTGCATAGCGCTTTGTTGCATCTATACATGCCGACAATGGGTATGAGGCAGATTGTGTTGAGTGTGTTGGTGGGTGGGTTGTATTTGCTGGGGGCAATCTTGTTTTTAAGGTTGATGGCTTTGCGGTAGGTGTATTTTGGTTTTTTATCTAAGATGTCTATTAAATGTGGATCCTGTAGTAGTATCGGCCAATGTCTATTGATGATAGACTCCATTTTGTGAAAGTTGTTGTGGAATTTGGTTATAAATCTGACCTGGTTGGGAGGCTGTGTGTTATTGTGTGTTTGGGGTCTACCCTTGTGGTAGAAGGAGTGGGCCTCATCTACTAGCTTGTGTGGGTAACCTTTGTCTAGGAATTTCTTTATTAGAATGTCACTCTGGAGATTGTAATCTGAATCTGTGGTGCAGTTTTGTCTGAGACGACAGAATTGTCCTTTAGGTATATTTTGGATCCATTTGGGGTGGTGGCAGCTGTTGAAGTGGAGGTATGAGTTGCCAGATACGGGTTTGAAGTGGTTTTTTGTTAATATTTGGAGATTGTCATGGTATAATTCGAGATCTAGGAATACAAGAGTATGTTTGTGGTGAGTGGAGGTGAAGGACAGTCCAAAAGGATTTGAATTGCAATTGGTTACGAACTGGTCTACGTGTGATATTGGTCCATCCCAGATGACGATAATGTCATCTATGTAACGGCCGTAAAAGATGATGTGGGCGGCAAAGGGATTGTTGTGCCATATGTGTTTGTCCTCCCAGAAACTCATAGTCAAGTTGGCATATGAGGGTGCAAAGTTGGCTCCCATGGCTGTACCTTGAGTTTGTAAGTAGAAAATGTGGTTGAATGTGAAGTAATTGTGTTTGAGGCAAAATGAGGTGGCGTCTACTATAAAGGAAGATTGTTTGGGGTTGAGTGATGGATCCAAGGATAGATAATGCTGGATGGCAGTGATGCCTACATCATGGGGTATCGAGGTGTATAGGGAGCAGACATCTAACGAGACCCAACAATAGTCGGGTTCCCAGGAGTATGTTTGGAGTAATTCTAGCAAGTGTCCGCTGTCCCGGATATATGAGTGTTGAGCCTGTGCAAGGGGTTGTAGGAAGTGGTCGATATATTGGGAGAAACCGCTGGTAATGCTCCCTGTGGCCGCTACGATTGGTCTTCCTGGTGGATTATTTGGATTTTTGTGTACTTTGGGGAGAAAGTAAAAATACGGGGTGTTGTAGAAGTCTTTAGATAGAAAAGAGGCTTCCTGCTTGGTGATGACACCATCAAGTAAGGCTGTGTTCGTTAGTAGTAGTGCGTCCTGTTTGAATTCGGGTAGTGGGTCTTTAGTTAATTTGGTATACGTGGATGTGTCTGAGAGGAGTCTGAGGGCTTCGTCTATGTAGTCAGTGGTATTAAGAAGTACAATGCCGCCGCCTTTATCGGCGGGCTTGATAATAATGTCCTTATTGTTTGATAAAGTGGTAATGGATTTTTTTACAGTGTTTGGTAGATTAGAGGCGGAATGGTGCTGGTTGGGATTGCACAATTTGATGAATTCCGAGTAGACTACTCTATAAAAACTTTCCAGGTAGGGGCCCTTAGAATGTGTGGGATTGAATACTGATTTGGGTCTGAGCGTAGTGTGGGCCACAGGTGGGGGGTATAAAAGTTGTGAAGTGAGTGTAAAATCTAAAGGTGGGCCATCATCAGGGTGAGACTCAGCAAATAATTGTTCTAATATGTCTAAGGCGTCTGAGTCAGATGGGGTTGAGGGGTTGATATTGTCTGTGTCAGGTGAAATGGCTGTAGGCTGAGTTTTTTTTTTTAAGGTGAGATTGCGTATAAATTTATTCAGGTCTTTGAATAGTGTGAATAAGTTGGGTGGGGAGGTTGGGGCAAAGTTTAGACCGTGATTGAGCAGAGAGATTTCAGTTTGTGATAGTTGATGGTTGGATAAGTTGAAGATTTTTACAGTTTGCGGTGTTTGTGTTTGGTGTGTGTTGCGGTGTTTATTTCGTCCCCCCCTACAGCCTCTGTGTGTTTTCTTTTTCCGTGGGGGGGATTTTGACCTAAAAAAGACGGTGAGGTGTTGGTGGGGGAGTGGTGAGCAGAAATGAGAGTGGGGTTAAGATGATTGTTCGAAATCGGAAGGCCAAGGGTGATGACAGTATGGGCATCGGTGGATGGGGATATGGGTTGAGGGGTGTTTGTGTGGGTGATGGGAATCTGAGTGCCATTAGGTGTGGTGTCACCAGTTATGGGTATAGGGGTGGTGATGGTCTGAGGTATATTTATAGGGTTTTTTTGTTGTTGGTTTGTGGAAGTGTTATTGGGAGGTGTTTTAGTGTTGGGGCGAGACTTGGGTGTGTCTTCATTATGCAAGCTTTTGTGGTTGAAGTGATTGGTGTGTTGTGTGGGATATGATTTGGTGAATCGTGTTTGAATGAGAGGGGGGATGGGTTGTCGTGGTGTGGTATGTTGTTGTGGTGTTCTAGATGTGCGGGGGAGGACTAAATCCATGAGGGCGGGGATGCTGTGATTTTTCCAAGTGAAAACTCTATTGTGGTTATAGTCATCTAGATCTCTTTTAAATTTGGCAATTTTGTTTGATACTATGAGGTTCTCTTGATGTTTGGTGTTCTTTTTTAGAGTTTTTAGCCACTGTGTGGGTAATTTGTGTCCGCTGTCTAGGAATTCTTGTAACATGATTTGGATGTGATGTGTATGCTGTTGGAATTTGTTCTCTCTTTGGGAGATGATGACTTCTATCCACTTGGTGGTACAAAATTCAGAGAGATTTTGCCAATTTTTGTGGTTTGTAGGATCCAAGAAGGGGCAGGCCTTTAAGATTCTCAGGCCTCTAGGGGTAATCTTGTATGTAAGATATTGATTGAGGAAGAATTTGTCCCACCATTGGTGGTTGGCGATGGAAATGAGTCTTTCTAATTTTTTCTGAAACGCGTCGCAGTGCACCCTGGGATCTGACGTCATCACGGCCACGCCGCCGCTATGTTCCAGCGTGCGTTCCATCCGGCTTTGAGGGAGGACGTGCATGAAGGCTGGCCTCACCGCTGTTCCCCCTCCAGCCACCACGCTGTTCCAGCCGAGAGCTGACCTCCCCACATCGCAGAGAGATGACGGCTCTTCACCCGGGTTACCACCCCACCGTTAACTATTGTTAACCACGGTTTTTAACCCTATGATTACTTCACACATGTGAGTGTTTCTACATTTAGACTTGAATTAAAAGACTTATTGCACTTAGAGGCGCTTCTCTCCTTTTTCTCATCTACAGAAGTTGCTACAGCTTATTTGGAAGCCTTGCCCTCAGTGCCACACGGAATCCTACGCTCTTCATACAGTAGCCACTAATACCACCATCACCCATACTACCATTTCCCAGGACTTTGCAGTGTTTGCGCTGTTACAACCCTTCCTCATTTTTTCTTAATAAAACTGCCAATACTACACTTAGAGGCGCCTTCTTTCCACGTCTTTCAGCTTAACTGTTCGACAAGATGCAGAAGTTGAATCCAATGCAATTTTAAATCAGCTAATTGCAGTACAGAGGATGATTTTCCAGTCTTTTAAAGTGTAAAGAGACAATGATTTTCCTGACCTCAGTTTCTGCGAAAAACTACCACTGACTCAGGCAACATAGAAGTAATGGGGGCGGTATAACTAGGACAGAGCAAACCAAAATAGCATAGTAAACAAGTTATAGTCGTTCAAAACAGCCACTAGATGCCAGCATACTACTACAATATGAACCTCATGCAATTCAACACCACACATAAACAATACAGGAAAGTGGGGCAGGACAGATATACAGGGCAACCTATTGGGAGTCTGTAATCAGAAAGGTTATGAGCCCCTGGTGGGCATTTTGGCAAATCAGCATCTGGCGATCTGTGTGAACGCTTGCTTTTTCTCTTGATGTACGACAAATAATTTGATATGGGAAGTTTCGTCTTTAGACATTCCATAACATATGCATTCAGTCTCCTCTACTGTAGTGGTACCCACTAAACCAGCCTTTCTCAACCAGGGTACCGTCTGGGCTCATCAGAGGTACCCTCAAACTACGGCCCTCCTGACAATGGCGTAACACATATATGTGACATCACAGAAGTAGTCTTTCTTTTGTTGCGCCACATATATGCAACATGTGTTTGATTTTTTTTTTTATCGTATATTTGATTGCAGAAAATAGAAAATTATTATTATTATACAGGATTTATATAGCGCCAACAGTTTGCTCAGCACTTTACAATATAACAGGAGACAATACAGCAATAATACAGTTCAATACAAGAGGGTTAGGAGGTCCCTGCTCCTTGGAGCTTACAATCTAAGAGGGAGGGGCTAGTGGTACAAAAGGTAATAACTGTGGGGGATGGACAGGTAGGAGGAATAAAAGATTCTGTTATTAGCTGAGGGCAGGATAGGCTTTCCTGAAGAGAGAGGTTTTCAGAGATCGCCTAAAAGTGAGCAGAGTAGGCTATAGTCTGATAGATTGGGGTAGAGAATTCCAGGGGATGGGGGAAGCTCTGGAGAAGTCCTGGAGACGAGCATGGGAGGAGGAGACAAGGAAGCTAGAAAGTAGGAGGTCGTACGAGGAGCGGATAGTAAGGTTTTGGGTGATATTTGGAGACAAGATTGGTGATGTAATTTAGGGCAGAGTTATAAATGGCTTTATATGTTATTGTTAATGTTTTGAATTTTATCTGTTGGGCAATGGGAAGCCAGTGGAGGGATTGGCAGAGAGGGATGGAGGACACTGAGTGGAGACCAGTGGAGGGATTGGCAGAGAGGGATGGAGGACACTGAGTGGAGACCAGTGGAGGGATTGGCAGAGAGGGATGGAGGACACTGAGTGGAAGCCAGTGGAGGGATTGGCAGAGAGGGATGGAGGACACTGAGTGGAAGCCAGTAGAGGGATTGGCAGAGAGGGATGGAGGACACTGAGTGGAAGCCAGTGGAGGGATTGGCAGAGAGGGATGGCAGATACAGAACGGTTAGTAAGGTGGATGAGTCTGGCAGCACCATTCATGATAGACTGAAGAGAGAATAGCCTGCGTTGAGGTAGGCCAATGAGGAGGGAGTTACAGTAGTCAAGGCGAGAAAATATTGGGTTTTTTTTTTCGTTTTTACTTTTCTATAATAAAAATTAAAAACCCAATGATGATCAAATACCACCAAAAGAAAGCTCTATTTGTGTAAAAAAAAATTATTTACATGCCATTTTGGGTGCAGTGTTGCATGACTTCGCAACTACCAGATAAAGTAGCGCAGTGCCGAATAGCAAAAAAAATGCCCTAGTCATGAAGGTGGTGAAATCTAAATCTTCCAGAGCTCAAGTGGATATCTACCATCCAGGGGTTATCTGTAAACCTGGGCTCCATCTAGTGTAGTTTGATCCTCGCTGTGAAATTGTGTTTTACTGTATTCATGTGCTAATAAAGTTGTTTTTCTTTTTTGTTTTGGTTTTTTTAGGACACTGTGATCTGTCAGACCATCACACACAGTTATGGGATGGGGCTTATTTCAGCCAGAGAGTTTGTGGATCTAGTTCACATTAGGAGGTATGACGGAGGAGTCGTCACTACTAACTGTGAGTGCGTTTATGTTCTGTATACATTTTTTTCTTCTTGTGCTTGTGGACGTAGCCTGCATTCACACTTAGCATTTTGGAAATGCTCGTTTTTACAGTACTTAAAAAAAAAAAACAAGTGTTGCACTTGCCTTACCATTATGGTTGAGCTGGATGGACTTTTGTCTTTTTTTCAGCCAGACTAACTATGTAATTCATTGATAATGGCTCCCCAACAAAAAGCATGTGCATTATTCACACAAAATCAAGCCTGGCAAAACTGGAAAAAAACGCACACAGCTTGGCACTCATAAAGGTGCATGAGCTATTTTTTTGGTGCATGTAGGAATGAATGGGCTGCCATATGCATGTGCTGCAAAAATTTACAAAATGCTAAGTGTGAATGCAGGCTGAATAATGGATCCACCCTTTTGTCCCGCCAATTGTACCTCCTATTGTAGTCTCTGTAAACGAGTCTGAGGTTCCCATTGGATGGTTGCAGCAGGTGGGCGGAGCTGGGAATTCAGTAGAGATTTCATTTCATTGCTGGGGTTCTTCTTATCTATTGGATGGCTGACAGTATTTACCCAAAGCTGGACTATCTGTTCCCGTGGAGAGATCCTATACTATATATTATTCTTATATCATTTCTGATATACACATCCTAGAATTCCTCTTGGGAGGATTTATGCAAATATCTAAATGCCCGGGGGAGGGGGGGGGTGGATGTCAGTCTGGAGGAGCCGGAGTTCCTAGGTAGGTAGGTGTGATGCTGAGCCTCCATGATTAAGGACCTGAAATCCTATGAATGAAAGGGGCAGGCCAGAAACACAGGCTGGGGAGGAAAGCCTAGATGATGCTGGATGTCCTCCAGCCAGGAGATGGGGTGGCCTCTATCTGTCTTGCTGCAGCTTCTAATGCACAGTGTGTGAAGCTCACAGTGTGCAGTGAAATCAGAGTAAACAATTTCATCATTGTGCTGGACTGGCTAACTGACAACAGTGGACCAAGTCAGAGCAGTGTGTGTTGTCATAGCTGCTTGTAGTCCTAAACAAAGGTGTATGTCATAGGATGACAACATAGGAACACTCATGGGAGAGAGTTGTCACCCAGATTTTATTGATCAGGTTTAGCCTTTCCTTAATTTCAAATATTTGAAAATGGGTTTTTTTTACATCTATTTTCTGTTGATCAGGAAAAGAAAACAAAAGAAAATCAACAAATCCATTTTCTTTTAATACTCATTTCAAATTAAAGGGATGAATTCTCTGTGTTATAAAACTGCCCCACTCTATGAGTTGTCACTGCCCTCTAGTGGCCAAAATGTAGCAGTGCAGGTTGAGAGTAAAAATGTAAAAAAAACTTTTTTTAATTATTATTATTATTATACAGGATTTATATAGCGCCAACAGTTTGCTCAGCGCTTTACAATATAATGGGAGACAATACAGCAACAGTACAGCTCAATACAAGAGGGTTAGGATTATTATTATTATTATACAGGGTTTATATAGCGCCAACAGTTTGCTCAGCGCTTTACAATATGAAATAAACCCTTATTTGTATTCCATTCAGGTATAAGTATTGATTATGAAAAATGCCCAGTGGATTCATCAAACATTAGAGGCTTCAATTACCCGACTGGATATATATGTTCACCGCTGCCTGAGTAAGTACCCCAGAACAATGTAGGTCTTGTTTGAAAATGGGTCTGTGTAGGAGATGTAATGTTAAATAACATTTCATTTGTTAAAGCATTGTGTATCATATTCAATTGTCTTTTTCAAATTTTTTAAAATAAATGCTTGTTTTCACCTTTTTTTCATCTTTTTTTGCATCTCACTTCTGCAGCACTCTTGCAGCCTCTTTGCAGCCACTTCCTGTCTACATGCACGCCAGTGATGGCTGCATTTCTCAAGGCACATTTCCTAATGGTGACAACAGTGGACCGTGCCTGTGTAATGTGCAGTACAATGGCCACTTGTAGTCTCCTTCGGATAGTTAGGGGACAATGCAAGAGTAAGAGTACAGCTGAGAGACAGGAACAGAGTGTTGTCACCCTATAAGAAGAAGTGCCTGAACAAGGACCATCAGGGCAGGATCACTAGGGATTTTAAAGCTAAAGTTTCATCTGTTTATACTGTATTTTGCTCTCCCTGGTTCCTTCTCACTTTATCAACATTTATTTATTTATTTCAGGTACTTATATAGCGCCATCAGTTTACACAGCACTTTACATACATATTGTACATTCACATCAGTCCCTAACCCTCAAGGGGCGTATAATCTAAGGTTCCTAACTAACATTCATACATACACATACTAGGGCCAGTTTAGACAGGAGCCAATTAACCTACCAGCATGTCTTTGGAGGGTGGGAGGAAACCAGAGTACCCAGAGGAAACCCACACAGGCACAGGGAGAACATGCAAACTCCAGGCAGGTGGTGCCGTGGTTGGGATTCAAACCAACGACCCTAATACCGCCAGGCGGAAATGCCAACCATTTAGCCACTGTGCTCTCATATTGGTGTGCCATGTATTTAAATGAGTACACTGTTCCAAATGCTGGGGGACTACACTAGAGATACCCCAGAGAGTGATTTTCTCATTCACTATCACCATACCCAAATGCCAACAGTTCATTCTGATGAAATGCTTCAATATTTCTTGCTCGTTCTCCTGCATCCCACACATTCCTATTGGCCCATGATTATGATGGCTGATTATCTGAAGTCATTGGAAGAACACATCAGTCCAGCAACTAACACTTCTAGAAAGAGAGGGCAGCAGATGCAGCCTTCAAAGTCTCATAGTCTTCACATCTCACTGCTGGGTTCCGTTATCGATTACTAAGCTATATCTCTGATAGGTAGTCACATAGTCATTAAAATTGGGAATACCAAGCACCTAGAGACATCTGTCACATGAAAAACGACCATACACTGTGTTCCCAAGCCTTGTCTGAATAGGAATTACCATGACCCAATTGGGTCAAGTACTCAACTCGGTTACTTCTGTTTTGTAAAATTCTTTTTATTAAGAATCTTAATATGCATTCAAAAAGTAAGAACAACATTAAAGTGCAAGTCAGGGCTAAACCTAATCCTAAACCTGCCCCCCCCCCATTCTAAGTCCTATACTATGTACCCAGTAAAGAAAAGATGTCTATACTTACTCATTTTGAGGGCGCTATGGTCTCTCATATGGTCCGGTCATTTGATCGTCTCCCAGCGCCGGCTTCAGAGGAGAGGAGAGAGCAGCAGCAACAGTTCCAATACCTTGGTGGTGACGTCCCCCATAGACATACTATGGGGCATCTGTTGTCCAGTGTCCCTCCTCTCCCCTAAAGCCAGCTCTCAAGCCAGTCACATGACTGGACAAGAGCATCCTCAGAAGAGGTCGGAGATCCAGGAGGTGTGAGTGTCCAGGGTGGCAAAAACTAAACTGAGGTCCAGGGGCAGACTGACCATTTGGAAACTCAGGCACTGCCCGAGGGCCCGGGGTCAGTAGGGGGCCCCATGAGATGCCCCTGGTACTTTTTTCATAGGCTTTTTTGAGTTTGGGCAAGGATACAGGGGCCCCATGATCCCCTATTGCCCAGGGGCCCCATGAGTTGTGAGTCTGCCCCTGCTGAGGTCAGGATCCAGGTATCCATTGTAAGCATAATACACAGTGCCTAATATGGACAAGAATACCAGCATATGTAGTCAGAGATAGTGCATGTAGAATTTATGCAACCAACCAACTTTCCAAATATGGAAGACACGCTTCTATTGGAATAAGTGGCTTTGTAGAAGGGCAGAGTTGCATTTACCTGAGCCTTTCAAGTGTGGAGGGTAAAAAAAATATATATATTTTTTTAAATGTATTCTTAAGATTTTTTTTTAACATATAAAAAAAGTCATTTTAACATATATTTTTACATATATTTGTAAATGCCTTCCAAAAATGTATGTATTTTTAAAAAGACATACAGTATATCTGAAATGTATTCTTAAAAATATTTTTCATATATTTTGTAATAAAAACGCATTTCAACATACATGTATGTATGTGTATATATAATATATTTATTGAAATAAATTTTGAAATATATTGAATATGGCCAAAATTGTAGTATTTCAAATATATGGCAATATATATGGGGAAAAATATTTTTTAAATATATTTCAAATATATTTTTCTCCCATATGGCTTTGAGAGCAGCACCAGCAAAGAGAGGACTGATCCTTAATAATGTTAGCAAGTTTGGCTAAGTTTATAGTGGATCAGTTGGCATCTAGCTGAAACCATCCTCGTGAAAGGGACCTCCCACAGTTTATCCCAATCTTTATTATCTAAATCCGGAACGTTTACCACCCAAGATCTTTGACAGACCTGCAGCAACCTGCTTGTTTTTGGGAACAATTGCTTATAAATAGTAGATAAAAGCTTAGTAAGATCATCATCTCTCAACATTGATTCAATTCTAGTAGGCCGAAGGGACAAATGGCCAACCCCAAATTGTGCATGCAAGGCATGCCGAAATTGTAGATGTCTAAAAAGATGAGTGTTAGATAGCTGGTACAAATATTTCAGCTCACCAAAGGTCATCAGAACTCCACTTCTTACTACATCTTGTATATTTTTAATTCCAAATCTAGTTACAAAAATGGGTCTGTGTAATGTTAAAAATTAGGTAAACAGGAGTTTCTCTACAACTGAGTATTTCATAGACCCACCAGACTCCAACCCATGGAGAATCATACTCTAATAACAGATTTCATAGAGTAGGTTTGCATACGTGGAGATTTCAAACCCCTATAGACCAAATGAGTCAGACTACCTCTGTGACCAATCCCCGGTGGCCGGGGCGAAACTCGTCAGGGCGTGGCCAGAACGGCTGCTGAGGCCATTCCTCAACATTGGACTCCTGGGGTTGGTTCAGCAGCGTTCATCCCTTCATTTGTATTGGCTGAAACTGTAATCACTCGGACTCATGCTCCCCCCTTCTCACTTGCCAGTGGGATGATCCTTTTCCTTCCATCCATAGCGTGGAGCAGCGCCATAAGGTATACTTTTCATTATCGAAATGGAGAGGTTACCATCTATGAGCGAACACTTCTCCAGCTAAAAAATATATTTCTAAAAGTTGGGCACAGCCAGTCCTTCCTCCAAAGCTGCTGCAAAACAGCTTATCTGATCCTTGGTGTACCTTTGTGCCAGAGTAAGTCAGACAAAAGCCTGACTTGTTTGCTTAAAAGTAGCCTTCACCCACCTTGCTAAAATGTATACTTCAACCTCCCCATTGTGCTTTCAAGGCTGCAACTTTCTAGGGACAATGTATCATGTTTGGTGGGAATGCCCCCAGATCTGGGGCTTTTGGAATGGTATATCTGTCTTACTGCGCAGGGTCACCGAGGTGCCTATTCCACAAATTGCTCTTCTTAATGAGCTCATCAACAAGATCTCTAAGAGCTCCCAACGTTTGATATTTGTTCTCATTGAGTGCCAACATTACCATAGCCAAAGCATGGAAGCAACTCTTGGTGTCCCTTGTGCAGGCAAGGGGGAAGATTTCATGGGTCATGGTCCATGACAAAATTGTATTTTTAATGATAAAGTTAAACAATTTGAGAAGATGTGAACCATGGGTCCAATACATGAAGGTACCGATTGTTTCTAGAGATGAGCGAATTATTAAAAAATTCGGTTCAGCTGATTCGCCGAATTCGCCGAATAAATTCGCTTCGAGCCGAATATATTCGCTGCGAATTTAACTTATAAAAAGGGTGTTTCTAGGCTTCAGAGAGCCTTTATATTAGTGCAGAACACTGTACCTTTAATTTAAATGCCCTTGGAGTCTGCTGGGGAAGAGAAATAATACTGTCAGTCAGTATGACATGCAGATGAGTGCCGTCGATCTTAGAATCACCGCACACTTCACTCATTTGGGCAGTCACGGGGCCAAAACCAGAGTGTGGAGCCACAGTGTGGCGGTGGAGGCAGCAGCAATGGGAGGCCATACAGCACCCTATGACAAAATGGAACCCACCAGCAGTGTGAGGAGACCTGAAAGTGGCACATGGCAGAGTGTGGCGATGGAGACAGCAGCAATGGGAGGCCGTACAGGGACCCATGACACACTCTGGACCTGGCAGCAGCATGAGGAGGCGGTACAGGGGCCCATGACAGATTACGGGCCTGGCAGCAGCATGAGGAGTCGGTACGGGGGCCCATGGCAGATTACGGGCCTGGCAGCAGCATGAGGAGGTGGTACAGGGGCCCATGGCAGAGTGGCGGAGCGTAAGCAGCTAAAATTGAAGGCCATACAGAGGCCTATGTTAAAAAGTCCCCCCAGCAGCAGCGTGGGGAGACGACTATCAAGAGTCCAATGGCAGAGTGGCGGAGCGGAAGCAGCTTCAATTGAAGGCCATACACAGGCCTAGGTTTAAAAGTCCCTCACAGTTAATTCCAATAACGAACTCTACTCCTCCGTGCAATCTACTTACGAGACCCTGGGCAGGTCTGAGTCCAATTTGTGGTAGAGACTGGTTTTGTTCAGCCATGCTTGAGCGAGTAATAACAGGTCTGTGCTGCCCTTTGGTGTCTGGCTTAATGCGCACAACACTGAACGTCCCAGCGTTTGTCAACGATTTGCCGTTAAGTGATGCAAACCCGCTGAACCACGTTCATGAGGAGCCGGTACAGGGGGCCATGAATCAGTATGGACCTGGCAGCAGCGTGAGCAGACGACAGAGGCACATGGCGCAGGGTGGCGGTGTAGGCAGCATTATTCTGAAGCCATACACAGGCCTAGGTTAAAAAGCGGAAGCCGTCAGCAGCGTGAGCAGACGACAGAGACGCATGGCGCAGGGTGGCGGTGGATGCAGCAGTATTCGGAAGCCAAACACAGGCCTCAATTAAAAAGCGGAAGCCGTCAGCAGCGTGAGCAGACGACAGAGGCACATGGCGCAGGGTGGCGGTGGAGGCAGCAGCAATGGAAGGCCATACAGCACCCTATCACAAAATGGAACCCACCAACAGTGTAAGGAGACCTGAAAGTGGCACATGGCAGAGTCTGGCGATGAAGTCAGCAGCAATGGGAGGCCGTACAGGGACCCATGACACACTCTGGACCTGGCAGCAGCAAGAGGAGGCGGTACAGGGGCCCATGGCAGAGTGGTGAAGCATAAGCAGCTTAAATTGAAGGCCATACAGAGGCCTATGTTAAAAAGTCCCCCCAGCAGCAGTGTGGGGAGACGACTATCAAGAGTCCAATGGCAGAGTGGTGAAGCAGAAGCAGCTTCAATTGAAGGCCATACACAGGCCTAGGTTAAAAAGTCCCCCCAGCAGCAGCGTGGGGAGACGACTATCAAGAGTCCAATGGCAGAGTGGCGGAGCGGAAGCAGCTTCAATTGAAGGCCATACACAGGCCTAGGTTAAAAAGTCCCCCCAGCAGCAGTGTGGGGAGACGACTATCAAGAGTCCAATGGCTGAGTGGCGATCCAGGAAGTCAGCGTTGTGATTGCAGATGCAATGCAGAGATTCTATGAGGTGATGCCGTGGGTGCGAAGAAGATCATATACCGTCGTACTTCCATCCATAAGACGGAACAACCTGCGAACCGGGAGCTTTATTGCCCTGACCCGCTGAGCAGCTTCTGGGATACCCAAGAGGCCCATGGCAGAGTGGCGGAGCGTAAGCAGCTTCAATTAAAGGCCATACAGAGGCCTATGTTAAAAAGTCCCCCCAGCAGCAGCGTGGGGAGACGACTATCAAGAGTCCAATGGCAGAGTGGCGGAGCGGAAGCAGCTTCAATTGAAGGCCATACACAGGCCTAGGTTAAAAAGTCCCCCCAGCAGCAGTGTGGGGAGACGACTATCAAGAGTCCAATGGCTGAGTGGCGATCCGGGAAGTCAGCGTTGTGATTGCAGATGCAATGCAGAGATTCTATGAGGTGATGCCGTGGGTGCGAAGAAGATCATATACCGTCGTACTTCCATCCATAAGACAGAACAACCTGCGAACCGGGAGCTTTATTGCCCTGACCCGCTGAGCAGCTTCTGGGATACCCAAGAGGCCCATGGAAGAGTGGCGGAGCGTAAGCAGTTTCAATTAAAGGCCATACAGAGGCCTATGTTAAAAAGTCCCCCCAGCAGCAGCGTGGGGAGACGACTATCAAGAGTCCAATGGCAGAGTGGCGGAGCGGAAGCAGCTTCAATTGAAGGCCATACACAGGCCTAGGTTAAAAAGTCCCCCCAGCAGCAGTGTGGGGAGACGACTATCAAGAGTCCAATGGCTGAGTGGCGATCCGGGAAGTCAGCGTTGTGATTGCAGATGCAATGCAGAAATTTTATGAGGTAATGCCGTGGGTGCGAAGAAGATCATATACCGTCGTACTTCCATCCATAAGACGGAACAACCTGCGAACCGGGAGCTTTATTGCCCTGACCCGCTGAGCAGCTTCTGGGATATCCAAGAGTTTGGCTTCTGTGGGGAATATGGTTGAAAACTGAAACTTAAAGGCATGTTGACGGAAGGGCACCAGTGTCAGTGCTCCGGAGGGAATATAGCTTCAAAGCTGACACTTAAAGGTATATCGACGGTCAGAGACCACAGGAAGTGGAGCTTGCGTCTTAAATCGACTGAATGTGGCAGACGTGAAACGTCTACGGGCCGTATATGAAATGGGTTGTTCCTCTTTCTGGAATAAGTGTTGGAAATGGCCACTCTTTTTGGTGTGGCGTTTTTTCTATTTAATTCCGATAACGGACTCTACTCCTCCGTGCAATCTAGTTACGAGACCCTGGGCAGGTCTGGGTCCAATTTGTGGTAGAGACTGGTTTTGTTCAGCCATGCTTGAGCGAGTAATAACAGGTCTGTGCTGCCCTTTGGTGTCTGGCTTAATGCGCACAACACTGAACGTCCCAGCGTTTGTCAACGATTTGCCGTTAAGTGATGCAAACCCGCTGAACCACGTTCATGAGGAGCCGGTACAGGGGGCCATGAATCAGTATGGACCTGGCAGCAGTGTGAGGAGACCCGAAAGTGGCACATGGCGCAGGGTGGCGGTGGAGGCAGCAGTATTCGGAAGACATACACAGGACTAGTTTAAAAAGCGGAAGCCGTCAGCAGCGTGAGCAGACGACAGAGACACATGGCGCAGGGTGGCGGTGGAGGCAGCAGTATTCGGAAGCCATACACAGGCCTAGGTTAAAAAGCGGAAGCCATCAGCAGCGTGAGCAGACGACAGAGGCACATGGCGCAGGGTGGCGGTGGAGGCAGCAGTATTCGGAAGCCATACACAGGCCTAGGTTTAAAACTGGAACCCAGCAGCGTGAGCAGACGACAAAGACGCACATGGCAGAGGATGGATCTGGCAGCAGTATGAGAAGGCGGTACAGGGGCCCGTGGCACAGTGTGGTGATGGGGGCTACAGCAACTGGATGCCAGAAAGTGGCCGATAGGGCTATATACTGCATGGAATTATAAAGTTGTAAAGACAGCGGCCTATAAGGCTATACACACTATAACAATCATGACTTGATTGACCATTGGCCTATAAGGCTATACACAGCATGAATATCATGACTTATTCTGAGAGTGGTTTGGAAGGCTATATACAAAAAGTAATTCATGAGCTGTCCGGACAGCGGACAATAAGTACATATATACAAATCAATTCATCAGCTGTCCAGACAGCGGCCTCAAAGGCGACACATATAGAAAGCAATTCATGAGCTGTTCAGACAGCGGCCTCTAAGGCGACAGATATACAAAGCAATTCCCGAGGTGTTCAGGGAGCTGCCTGAACGGCTAGGTTATTACTAAATATATTTTTGTGGCCAAACATCGGCCTATAAATAGATGTCTACACAGTGACAAAAAAGTAGGTCGCCTTACAGCGGCGTATCCTACAAATTGACATTATAAGAAATGGTTTAGACCAAAAAAAAAAAAAAAAACTTTGATGCGATGCTATACCTTAGTAGATTGTGGAAAGTCGACAAGTCAAGCGTAACTGTGTACATTACAGAAAATCTTAACAAGACAACCAAACATGTGGCCAAACCGTGACCGATACAACAAGTTAACAATGTAAGAAACAGGAGGGGGCCAAACCGTGGCCAATAAATAAACAGTCCACCTCATTGATGAGATGGACAACACGTGTCAAATAAATATTTTAAAAAATTGCTATTCCATCGGTCTGGAACTGGTCGACTATAAATAATTAAAAAGTTTAAATTCATGTGACAGTCGTCCAGCGACGTATAAATAATTTAAAAACACCAATTCATGAGGGGCCCGACCTGCAGAGTATAAGTCATTAAAAATGTGCAAAACATGAGTCGGCCGACCAGCAGCCTCTCAATAAAATATATATACAAATGTACGGATCAGGTGGAGGTCTTCCATTTGTCCCTAATAACATGTTTGGGGCATGATTCATGGCGGATTTAGTCAGTTGTGTCAGGAACTGGTGGTTTGAAATCCAGACTAATCCACGCCTGATTCATTTTCACAAACGTGAGTCTCTCCACACTTTGGGTGGACAGTCGTGTCCTCCGCGGAGTTACAATACCTCCTGCCGCACTAAACACGCGCTCCGATGCCACGCTACTGGCCGGGCATGACAGCCTTTCAAGGGCAAATTCAGCTAGTTGGGGCCAAAGGTCAAGTTTCGTTGCCCAGTAGTCAAGGGGATTGTCTACCTCGGTTGGCAGGGTGCTGTCCAAGTAGGCCCAAGCCTGTTGTTTGAGGTCCTGCTCCAGGTCCACCTGATGCTGCTGCTGCTGCGGCTGGTTAGTAGTTTCCTCACTGCGCTGGTGAAGAAAGCTACTCATCATCGACTGCAGACTGAGGCAGCCGCTGCTGGTGGAGCTGCCACTGCTCCTACCACCCCACCCCTCCCCTGCTGCCATGGCACAGGGCCCACAGTGTCTGAGGATGGACGTTGGCGCAGAAAGGCAGAGACCAACTGACTACATAGGTGGTTTTTATAGTACTTTATTTTGGCCTCCCTCTCAGCAGGTGTGAAAAAGGCCACCATTTTTGAACGGTAGCGAGGGTCCAACAAGGTGGACAGCCAAAAGTCATCCCTCTGTCTGATGGTTATTATTCGGCTGTCGCTACGCAAGCAACCGAGCATGCTATGGGCCATTTGTGCCAAGGAATGCGAGGGACTCCCTGCCTCCATCTCCACAGCATACTGCCACGGTGCGTCTGGGTCCTCTGTCTCCTCCTCCTCCTCTACCAGATGCTCCTGCTCCTCCACTCCTGTCCGCTGAGTGGAAAAACCACCCATTTCACTCAATAATTCCTGAGCACCAATGTCCTCCTCTACCTCCTCCTCTTCTTCCTGTCCTGCCCCCACAGGGGTCATGTGGCGTTGAGATCTGTGCGCCACGTCTACCGCACCCTGACCAGCCATTGTTAACAGCATTTGTTCCAGGACGTGCAACAGAGGAATGACGTCGTTCATCCCATAGTCCTGCCGACTCACGAATAGCGTGGCCTCCTCAAAGGGCCTGAGCAAGCGGCAGGTGTCACGCATGAGCTGCCAATGGCTGACATCTAAGTTACACAGGGGAGTACCTTTATCCGCTTGTAACATCAGGAAATCGATGATGGTTCTAACATATGTAGGGTTGAATTCCACCTTGTTGCAACGTCGCAGATCAGGCGATGCTGTGGAATTCCGTTCTGCCGCTGCAGCTCAAGGAGGGTGTGCTTTGCGGTGTAGGAATGGCTGAAATGCATGCAAAGTTTACGTGACATTTTAAGGATGTCTTGCAGTGGGATGGTGGATTTTAGGAACCGCTTGACAACCAGATTGAACACGTGAGCCATGCATGGCGCATGGCACAACCTTCCTTGACACAGAGCAGACACCATGTTCTTTCCGTTGTCGGTCAACATGGTTCCGATTTTCAGTTTGCGCGGAGACAGCCATCTGTCGATTTCTCTGTTCATTACACTCAGAAGTTCCTCCCCTGTGTGACTACGTTCGCCAAGGCATACCAGGTGCAGCACAGCGTGACACCGTTGCGCCCTGCACATGTGATATGCCGGTCGGGTAATGGGACTTGGCACGGGGGTGGCGGCTGAGGACACGGCGGAAGAAGAGGTGGTAGAGGCGGACATCTTTGCTGGACCAAGGACGTGCAAACGTGGAGGCAAAAGCGGCGTGACCTGTCCAAGTTGCTGGTGCTGCTGTGCCGGCACCACGTTCACCCAGTGGGCCGTAAATGACATGTACTGTCCCTGACCGTAGTTACAGCTCCACACGTCGGCGCTGCCATGCACTTTGGCAGAGACCGACATGCTCAAAGACTGGCCCACCATCTCTTCTACATGTGAATGCAGGGCTGGCACTGCCTTTTTGGCAAAGAAATGCCGGCTTGGCACTCTCCACCGCGGCGCGGCACAAGCCATCATTTCTCGGAAAGGTGCTGAGTCCACCACTTGGAAAGGGAGGGACTGCAGCACCAGCAACTTGGACAGGAGGACGTTCAGCTTCTGCACCGTCGGGTGCGTGCTCGCAAACTGTTGTCTCTTGGAAACGGATTCCAAGAAAGACTGCTGACGGAATCCGTGAAGAGGAGTAGCAGGAGAAGGAGCATCTGAACGAGCGGAAGATGCCAACGAGCGACAACTCCCCTCAGCAGAAGTGTTGGAGCCTTGACTGGCTGATAGAGGGCGATTGACGTCGGGTGACGGAGCAAGTAACGGAGCGGGTGATGGAGCGGGAGCTGGGGCAGGCAGAACCGTCGTATCTTTATCACAGTTTTCCCAGGCCACCGAATGGCGACGCTGCATATGCTGACGCAACACTGTAGTCCCAACATTGGCCCCCTGGCCACGCTTGACTTTCTGGCCACATAGTCGACATACGGCTACGTTTACTTCCTCGGGCGGCTTGACGAAAAATTGCCACACCGCCGAGTAGGAAACTTTGCCCCCGCTACTCCTCACTGGCTGACTGCTACTTCCTCCGTGCACACCGGCACCACTACTGGCCGTGGTGGTAGGCTGCAGTGGAGCTGGTGCTCTACTCCGTGGCCGTTTGGCTCCACTGACACTGCTGCGACCCTGCTGCCTCCTGGGCAACCCACCGACTGTTTTGCTTGCTGGCAAGCTGGCACCCTCTTCTCCTGATGATGCGGAAGCAATAGCCTGATGACGACGAGGCTGCCAAGTGAGATCAGCCTCATCATCATCAATTAGGGTCTCCGCGTCACTACTAGCCCCCTCGGCTGCGTGTGGGTCAGGAGACAGACCTGTCTCTAGACCGGCTACCGAGCCACTCTCCTCGCCAGCACTTCTTCACCTGGCTGCTGAAGAGGCGGATGTCTCCCCCCGTTCCTGACCGCCCTCTGTTAGCTCTTCCTCACTGTACAGTGGGGCTGAGCCCACAGCATGCGATACTTCGCTTGGTGAGGGAACACCAAAGGACAGGGGCAGGTCGAGGACACGTGATTTCAGTGGGCTTGCTCCCGGGCCATGCCAACTAACGGTTGTGTCTGACGTACCCACCGACCGTTGGCTGTAGGTGTCAGAGGTGACCTGGGAAGAGGAAAACGACCGAGTCAACCAATCGATGACGGCAGGGTTGTCGGTGGAGACACGACCGCTGGATGACACCGGGAGCACTGGCCTCTGGCTGCGACTAGTGCTGCCTCGACCCCTTCCTCTGCTGCCACGTCTGCTCGCTCCTGAAACATTGCCTCCTCTGCCACTCCTCTGCATGTTGTCTGACATACTCTTTAATTCAATAAGCACCCCAAAAATAAAACCGGATTTAACTCTTTGAACGTACAATAGTGGTTGTGAAGCAGAAAGTCAGTTTATTTAGCACAATCGGTCAATTGCAGCTTGCCGTTGGCTGGAAACTGTACGTTTCTCACTGGAATGCACTAATCACCCAAAAAATATTACCGCCAGCCGGCGTGTAAATGGATTTAACTCTTTGAACGTACAATAGTGGTTGTGAAGCAGAAAGTCAGTTTATTTAGCACAATCGGTCAATTGCAGCTTGCCGTTGGCTGGAAACTGTACGTTTATGTCACTGGAATGCACTAATCACCCAAAAAATATTACCGCCAGCCGGCGTGTAAATGGATCTAACTCTTTGAACGTACAATAGTGGTTGTGAAGCAGAAAGTCAGTTTATTGTACACAATCGGTCAATTGCAGCTTGCCGTTGGCTGTAAACTGTACGTTTATGTCACTGGAATGCACTAATCACCCAAAAAATATTACCGCCAGCCGGCGTGTAAATGGATTTAACTCTTTGAACGTACAATAGTGGTTGTGAAGCAGAAAGTCAGTTTATTTAGCACAATCGGTCAATTGCAGCTTGCCGTTGGCTGGAAACTGTACGTTTATGTCACTGGAATGCACTAATCACCCAAAAAATATTACCGCCACCCGGCGTGTAAATGGATCTAACTCTTTGAACGTACAATAGTGGTTGTGAAGCAGAAAGTCAGTTTATTTAGCACAATCGGTCAATTGCAGCTTGCCGTTGGCTGGAAACTGTACGTTTATGTCACTGGAATGCACTAATCACCCAAAAAATATTACCGCCACCCGGCGTGTATATGGATTTAACTCTTAGAACGTACAATAGTGGTTGTGAAGCAGAAAGTCAGTTTATTGTACACAATCGGTCAATTGCAGCTTGCCGTTGGCTGGAAACTGTACGTTTAGGTCACTGGAATGCACTAATCACCCAAAAAATATTACCGCCAGCCGGCGTGTAAATGGATTTAACTCTTTGAACGTACAATAGTGGTTGTGAAGCAGAAAGTCAGTTTATTGTACACAATCGGTCAATTGCAGCTTGCCGTTGGCTGGAAACTGTACGTTTATGTCACTGGAATGCACTAATCACCCAAAAAATATTACCGCCAGCCGGCGTGTAAATGGATTTAACTCTTTGAACGTACAATAGTGGTTGTGAAGCAGAAAGTCAGTTTATTTAGCACAATCGGTCAATCGCAGCTTGCCGTTGGCTGGAAACTGTACGTTTATGTCACTGGAATGCACTAATCACCCAAAAAATATTACCGCCAGCCGGCGTGTAAATGGATTTAACTCTTTGAACGTACAATAGTGGTTGTGAAGCAGAAAGTCAGTTTATTTAGCACAATCGGTCAATTGCAGCTTGCCGTTGGCTGGAAACTGTACGTTTATGTCACTGGAATGCACTAATCACCCAAAAAATATTACCGCCACCCGGCGTGTAAATGGATCTAACTCTTTGAACGTACAATAGTGGTTGTGAAGCAGAAAGTCAGTTTATTTAGCACAATCGGTCAATTGCAGCTTGCCGTTGGCTGGAAACTGTACGTTTATGTCACTGGGAAGCACTAATCACCCAAAAAATATTACCGCCACCCGGCGTGTATATGGATTTAACTCTTAGAACGTACAATAGTGGTTGTGAAGCAGAAAGTCAGTTTATTGTACACAATCGGTCAATTGCAGCTTGCCGTTGGCTGGAAACTGTACGTTTAGGTCACTGGAATGCACTAATCACCCAAAAAATATTACCGCCAGCCGGCGTGTAAATGGATTTAACTCTTTGAACGTACAATAGTGGTTGTGAAGCAGAAAGTCAGTTTATTGTACACAATCGGTCAATTGCAGCTTGCCGTTGGCTGGAAACTGTACGTTTCTGTCACTGGAATGCACTAATCACCCAAAAAATATTACCGCCAGCCGGCGTGTAAATGGATTTAACTCTTTGAACGTACAATAGTGGTTGTGAAGCAGAAAGTCAGTTTATTTAGCACAATCGGTCAATTGCAGCTTGCCGTTGGCTGGAAACTGTACGTTTATGTCACTGGAATGCACTAATCACCCAAAAAATATTACCGCCAGCCGGCGTGTAAATGGATTTAACTCTTTGAACGTACAATAGTGGTTGTGAAGCAGAAAGTCAGTTTATTTAGCACAATCGGTCAATTGCAGCTTGCCGTTGGCTGGAAACTGTACGTTTATGTCACTGGAATGCACTAATCACCCAAAAAATATTACCGCCACCCGGCGTGTAAATGGATCTAACTCTTTGAACGTACAATAGTGGTTGTGAAGCAGAAAGTCAGTTTATTGTACACAATCGGTCAATTGCAGCTTGCCGTTGGCTGGAAACTGTACGTTTATGTCACTGGAATGCACTAATCACCCAAAAAATATTACCGCCACCCGGCGTGTAAATGGATCTAACTCTTTGAACGTACAATAGTGGTTGTGAAGCAGAAAGTCAGTTTATTTAGCACAATCGGTCAATTGCAGCTTGCCGTTGGCTGGAAACTGTACGTTTATGTCACTGGAATGCACTAATCACCCAAAAAATATTACCGCCACCCGGCGTGTATATGGATTTAACTCTTAGAACGTACAATAGTGGTTGTGAAGCAGAAAGTCAGTTTATTTAGCACAATCGGTCAATTGCAGCTTGCCGTTGGCTGGAAACTGTACGTTTATGTCACTGGAATGCACTAATCACCCAAAAAATATTACCGCCAGCCGGCGTGTAAATGGATTTAACTCTTTGAACGTACAATACTGGTTGTGAAGCAGAAAGTCAGTTTATTTAGCACAATCGGTCAATTGCAGCTTGCCGTTGGCTGGAAACTGTACGTTTATGTCACTGGAATGCACTAATCACCCAAAAAATATTACCGCCACCCGGCGTGTAAATGGATCTAACTCTTTGAACGTACAATAGTGGTTGTGAAGCAGAAAGTCAGTTTATTGTACACAATCGGTCAATTTCAGCTTGCCGTTGGCTGGAAACTGTACGTTTATGTCACTGGAATGCACTAATCACCCAAAAAATATTACCGCCAGCCGGCGTGTAAATGGATTTAACTCTTTGAACGTACAATAGTGGTTGTGAAGCAGAAAGTCAGTTTATTTAGCACAATCGGTCAATTGCAGCTTGCCGTTGGCTGGAAACTGTACGTTTATGTCACTGGAATGCACTAATCACCCAAAAAATATTACCGCCACCCGGCGTGTAAATGGATCTAACTCTTTGAACGTACAATAGTGGTTGTGAAGCAGAAAGTCAGTTTATTGTACACAATCGGTCAATTGCAGCTTGCCGTTGGCTGGAAACTGTACGTTTATGTCACTGGAATGCACTAATCACCCAAAAAATATTACCGCCACCCGGCGTGTAAATGGATCTAACTCTTTGAACGTACAATAGTGGTTGTGAAGCAGAAAGTCAGTTTATTTAGCACAATCGGTCAATTGCAGCTTGCCGTTGGCTGGAAACTGTACGTTTATGTCACTGGAATGCACTAATCACCCAAAAAATATTACCGCCACCCGGCGTGTATATGGATTTAACTCTTAGAACGTACAATAGTGGTTGTGAAGCAGAAAGTCAGTTTATTGTACACAATCGGTCAATTGCAGCTTGCCGTTGGCTGGAAACTGTACGTTTAGGTCACTGGAATGCACTAATCACCCAAAAAATATTACCGCCAGCCGGCGTGTAAATGGATTTAACTCTTTGAACGTACAATAGTGGTTGTGAAGCAGAAAGTCAGTTTATTTAGCACAATCGGTCAATTGCAGCTTGCCGTTGGCTGGAAACTGTACGTTTATGTCACTGGAATGCACTAATCACCCAAAAAATATTACCGCCACCCGGCGTGTAAATGGATCTAACTCTTTGAACGTACAATAGTGGTTGTGAAGCAGAAAGTCAGTTTATTGTACACAATCGGCAAACTGCAGCACCAACTGTGCACGACAGCCACCAAAAAAAAAAAGGGTGTATGTCACTTTAAATTTTCGATTCTTTGATAGCTGTGGCCCTAAGTAACGATTCTGTGTCCCTGAGTAACGATTCTGTGGCCCTAAAGTCTCTGTGGCCCTAACTCTGTCCCTTAATACACACAGGTCTGTCTCTCTTGAATGACCGGAGGCTAATGGAGAATTCTAAGATGGCCGCGATTTATAGCTCCACCATTACACAGTGCTGGCTGGCTGCTGATTGGCTAATGCGATCACATGTCATGAATGCATTATGGGTCAGCGCGCCTTGTCTGCGTGCCTTCCCAGAGATCCCCGCCCCATCTTCTCTGTCCATTTTCTCCGTCGCCACACATGTCGCCGCCATTTTTGGGAAAATTCGATTCGTGCATCCGAAGTTTGCTAATCTTCGGATTCGTCGCGAATAGAATTTTTCCAAATCTTCGGAACGAATTCCACTTCGTCATGTTCGATTCGCTCATCTCTAATTGTTTCCTAACCGACAGCTCTACACCATAGGGGCGGATGTCTCAACCTGACTTCTCATCATCTACTCTTCTTTCTCTCTTTACTCTTCTTTCTTTCTCATCTTTTGAGGTCTGCTCTCTTAGGAATGTCTTCTTCTTCTTTTTGAATGTCATTCAGTATAACAGTAATTACTGCCTCTATTCATGTCCAATGGATTTGAGTTGAGTTTCCAAGAGCAGTTATTATCTGTGCAGCTAACCCTGGATACATTGCAAGACCTGGATGCAAGACTTGTAGTATTTTGGACTACAGTATGTTGGATGTAAATAGTAAAGGCTTATGCGCTGCTATGTTCCAATAATAATAATAATAATAATAATAATATCAGGGAAGAAAATTACTGCAATCACTGCTCTGGTGTAGTCACACTCAAATTAGATAAATGAAAAAAATGTGGTGCATCTAGGTTTTGTGCTGCCCTAGGCAACACAAAAATCGTCGAACCCCATGGATACGACAAACACCCCCCCCCCTCCCATGGAGAGAGCCTGACATTGACCAAAAACACCCTTGCCCCCCACCAGGGAGAACCTTCCACTACTTCCCCCCCCCGGGAGATAGAGAGAAAGATGCCCATCTTCACAGCTCTGGACATCCCCGGGACCGAGAGTCAAGCTCTGCATACACCATCAAGCATCCCGCAGTCTCTCTCAGATCCCACCTGCTTCCCATGGTGTGTGTGTCCCTTCTTCCGTCCCTTCTTCCATCCCTTCTTCTGGGGCAAGGTGCTGCCCTCCTGGAAAATGCCACCCTAGGCAAGTGCCTTGTTTGTCTTGTGGTAAATACGCCCCTGGCGCTACCTCCTCATAAATAAAACCATAAGCTTTGAAAACATAAAGTGACAGTCCAAAAAATGAATGTATAACAAAAAGAATATGATAATAAACGTCCAATCCAGTATATGTTGTGTTATCATCCAGCAATATTCAACACCGTGCTTGAACTGTGGCCCCACTCCCTGTTCACCTTGACCACTGACCTGTAAATTATAATAGGCCAAACACGCTTTATAAGGAATATGTGTCTGCAAGTTTCTGATCCGTGACGATGTTGGATGTACCCTTGCAATTGGAGCTGGATAAAAATACTGTACTGTTTTTTTCTTTGTTCAATCTCAATAAAAAGATTGAACGGAAAAGTGGTCTTCCGGATCCAAACAGGAAAAGATAGCAGATTTCTCAAAGCAATCAGTTTGTGTTTAAGTAAGGAGAGTAGAGGGGAAACACTTAAGGAGATAAAATCTAAAACAGATTTAGTAATGACCATACCAAGGTATTTAATCTTCATAACCTACTAAAGAGTCTATAGAGGGGTTTCTTGGAGGAGTGGCAGTATTTTAGATTTGTTCCAGTTAACATGCAAACTCAAAAAGTAGTAAGATTATTTAACCACTTCCCGTCCGGCATGTACACAAACGGCAGGACTGGAGCAGTGCAGGAGCGGGTTGCCATTTATAAACGTCCTCCTGGCTTCCCTGCTTGTTCGTGCTCCCTGGGAGCGAGCGACACCGCGATCCAGTGCCCACTGTGTCCTCCAGACACAACAGAACACCGATCATTGTATGGGACTTCTGTGAGATCCCAATCATGTGATCACTGATTGGCCAATCAGTGATCACCTGAATAGTAGTAAGCAAGATGTCACTTCTGACATCATTGCTTACTACTAGTGAAATCTGTGAATGATCACAGAGATCACATGGTACAAGACTATTCACAACAGCCTTGTACCATGTGACAAGCTGTGACCAATCACAGCCCACACAGTATTTCTCAATGGCTACAAGAATGCAGCCAGAGAGAAGGAGTAATGATTGCTTTTACAGCCTTTATGGGTGTAAAAGCAATCCGTGTAAAAAAAAAAAAAAAATCTTCATCAACCCCCACAAGTAGTATGGTGACACTGTACTGCTAGGGTGACAGTATGTTAAAAAAAAACATAAATAATAATATAAAAAATAAAATAAAAATGAAAAAACATTTTTGAAAAATTATAATTTTTGGTTATAAACTTATTTGGGTTATTTTTCTTTACTAAAAAGATAACTGAATACATTTTGGCCAAGATTTATGAAGAAAGATTATTTGCAAATTTTTATAAGAAAAACACTTTTTTTTTAATTTTTGGACTTTTTGATTTATATAGCAAAAAAATTAAATTCCCAGTGGTGAATAAATACCACCAAAATAAAGTTTTATCTGGGTACAGTGTTGCATGACCACACAATTGCAATTCAAAGTGTGATAGCGCTGAAAGCTGAAAATTGACCTGGACAGCAAGGAGGTGAACGTGTCCGGACTTGAAGTGGTTAAAATATCTATGGCTTCTGATAAAGAAGATTCAGAGTTATCAAGCCAAAATACCAGCTCATCCACGCATAATGCTGTTTATTTCCTCCAGGCTGCCTACTTTTATACCTTTGACTAATGGGGACATACACAATGCAAAAGCTATGGGCTCCATCATAAGAGCAAACAACCCAGGGGTGTCCTGCTAGGTGCCCCTGAACACCGGCAAAAGTTGGGAGAGTGCCCACCAGTTTTCATGGCCACTACCTGGTGATCATATAAGATATTATTCTTTTAGAAATAAACGGTCCAACGCCCACCTTTAACAAAAGTGTACGCATATAAGTCTGATCTGCCAAGTCAAAGGTCTGAGATTGATATCAATGTGGCACAAATCCCTTTGGGTCTGAGGAGATCAGTAAATGAAGTACATCAGTAAGCCCAGTATTTAACATTTTTGTAAGATTTTTTTAGTTATGTTCTATTTTGAAATGACATCTAATATCTTCAATTTCCTTATAAGACCTCCTAGCAGATGACAATGTTGTCTCTTTACATCTGTGTTTGACTTTCACAAAATGAATAGTAAAACAAACATAATGAGCCACAAAAATGGTCGTTCAATGACACCAAATGTGGAATTTTCTTACTTACTCTTACAATAATTCTCAATGTGTTTCATCATTTTGTTTATTGCAGGAACCCGGCACATTCCAAACTTGTAGTCTACATCCAGCCGGAACTTGGTGGTCTTCTACCACGATCTGTGGTGGAGTCGGCATTACCCAGCAACGTTATCAACCTCATCACCGGCGCTCGGGAAGGAATTAAAAAATTTTTCCAAGACGGAAACTGAATTATCTATAAAATGTAATGATGGCTCACTGCAAGTGAAGATGTGTTAATGAATTATAGGCTACCAGAAAGACAACCGAAAATATAATTGAACTTTACACTATGCTAAGGTGGTTGGGCCAACAGAAAATTGTATCTAGACATATTACATGTTTGATAGAATTCTCATGTACCACCAAATTACCAAATCACCCACTGAGTAGGACAGCCCACCAAACACAATATTGTAGCACTAGATTTCCAGGCTAAACGTAAGTAGTATTAAAAATGCTCCCTCCCCTCTCCCAGGGCGACTGTTAGAAATCATTGGGCCTACCTGACTGTGGCCCCCAACCCCCCCCCCCCCCAAAATCATTATTAGCAAGCACAAACTCAACATAACTTACACAATACCTGCTAAATCTAAAGGATAAAACTGTATTGAGTGGTCTTTACAGTGTGAATCAGCATTTTTTTTCAGTGTGGCTGGAGCTGTGTGTAGGCAGCCTATGTTACGCTATGGGGACGCAGCAGTTGTATGAACACAGCCGCAGGTCCTAATTTGACAGCGGTGTGGGTGTAGGCAGGGGCGGACTGACCATTCGAGCACTAGGACACTGCCCGGGGTCAGTAGTACCTTGCCCCTGGTACCTTTTTTATAGGCTTTTTTGAGTGTGGGCAAGGACACAGGGGCCCCATGATCCCCTATTGCCCGGGTGCCCCATGAGTTGTCAGTCCGCCCCTGGGTGTAGGTCTACAGCTCTGAACACAGACAGTGTGCATTTGAGGTAACTCATCCGCACCTTCACACCTGACAAAAAAGACCTGTGGCTGTGTTCATACAGATGCTGCCTCCCCATAGAGTAACAGGCTGCTCCAGGCACACAAACAAACTTGTTCACACTGTATGGGCCAGACATCCTCTGTGAAGGAGCCCTAAAGTGGTTGAAATGCCTACACATTTGTTACCTTAATGCATTCCCTGCATTAATGTAAAAAATGTTCCAGTAGCAGTTTTGCCCCCTCAACCTCCCCTATACTTACCTGAGTCCTCACTCGATCCAGCGCTGTGCCCCTCTGTAGCGGCGCTCTCCTCTCTCATGCTAAGCCATTGACTCCTGCTGCTGTCAATCAAACCCTGTGAGCTGAGAGTGGGTACGGGGTTTGGGATAAAGCCAACATATCAAGCAGCTTGCTATGGGGGCACTTTGAGTGGAGGAGGAGCCTAGAACGCCAATATGGGACCCCAGAAGAGGAGATTTTGGGTTGCTCTGTGCTGTCCATTGCACAGAGCAGGTAAGTATAACATGTTTGTTATCTTTAACAAAAAAACAAATACGCCTTTACAATGTGTTTTTTACTTTTATTATTTTTTTGCAATTGTAATTATTTTTTACAGTTTTTTTTTAACAGCCCTGGAGGCTTTGGAAAAATAACAGGGGTTGTCCCACTTTTGAGGCAGAGAAAGTGATTGAGGACTATGATCTAGCCTCAGCTGATCAGAATGACTGAACAGGAAGAGCTATGTACATAGTTTCCTGTTCATTCATGAACTGAAGCATAGCAAACACAGTTTACAATGCTTCAGTTATGAATGAACATAGTGCATGATCAGTACCAATCATTCACCTTGTTCATTCAGAAAAGGAAAGGGGCCAGTGATATATTTACAGTATCTGTCCCATCCCACTCTCCATCCTGAAATGATCCCCTGTGCCCCACAGCAGTTGGCAGGAGAAAAAGGAGGGGGAGTGGAACCCGGGCAACAGAATGAATGAGATTCTGTACAGGAAGGGATGACTGGTGAGGTGAGGGATGCATTTAATAGAACCAATCCCCTATAGCCCCTCCCTACAGAAGCTGAAATCAAGGGGGAGGAGAAGCCAGCTGTCAGATGCTGCAGGTGGTAAGTACAGGGGATTGGTTCCAGTAAATGCACTCCCCTCCCACTCCAGTATCCCCTTCCTTCGCTTGCCCTTCTCCTAACACCTATGCTAACTAACCTGTTATGAAAGATATACTGTATATACTTACCTATTTCAGCCTCTTGTCTGGTTCCCATGATCTCTCCTGTGTCAGCCAGTGGTGGCTGCATGGGAGAAGAGAGAGCACTGAACAACAGCTGGTAATGCCTGGGAGTGGTGATGTCACCTATAGGCTCCTCTGGCCTATCCATTGTGCTCTCTCCTCTCCCCTGCAGCTGCCAATTACTGACACAGGGGTGACAGATGACGTGGCCAGACTGGCGTGGGCTGAAAATAGGTATTAGGAGGGGGTAGGGAGCATTTTTACGACTAGTTAGGTTTAGCCTGGAATTCTACTTTAAAGCTAAACACCAGGTAGATATAAAGGCACACATTATGCAGCTCTTCATTAAATGATATCTCATTAAATGTATTATTTTAAGTGTAAGGGTACCTGAATCTGAGCAAGCTTCAACTTCTTGTCCCTGCACCACAGAACGTAAGCAGGAGGAGGGAAAAGCAGCACAAGGAGCCAGTCAGTTGTGTCAAAGTGCAAGGAGCATGCCAACACAAGGAGAGAGCAGAGAGATGAGCTCATCCATGCGCTGCTTCTCCTTTCACTGTTCAGTCACAGTCTGGGTGTGGAAAGGAGACCTGTAAGTGAATCTGCAGCAAAGATCAGGTCCCCTCCCCCAACAGACAGAATTGTGCTGTGTGGCAGAGCTGTGTATATCTTGGGACTGCATGGCCAGCAATACAAATTCTTTGGCTGGCATAGCAGCTCCCACATACTGTATGCATTTCATTGGTGTTTTTAGCTGTTTGCCTAAAGTTGCAATCCTTGAGCACATGCTAGAACACTGGGATGTCATACCGATCCTCTGGTTTTAACTTTTTGTCACAAAAGTCAGCCAGGCAACTAGCATTTTCAAAAAGGCCATTAGTGGTAATAAAAATACTTCCCTCGTGACAGGTTTCCCTTAAAGCTGAACTCCTGGAAAAAGTAAAAGTTCTTTTAACTGCTCGTTTAGGGTCTAGGGAACCGGGTAAACCAGTTTCACTTACTTGATCTTCTGCTCTGGCTTGCACCTGCAAGCTGCAGGACCGGTCTCTGCAGGCTCTTCTTCCTTTGCACTCCAGCAGTCAGATACCTGTGACGCCATCAAGACATAGCAGGGTCCATAGCCCTGCACTGGGTGTGAGGAAGCCAAGGCACAGTCCAATGTTGAAGTGTAGGCGAGTGTTGTTTGCTGGGGGAGTGGAGGATCAGGTAAGTGAAAGTGCTTTTACCATGCGCTCGTTAGAAATGAATAGTTTACCCTTGTAGTGTGGGTGCAGCACCACTAAAAAGCTGGACTTTTACATTTTCTGAAGTTGGGTCATTGGGCTTTAAGGAAACCCAGATGGATCAGGCTGAATTAGGTGATGATTATGTCTACGGCCATCTCCTGCCACCACCAATCACATCTCAGGGGAAGTAGCATCAGCCATCTTGGAAAATAGGAAATAAGTTAGCAGTGGGGGTGGGGGTAGGATCACTCGGCATGCTTCCCCACCCTCCTCCACAGACATAAACATGAGCACTTGGGTGATCCAACCAGGTCCCGGACAAGGGGTGGGCAGGAAGGGCAGCTGCCCCAGGCACAGCGAAACCCAGATCTTCAAATATCGTTTTGGATGGACCACCCCTTTAAACAACCCCAGTAAAACCTCAGATTCTGGAAACAAACATATTTGCTGCTTTATGTCTGTTTTTATTGCATTATTTGGCACAAATAAATATTAAAGTGGACCTTTCAGGAACGTTACAAGTCTTTGTGAATACATTTCTCACATGTCACAGTATAAAGCAACGGTATCATTTTTCATAAATCTCTCTAACTTTTCTCATTAAAATTGAGTCCTTGTACTTTGTCTAGGCTGATATGATGTAAAAAATGATCAGCACAGGGTGTCAAATATGCTAGGTTTGTCTTTTTTTTCTCAACCACTTCCAGTCCGGACACTTTTACCCCCTTCCTGACCAGGGCAATTTTCAGCTTTCAGCGTTATTACACTTTGAATGACAATTGCGCGGTCATGCAACACTGTACCCAAATAGATTTTTTACCATTTTTTTGAGACAGATAAAGCTTTATTTTGGTGGTATTTATTCACCGCTGGGATTTTTTTTTTTTTTTGCTATGTAAATGAAAAAGTCCAAACATTTTTAAAAAAATTTTGCAAATAAATAATATTTCATCATAAATCTTTGCCAAAACTTATTCTGTTATCTTTTTAGTAAAAAAAAAAATGCAAATTAGTTTATAATCAAAAATGATAATTTTTAAACATTTTTTTTACATTTTTATATTATTTTTTCTTTTTCTTTTTTTTTTTACATACTGTCACCCTAGCAATACAGTGTCACCATGGTGACACTGTACTACTTGTGGGGGGTGATGAAGATTTTTTTTTTTTTTTTTACACTGATTGCTTTTATACCCATATAGGATGTAAAAGCAATCATTTCTCTTTCTCTTTGTCTGCATTCTTGCAGTCATTGAGAAGTACTAAGTGAGCTGTGATTGGTCACAGCTTGTCACATGGTACAAGGCTGTTGTGAATAGCCTTGTACCATGTGATCTCTGTGATTATTCACAGATTTCACACGTAGTAAGGAATGATGTCACAAGTGACATCTTGCTTACTACTTTGCATGTGATCACTGATTGGCCAATCAGTGATCACATGATCGGGACCTCCTACAGAGGTCCCGTCTGACGATTGGTGTTTCACTGTGTCCGGAGGACACAGCGGGCACCGGATCGTGGTGCTGCGCACTCCCAGGGAGCGTGCACAAGCAGGGTGTGGGGAGGCCGTTTATAAACGGCCACCCGACCCTGCAGTGCCACCGTCCAGCCGTTTATATGCAGCGGCCGGTCGGGAAGTGGTTAAACATTCCACAAATTATTGATCACACTAAGGTACCTATAATTATATTTAGCAGGGTTTCCATACTTAAATTTAAAGAGTAACAGAGAAGGATCTGGGGGTTCTGGTAGATCACAAGCTTAATAATGGCATGCAATGCCAAGCTGTGGCTTCTAAAGTGAGCAAAATCCTCTCTTGTATTAGGAGAGGTATAGACTCCAGAGAGAGAGATATCATATTCCCCCGATACAAATCATTAGTATCATTATAGAGTTTTTATGGCTAAATGCTCTATTATATATTTTTTTGATTTTTTTTAGGTTATAACTCAAAGAGTTGGTTCTGGCCAGCTCAGTGGATTGCTTTAAAAAAGTCCTGGATTCTTTCTTAGATACACAGAATATAACTGGATATAACATTTATAGGTAAAGTTGATCCAGGGAATATCCGATTGCCTCTCAGGGGATCAGGAAGGAATGTTTTTCCCTGCAGGAGCATTTTTTCCCTGTAGTTTGTGTGCAAGTGGGTAAGCTGCTCAGCACAGGACCCAGAAGATCACAGCTATCACTTTAGTAGCACTGGCTACTACAGTGATTGTTAGCTTTCCCAGCTGTCCATCAGGTATGACGTGCATTCATATATTGTATCTAGCTGGACGTATAAATAAAGAGATAAAGAGAGGAGAGAGAGGAAGTATAAGACCCCTGGAGGACAGAGGGAGAAATCCATCCATCCTGATCAAATACAGGGATCAGCAAGCCTAAGAGACCCCAGGAGGGAAAACTGAATTACTACATCTTGCAAGTCATCATTCCTGGAAGTAAACTACCATTGGAAATCACCTCATCTGTCCATTTGCGGACAAAAAGCTGTTTTAGCCTAATTTTTAGTTAGGCTAAAATTAAGATGAGCGTATAAGAAAATCACATCCAGTTTTTTTTTTATATTATCATGGAGTTGACACAGTATTGGATTTTATGTTAATTTTTGGACATTTTTTGGATAATATTTATATATATATATATATATATATATATTATATTTTTTTCAAATCTAGATCTTTAAATATAATTATTGGACATTTTTTGGATAATATTTTTTTATATATATATTTTATATTTTTTTCAAATTGTAGATTTTTAAATATATCACATTCACTGGTTGATATTTATATTATGTATATATTTGCTTTAGTCCATCATATATTTTGTTTTTGGATCATATAGTATATGGTTAAATTGAGCACTTATTGCACTTTATATATTATAGCTCACATACGATATCTCATTAATTTAGTGGAGTGCGGCACACATTAATTATTATTTTAATTTAGCAAATTGGATCATGCTTTGCTGGATTTTTTTTGCTTTCCTCTGGATCGACTGTGGGTTATAACTTTTTTTTTTTTTCTAATGGTTGAACCGGGTGGACTTTTGTCTTTTTTCAGCTAGACTATGTAACTCCACTTTTGCTGAGAAAACGACATTCCCCTCTGGGTGATCTATGTACATTGCAAGGATTTTAACAAAATGTTGCAGATTCCTACTTTTTATTTTTCTGTTTGTTTGTCTGTGTCCATGTGGAAAGTGAATGTCAATGGGAGTGACTTTATACTCAGCAATCAGCTGCTGCACTTGCAGGCTTCTCAAGAGGTAAGGGACAGGCTGTGCATCCATTTGGGATTTTCCTTAGGGAGTATGTCACCAAAAATGACATTCTGTTGCAGGCGATGTCCAAAATCTGAATTGTATCTTAGTGCAGACTTCTGGGAAAATCAGTGAGCCAATCACACAATCAGGAAATGGCATTTCTGGGGGGCATTCTGTACACATTCTGTGTACAGAACATCTCCAGATAGCCATATTGCATTGCATTCTACAGAAACTTACAGCTCTACAGATTGAAAATGAAAGGTAATGTTTAATAATATTCAACTACAATTTATGACTTTTCTAGCAATTGTATATGCTATATAAATTTTTTCTATTTTGTTTTTTTCCCCAACGAAAGTGGAGTTACTCTTTAAGCTGGCCATAGATGGATCAAAATTTGGCCGACTCAACGGGGACCGGTTGAATTTCAGTCCATGTGTAGCCACTCCTGCTTGACAGAAGTCGATCGTTAGACAGAATGGAATGTTGGGAATTTTTTCTTTCTCAATGCCTTTAGCTGCTGATCAGAGGAGAGTTCTGCTGTCAGAATATAATGTCTCGGCGAGGAAAATTCCTCTACCCACTGGACCAGAGGCGGACTGACAACTCATGGGGCCCCCGGGCAATAGGGGATCACGGGGCCCCTGTGTCCTTGCCCAAACTCAAAAAATCCTATGAAAAAGGTACCAGGGGCATCTCATGGGGCCCCCTACTGACCCCGGGCCCTCGGGCAGTGCCAGAGTTTCCAAATGGTCAGTCCGCCCCTGCACTGGACTGTGTCGATGGAGGAATCCGTTCTTTTTTTTTATTCAGCCTGCTGGCTGAGGTGGAAAAAAAAGATCTATGGCCAGCTTTAGACTACGTTCCTCCCACGCAATTTGGAACATTGGATAAATGGTTTGGAGGTCTGTTTTAACCACTTGACCTCTGAAAGGTTTTATTCCCTTTGAGACCAGAGCAGTTTTTTTTCTATTCAGCACTGTGCTACTTTAACTAGTAATTGTGTGGTCATGCAACACTGTACCCAAATTAAATGTATATAGTTTTTTTCACCAATACAACTTTCTTTTGGTGGTAGTTAATCACCACTGTTATTTTCTTATACTTTCTGTTATAAAACATACCCAAAAAAAAATCAAATTTTTTCATACATTGAAGTCAAGATGTAAAAAAAAAAAATCCCAGTAAATGTATATTAATTGGTTTGTTCAAAATATTTGAGAGGGGCCGGTCTAATGGTGGCTGATGACACACTTCGATTTTATTAGCTGATCATTGTGTGATTTTATTAAAACGATCGATTCTGCAAACAATCGAATAGCCAATCTGATTGGATTTGATCAACCTGAGTTGATCGGCCAGGGCAGAAAATGATCTGTCGCAGCACCGAGAGACTTAAAATAATATTTCGATCATTTACAATATGAGATATGAGATTACAGGGTAGAAACAGACATGTGATCGACAATGTATGACTGTAAGTCGTGATCCTCTCTTAACTATTGATTGAAATCCATGCACAGAAAAAGGTGTTAATAAATATGTGAAGTCAGGTGACACAAGAAAGGAGGAGCAGTGATACAATCGGCGTGCCCTCAGGTAATATGGCTGCCCTTGCTTCATGTACAGTCATATGACCTCTCAGAGAGCAGTTGTGTTTACAGCTGCAGCTATCAGCACCTCTACTTCCTGGCAGCTCTCCTACGATATGTTGTGTCACCAGCAGAGTCAATCCCAGTACAAAGTACAGAAGAAGAGATCAGGGTCACAGCCACTGCTTCTCCGCAGGATTCCAGGCAGCAAGGTAAGACTTGGCCAAGACCTGGGCTCAGCAAAGAGCCAAGAATGACATGCCAAGAGTCAGATCATGGCTGGCATCCCATTCATACTGCCATTATTACTCTGCAACCTGTGCCAAATACATTCTTTTGGTGGCCATACACGTGGTGATCTGATCAAACAACAATCAGACATAACTGAATCTATGAATTACCAAAAAGATGCATAAAGTGTCACTGATTCCTATTAAAACTGATCAGCGTCATAGAAATTATTCTGATTGGTCTGGATGGAAAATCCGATCACACAGAACAACATGATTGGTAGGTGTATAGCCAGGGCTGCTGTTAGAAATCACGGGGCCCCATACAACCAACCTGACAGGGCCCCCCCTCTCCTAAAAAAAAAAAAATCCCCACAGTTTACTACGCTTCAGTTATGAATGAACACAGCGAGTGATCGGTACCGATCACTCGCTGTGTTCATTCAGGAAAGGAAGGGGCTAGTAAATGTGACACATTTCCCCAATATCTATCCTGAAGGAAGGGTTAGGGTTATGGGTGCTGCGGGGGGGGGGGACAATTACTGGAACCGATCCCCTGTATGACTCTGTCTCTGCAGCAGCTGAAAGCCAGCAGAAGGAAGAGGAGAAGAAGCCAGCTTTCAGCTGCTGCAGAGAGAGCCATACAGGGGATCGATTCCAGTAATTGCCCCTCCACTGTGCCGATCACCCTCCCTGCCCATATCTGATTCACCCAGCTGCCTGGGCCCCCCTGCTGGCCTGGGCCCTGTACAGGAGGACTGGTGGTACCACTGTATCCACAGCCCTGTGCATAGCGCATCAAAGGATCTTCCCATATGATTCTGGTTATTTAATGATTGTTCATTTTAATAATTTAGGGGAGCAGGTAAGTATGATTTTTTCTTTAAAGCGGTAGTGAACCGCAGGTAAAAAGGAAAATTAAAAAAACAAAATCCCCTGCAAGGTAATGTCATAATGTGTAGTGTGCATCGCATACTAGGGCTTACCTTAAAACGAAGCCCTCCATTGGCGTGCTGTCACCACTGACAGGGTTTCCATCTTCAGCCAGTCTTCCTTCAGGGTTCGCGAGCTCCGGCCGTCTGCCGTGGCTTGGGACTCTTGCGCACATGCCGGGAGTCCCATGCCACGGCACACTGTCCTGAAGAAACAGCATGATTATGTACATTTGCATGCGCCGAATCTCAAAAAGAGCTAAAAAGAGCTAATATCTCCTAAACGTGCAAAAAAATTAGATTTTTAAAAATTTTACTGGACATGTTTAATAGCAAAAAGTAAAAAATATTGTTTTTTCTCAAAATTGTTGGTTATTTTTATAGTGCAAAAAATAAAAAACGCACAGGCGATAAAATATCACCATAAGAAAGCTCTATTTGTGGGAAAAAAAGGACATAAATATAATTTGGGTGCAGCGTTGCATGACCGCGCAATTGTCAGTTAAAGTAACGCAGTGCTGTAATGCAAAAAATGGCCTGGTCAGGAAGAGGGGAAATCCTCTGGAGGGAAAGTGGTTAAGAGGCGCTTTCCTCACTGTCAGCAGAATGCAAACAACTAAAGCCGGTTTAAGAAAAAAAAAAAAAAACAGCTTGGGGTTCTCCCCCCAATTGTTACCATGCCTTTCAGGTTTGGTATGGATTTTAAGGGGAACCCCCATACCAAAAAAAAAATGGTGTGGTGTCCCCCTCCCAAATCCATACCAAACTCTTATTCAAGCATGCAGCCTGGCAGGTCAGGAAAGGGAGGGAATGAGAGTGCGCCCTTCCCCTCTGGACCACACCAGGCTATATGCCCTCAACATGGGGAGGTGATTCCTCCCCATGTCTACCTGTCCTTCAGTAAGTGTCATTCCCGAATGATAGATAAACATGGGGGTGGGGTTACCGGGTGATGTCTCCAGCTGACCCTGCCCATAACAACACTTGCCCAATGAGAAGTAGACATGGGGGCGGAGTTATCCAGTGTCAGCCAGTCATGTTCAGAGATTTGTGTTTTTACTCACTTTGACTTTTTTTGGTGAATGAGTAGAGGTACAGTGTACCCCATATTCATTCACATGGGGGGGCAGGATCTGGGGGCCCCTTTGTTCAAAGGGAGTTTCCAGGTTCTGATAAGCCCGCCACATGCAAAGCACAAAGAAATTCCTGGAATGTTTCCAGCAGTGGCACAGTTGCTCGGAAAAGTGTGTCGCTTCACATGGGAACTACTTTGAAGGTGATAACAACTGCTAGTGTGTAGGAAAGCAAACATTTGTTTTTAAAGAACATTCATGGAAATAAATGGTCACACCCAGGGGCGGACTGACCATTTGGAAACTCTGGCACTGCCCGAGGGCCCGGGGTCAGTAGGGGGCCCCATGAGATGCCCCTGGTACCTTTTTCATAGGCTTTTTTGAGTTTGGGCAAGGACACAGGGGCCCCATGATCCCCTATTGCCCGGGGGCCCCATGAGTTGTCAGTCCACCCCTGGTCACACCTCGTATAGTATGTAGTGGTTAGCTTTTCTGCCTTGCAGCAGTGGGGTCCTCAGTTCTAATCCCAGCTAGTAATATAAAATGCAGCGCTAAATATTAAGAAAGTGACAAGTGCATAAAAGTAAGGCGCACAGCACACAGGAAAGGCACTCCAGACCTCACAGCTCTGAGCCTCACAGCATACAGAGACAGCTCCTTCTATGCATCTCCACCAGGAAATCGATTGCCAAAACGATACTACTCCACCTTAATTGGCTTCTTGTGACTCGGTGATGGCTGCTGTAAGGAATAGGAGCCAATTAAGGTGGAGTGGTATCGTTTTGGCTATTCGCTGTTTTTACATTTGCTATTTGATATATATCACTTTATGTGATTCAGTTCACCTATGTATCATCCATTCACTTTTCTTCTCGTCACTCACTGACGACACTTTTGTTACACTATTTAGCGCATATATTTGTGCCTTACTTTTATGCACTTGTCACTTTCTTAATATTTATCGCTGCATTTTATATTATTAGTTCATTTGAGCATACAGGGGTTTATCCTTTATGCCAGCAGCTGATTTAAATTGAGCGCTCGCTTGCTACATATTCTATTCCAAGCTAGGACTATCTGCACAGAGTTTACATGTTCTCCCTGTGTCTGCGTAGGTTTCCACCAGGTACTCTGGTTTGTTCCCACACTCCAAAGACATGCTGGTAGGTTAATTGGATCCTGTCTAAATTGTCCCTAGTATGTGTATGTATGAATGTAAATTAGGGACCTTAGATTGTATGCCCCTTGAGGGAAGGGACTGATGTGAATGTGCAATATGTAAAGTGCTGTGTATGCACACACATATACTGTATATATATATATATACACTGCTCAAACAAAATGAAAGGAACACTTTGAAAACACATCAGATCTCAATGGGGAGAAATCTCCTGCTGGATCTCTATACTGATATGGACGGGGTAATGTGTTAGGAACGTCAGGATGACCCATCGTTTGATGGAAATGAAAATGATCGACCTACAGAGGACTGATTTCAAAGACACCCCAAAAATCAAAGTGAAAAAATGATGCAGCAGGCAAGTCCATTTTGCTGAAATTTCATTGCGGCAACTCAGAATGGTCCTCAGTAGTTTGTATGGCCCCCACATGCTTGTATGCATGCCTGACGGTGTTCTGGAATATTTCCTCCCAGATCTGGACCAGGGCATTACTGAGCTCCTGGACAGTCTGAGGTGCAACCTGGCGGCGTCGGATGGACCGAAACATGACATCCCAGAGGTGTTCTATTGGATTTAGGTCAGGAGAGTGTGGGGGCCATTCAATGGTATCAATTCCTTCATCCTCCAGGAACTGCCTGCATACTCTCACCACATGAGGCCGGGCATTGTCGTGCAGCAGGAGGAACCCAGGACCCACTGCACCAGGAGGAACCCAGGACCCACTGCACCACGAGGAACCCAGGACCCACATGCTCCAGGAGGAACCCAGGACCCACTGCACCAGCATAGGGTCTGACAATGGGTCCAAGGATGTCATCCCGATACCTAATGGCAGTCAGGGTGCCATTGTCTAGCCTGTAGAGGTCTGTGTGTCCCTGCATGGATATGCCTCCCCAGACCATCACTGACCCACCACCAAAATGGTCATGCTGAACGATGTTACAGGCAGCAGAACGTTCTCCACGGCTTCTCCAGACCCTTTCATGTCTGTCACATGTGCTCAGGGTGAACCTGCTCTCATCTGTGAAAAGCACAGGGTGCCAGCGGTGGGAATTGTTGTTCACCAGGGGGAACCCAAGACCCACTGCTCCAGCGTAGGGTCTGACAATGGGTATGATATGTCGCTCAGTAGATTTGTAATAAGTGATGAGATGGAGGAGGTGTTTTATTTTTTGAACTATAAACAAAAAAAGAGCAAAAAAAAAGTTTTTCTTTGTTTCTATTATAAAATTTTGCAAACAGGTAATTTTTCTCCTTCACTGATGTGTGTTGATGAGGCTGCACTGATAGGCGGTACTGATGGGCACTGATAGGTGGCACTGATGAGGCGGCACTGATATGCAACAATGATGGGCACTGATAGGCGGCACTGATGGGCAGCACTGATGGGCACTGACTGGTGGTTCTGCTGGACACTGATGGGGGGCACTGCTGGGCACTGGTGGGTGGCACTACTAGGCACTGATGGGCACAGGTGGGTGGCACTGATGGGCACAGGTGGGTGGCACTGCTGGGCACTGATCATAAGTGCGCTGATGATTGGTGCCGATCTGTCCTCTGACAATTGCCGGTTATCGGCAGTACTTTCCTCGCGCTGTGACAGCGTGAGGAAAGTGCAGCCGATAACCGGCAACTGCATATACCCGGTGATCTGTGTCATTGGACACGGCTGATCACGTGGTAAAAGGTCGCTGTGATTAGCCTTTTACCATATCAAACGATGAACTCTGTCCGTAGGACACAGCAGTCGCAGAGACCCCAGGGGGTGCGCAGGAGGAAGCGTTCTGGAAGGACGTCATATGATGCCCTCCCAGAACTGGACAGCCGCTCTGTAGCCTTCATTTGGGTAAGCGGTTAAAGGGACAGCGCACATTTTCATTATTCAACTTTAGTCAGAGCTGCACAGTTTGGTTTCATCTACAAACGCCCCTTATCTGCATAGACAGTTTTTTGATGAAGGTGAACTATCCCTTTCACTTGATCAGATTTGTGTAACATCGATCAGTAACACAGTAGCTATATTTTGAAAATTCATAGATCCAATCACATCATCTGACTCTGCGAAGAACCATTTGATTAGATCTTTACATGTATGTCCTCCACTCTTCCTACCACTCCATCCCCCACAGCTATTTCCTCCTGTACCACTATCCCCTCCCTCCTAGATTGTAAGCTCCAAGGAGCAGGGCCCTCGAACCCCTCGTGTATGGCATTGTATTGTCTGATGTATTGTCCCCCATTGTAATGTAGAGCGCTGAGCAAACTGTTGGCGCTATATAAATATTGTGTAATAATAATGTATGGCCACCAGAAGAGGGAATTCTCTCCTGACGCCTTCTGGGTCACAGAGTGGGGTCAGCAGTAGAAATCACTAAGCACTGTGGGGTGGCACCACCAACCGACACTCCTGGAAGTGTCAGTTTCAGAAAACATTTTTGAGGAAGATTTTCTACAATGCAGTGCCATTCAGAGTCACTTTATATTATTGTTATGAGAGATAAGGTATTTTTTTCTGGCTTTGATCCGCTGGACTATACCATGCTGGGGAGGAGTAATCCTGACAGGTCCTAAGTTTAAGAAATCTTCCCCATGTACCTGATATAGACATGAGGACCACTTCATTATTAAAGAGGTAATATACCCAACACCAAAAACGTAATATATTGCAGCAACATACCAATAATTACATGTGGTGGCTGCATTAGTTTTCTTTTTTAGTATTATTTCCCTCTGTTTTCACCTGGTGATCTGGCCAGTAACACACTTCCTGTATTAGAGTGCCTCCACTGTGGATGAAGGAGCACAGGGGGGGCACCTTTGGACAGCAGCATTATCAGTTTGGCAGGGGAGTGTAATGTTAGATACACTAGCAGATTTAAATACAATAAAACATTAAAAGCCAAAATCCCAGCTCCCAGTTAATAATTAGCTACAGCAACGTTGTTTTTTACTTTTGGGATAATGGTTTTGTAAATAAATAAAAGCCAATCATCATAAGCACCCCTGTCAGTAGTAAATGGCTTGTCTTATCCCTCTAACTGTTACACTTGCAGGCAACTTGTTTTGTTGAAAAACAACTTCCTGGCAAGATCACCAGGTGAAAATAAATGAAAGAAAGCCTTAATAAACCCCAGATCCCGCACTCACTATATCCGGTCTCCCCGGACCCTGCATTCACTATATCCACTCTCCCCGGCCCCTGCATTCACTATATCTGATCTCCCCGGACCCTGCATTCACTATATCCGGTCTCCCCAGACCCTGCATTCACTATATCTGGTCTCCCCGGACCCTGCATTCACTATATCCGGTCTCCTGGACCTTGCATTCACTATATCCGCTCTCCCCGGATCCTGCATTCACTATATCCGCTCTCCCTGGACCCTGCATTCACTATATCCGGTCTCCCCGGACCCTGCATTGACTATATCCGGTCTCCCCGGACCCTGCATTGACTATATCCGCTCTCCCCGGACCCTGCATTCACTATATCCAGTCTCCCCGGACCCTGCATTCACTATATCCGGTCTCCCCAGACCCTGCATTCACTATATCTGCTCTCCCCGGACCCTGCATTCACTATATCCAGTCTCCCCGGACCCTGCATTCACTATATCCAGTCTCCCCGGACCTTGCATTCACTATATCTGGTCTCCCAGGACCCTGCATTCACTATATCTGGTCTCCCCGGACCCTGCATTCACTATATCTGCTCTCCCAGGACCCTGCATTCACTATATCTGGTCTCCCCGGACCCTGCATTCACTATATCTGGTCTCCCAGGACCCTGCATTCACTATATCTGGTCTCCCCGGACCCTGCATTCACTATATCTGGTCTCCCCGGACCCTGCATTCACTATATCTGCTCTCCCAGGACCCTGCATTCACTATATCTGGTCTCCCCGGACCCTGCATTCACTATATCTGGTCTCCCAGGACCCTGCATTCACTATATCTGGTCTCCCCGGACCCTGCATTCACTATATCTGGTCTCCCCGGACCCTGCATTCACTATATCCGCTCTCCCTGGACCCTGCATTCACTATATCTGGTCTCCCCAGACCCTGCATTCACTATATCCGGTCTCCCCGGACCCTGCATTCACTATATCCGGTCTCCCCGGACCCTGCATTCACTATATCTGCTCTCCCCGGACCCTGCATTCACTATATCCAGTCTCCCCGGACCCTGCATTCACTATATCCAGTCTCCCCGGACCTTGCATTCACTATATCTGGTCTCCCAGGACCCTGCATTCACTATATCTGGTCTCCCCAGACCCTGTATTCACTATATCTGGTCTCCCCGGACCCTGCATTCACTATATCTGCTCTCCCAGGACCCTGCATTCACTATATCTGGTCTCCCCGGACCCTGCATTCACTATATCTGGTCTCCCTGGACCCTGCATTCACTATATCTGGTCTCCCAGGACCCTGCATTCACTATATCTGGTCTCCCCGGACCCTGCATTCACTATATCTGGTCTCCCCGGACCCTGCATTCACTATATCCGCTCTCCCTGGACCCTGCATTCACTATATCTGGTCTCCCCAGACCCTGCATTCACTATATCCAGTCTCCCCGGACCCTGCATTCACTATATCTGGTCTCCCCAGACCCTGCATTCACTATATCTGGTCTCCCCGGCCCACGCATTCACTATATCCGCTCTACCCGGACCCTGCATTCACTATATCTGGTCTCCCCGGACCCTGCATTCACTATATCCGCTCTCCCCGGACCCTGCATTCACTATATCTGGTCTCCCCAGACCCTGCATTTACTATATCTGGTCTCCCCGGACCCTGCATTCACTATATCTGGTCTCCCCAGACCCTGCATTCACTATATCTGGTCTCCCCGGCCCACGCATTCACTATATCTGGTCTCCCCGGACCCTGCATTCACTATATCTGCTCTACCCGGACCCTGCATTCACTATATCTGGTCTCCCCAGACCCTGCATTTACTATATCTGGTCTCCCCGGACCCTGCATTCACTATATCTGGTCTCCCCAGACCCTGCATTCACTATATCTGGTCTCCCCAGACCCTGCATTCACTATATCTGGTCTCCCTGGCCCACGCATTCACTATATCCGCTCTACCCGGAGCCTGCATTCACTATATCTGGTCTCCCCAGACCCTGCATTTACTATATCTGGTCTCCCCGGACCCTGCATTCACTAAATCTGGTCTCCCCAGACCCTGCATTCACTATATCTGGTCTCCCCGGCCCACACATTCACTATATCCGCTCTACCCGGACCCTGCATTCACTATATCTGGTCTCCCCGGACCCTGCATTCACTATATCTGGTCTCCCACAGTACACACAACATGGAAATTCAATTATTTTAGTAAATATAAACTGCTAAATACCTTTTCTCATCAGCAGTATATAACAGTCTTGCGACTTCTATCAGTGTCCAGCACTCTGCTAGTTAAAGCTTGTAGGAGGAATTTTCTTTCTCCTCTGACTGTCCTATGAGGCTGCATAACCCCAACCCTCTGTCTGGAAAGTGCTGATTGGCCCTATACTGATTGCATGCACCCTCCCAAAAGAAAAATATACACCAAACCGAGTATGTGAAGAGTGCCTCCTAGAGCTCTGTACTATCAGCAGATGGACTGGGGAAAGTAGAAGAAGGGGAGGATCAGAGAAGACAGGATAAAACAGCCTTTTTTACACAATGCAGAGGATTAACCCCTTAGGCTCCACAGTGAGTATAACAAGAATGCCTTACTGCATATACAGACTGATTTTACTGTTGTGGGTTTAGTAACACTTTGAAAAGAAAACTAATGCAGCCATCACATCTAAGAATTGGTAAGCTGTGGTATATTAAATGTTTGCTTTTGGGTTTAATAGTGCTTTAAGTGTATTGTATCTATATGTATTACTATATGTAGTCAGTATATACTGTATGTATGTAGTGTTTATTGTTCTTCAACCATCTTATACAAGTTACATTTAAAGTTCCCTATATTTTTAAGATTCCAGGATGGATTATAAGAAGATATCGGATGAGATCTCCCAGAAGGTTTTATCCTATCATGAGGATAACTCGGGCTGGAAACTGGCCAAATCCCCTGTGAGTTCAGATCATCCTGATGAGTAAAATAAATAATTTCCCCAGAAAATAATGTCTAATGTGGATTGTGTGTTCCTTCTAGAAAGATCTCATTGTTTCATGGAAACCATCCAAAGACTACTCAGGAAATATGTAAGTAATGACAACCAGAGGTATGGTCAGAGTGGAGGAGGTCCAAGAAGTGGGATTCTGTACTGCAAATCATTACTTTGGATAGGAATTTCTTATTAAAGTAGAGCTTTAGGCAAAACTCTTTTTTTCATTTTGGATATACATTATATTGCCATAAGTATTGGTCGGTCTGCTTTTACACGCACATTACCTTTAATGACATCCCAGTCTTGGTCCGTAGGGTTCAATATTGAGTTGGCCCCGCCCTTTGCAGCTATAACAGCTTCAACTCTTCTGGGAAGGCCGTCCACAAGGTTTAGGAGGGTGTCTATGGGAAGGTTTGACCATTCTTCCAGAAGCACATTTGTGAGGTCAGGCACTGATGTCGGACGGGAAGGCCTGGCTCACAGTCTCCGCTCTAATTCATTCCAAAGGTGTTCTATGGGGTTCAGGTCAGGACTCTGTGCAGGCCAGTCAAGTTCCTCCACTCCAAACTGGCTCATCCATGTCTTTATGGACCTTGCTTTGTGCACTGGTGCGCAGTCATGTTGGAACAGGAAGGGGCCATCCCCAAACTCTTCCCACAAAGTTGGAAGCATGAAACTGTCCAAAATGTCTTGGTATGCTGACGCCCTAAGAGTTCCCTTCACTGGAACTAAGAGGTCAAGCTCAACCCCTGAAAGATAACCCCACACCATAATCCCCCCTCCACTAAACTTTACACTTGGCACAATGCGGTCAGGCAAGTACTGTTCTCCTGGTAACCGCCAAACCCAGACACGTCCATCGGATTGCCAGATAGAGAAGCATGATTGGTCACTCCAGAGAACATGTCTCCACTGCTCTAGAGTCCAGTGGCAGCGTGCTTTACACCACGGCATTCGACGCTTTGCTTGGAGATGTAAGGCTTGGATGCAGCTGCTCAGCCATGGAAACCCATTCCATGAAGCTCTCTACACACTGTTGTTGTGCTAATCTGAAGGCCACACCAAGTTTGGAGGTCTTTAGCTATTGACTCTGCAGACAGTTGGCGACTTCTGCGCACTGTGCGCTTCAGCCTGCGCTGACCCCGCTCTGTCACGTTACGTGGCCTACCACTTGGTGGCTGAGTTGCTGTTGTTCCCAGTTGCTTCCACTTTGTTATAATCCCACTAACAGTTGATCGTGGAATATTTAGTAGCCAGGAAATGTCACGGATGGACTTATTGCACAGGTGACAACCCATCACGGGACCACGCTTGGAGTCACTGAGCTCCTGAGAGCGACCCATTCTTTCACAAATGTTTGTAGAAGCAGTCTGCATGCCTAGGTGATGATTTTATACACCTGTGGCCATGGAGGTGATTGGAACACCTGAATCCAATGATTTGGAGGGCTGGCCCAATAGTTTTGGCAATATAGTGTGTGTGGCCTCATGTTCTAGCACAGCTGGGTTCCTTTTATGTACAGAGATCACAGGTCCACATCCTTGGTTCAAGTTGTATATAATTTGAGCATCTATGACAGGTATAATATGTGATTGGAGGAGTAGGAGGGTTATAACCCCTGTCAGTTTATTTTTTTTGCCATTTGTCTCATTGGGGAGATTTACCTTCACTTCCTGTCCCACAGCCAAAACAGGAAGTGAGAAAACCTCTGCAAATTAAGGGAATCCCTTGGGAACCCCCACATTACCAGAAATAGTGTCCCCACTGGAAGATTTCACCAATACTTTTCAGGGCTCAACCCAAAATTTGGGATTTTCTTTTACTTTCACTTTCAGTGATAATGATAAACATCACTAATAGGGTGAATCTCCCTAACAGGGGCAGAGACAGCAATAAAAACCTAATAGGTGTTCTAATCCCTCCCCAATCTGTCCAAAACTATAAAAAAAAGGTTTTTCCCTTAATTATATTTTAATATGAAATCGCTTACTTCCTTTAAAGCTGAAGTTTGTTCTGCTTATATTTTCACTTTCCTGCTTCCTCCTCTCTGATCTCATCAACATGCCAGCGACATTTATAAACCAAACCATTCCATTTTCTTTCTATACTTTATTTTAGCCCCCATAATGTCATCACTGGATCACTGTGCTTTTCTATGCGATGCAGGCAGAACACAGCTCGTGGGAGGGTGCTGTACATAATTTCCTAAAAACATCACAGTACCTGGCTTCTCAAGAGCCTTCAAACACTGGGTTGGCTCTTGGGAGGGGTTATGCAAATATCAAAATTCTTTGTTGGGTGAATGTCATTCGGTAAGAGTGGGTGTTCTTAGGAAGACTGTATTGGCATGCAGACCACCCTAGGTAATACCTGCATATGATATCAAGCTTCCATAATTAAAAGGAACAGGCCATGGGCAATCAGGCTGGGTAAGAAAGAGGTAAATGATACTGGACGTCCTCCAGCTAGAAAATGAAGTGTGCTCTATCTGACTTGCTGCAGCTTCTAATTCAAATTGTTAGAAGCTCACAGTGTGCAGAGAAATCAGCAATTTCAGTACAGGAGAGGAGTCTGCACAACTGCAAGATTGAAGGGAATGCTGGCGTTCAGCCTTAAAGTGAACTTGACCTGGCCTGTGTTTAACCACTTCCATACCGGGCACTTTTACCCCCTTCCTGCCCAGGCCCATTTTCATCTTTCAGCGCTCTCACACTTTGAATGACAATTGCGTGGTCATGCAACACTGTACCCATATGACAATTTTATATTTTTTTTCACACAAATAGAGCTTTCTTTTGGTGGTATTTAATCACCACTGGGTGTTTTTTATTTTTTGCTAAATAAAACAAAAATCACCTGAAACGTTTGAAAAAAAACGCACTTTTCTTCATTTCTGTTATAAAAGTTTGCAAATAAATAACATTTCTTCATAAATTTAGGTCAAAATGTATTCTGCTACATTTGTTTGGTGAAAATAATAATAATAATAATTGAATTTGTATTTTTTTTTCAAATGTTTCTATTATTTTTTTATTTTTTATTACATTTTTTAATTTTTTTACTATTTTATTTTTCAGCACACTGTGACCAAAGCAATAAAATGTTACCATAGTAACATTGAACTACTCTGGGCAAGTGATCAGGATTTTTTTTTTAACACATTATGATTGCTAATACTGATGTATTTCATTGATATTTGCAATCATTGTTACTGAATGAAACTGATTCATCCAGTCTTTTGTGATTAGCTGTGATTGGGCAAAGCTGATCACATGATACAGATGGGCTGTGGTTGGCCCTGTCTGTATCATGTGACTGCCTTGACCAGTCACAGCTAACAACATAATTGTATACAATGGATAGCATGACAGGAAGCCATCCATTGTATACAATTGACATGCGATCTGTTGTGATTGGTCACAGCAGTCACATGGCACTGGCAACAGGCCGGTGTAGTGATAAGTCATCGGCTGTATCCCATGGACACAGACAGTGACAGATCGCGCCACTGCGTGGCCCCGCCGGTGCATGAGCGGCTCCTTTTTACAGGACGTCATATAACGGCCAGTCACAAAGAGTGTCCCGCCCGGCTGTCAATCTGCTATAGGGCAGGCAGGAAGGTGTTAAAGTAGTTGTAAACCTCTCAAATGAAATATGAACAAAGCATATCCTTCTATATTATGTATTTGCCTCAATCCAAAGCAACTAGTGTGATTTTTAGATGTGCTTTCATTCCTCTGCTATCTGCATGAGTGACTTCTGAAAGTCTATCCCGACACCATCCAATCACGGGATATGCCCCTTCCCAGCACACAGCAGGTGATTGACAGCCTTAACTGTGCATGTTTCCATATGAGACTGTGTAGCGTGGGGGGGGGGGGTGTCCTTTCCCCTCCACTCAGTTCTCAGATTACTGAGCTCTGTAGAGTGTAACTTCAGCTCTCCACTCCCTTTTTTCTGCACTGTCGACAAGCTTTAGAAATGCATCACTTTGAACGGATGTAGAGAAGAGAAGACTGCAAATAAACAGGTACAACTTATGGAAGGAGGATTTGTTTCATCTCTATGTACCACCTTAGACCAATCACTTCACTGGGTTTAGGCTCCATGCTCATGGGGCGTTTTAATACGTGGTAACATTAGCTGGGTAAAGTCACGTTAAAAACATACGTTTTGCAGCGTTTTTGTATTAGTTTTTGCCGCGTTTTATTTGCGTTTGCATTTTTTTGAGTTTGATTTGACCCAAAAAAATTATTTTTTTTGGTAAAAAAAAAAGTCCAAAAACACTGGTTTGCTGATTTACCGCATTTTTCAGTTAGAGAGTTTTTCCAGCTAAAAAACTCTAGAAACCCCCTAGTTCTGTGGTTTTTTCCAGCCAAAAAATGCTGATTCCAGTCTATGTGTGCATGAACACATAGGATAACATGGTGGGGGGTTTACTGGCTGTAGAAAAAAATGGCAAAAGCCAAAAACAACTGCTGTAAAAACGTCCCGTGTGCATGAGGGCTTACAACCATTTTAACCCTTGACGTCGACGTCACACAAATATGCGTCCTCACAGAACTGGGCTTTTTTTCTGTGGGGCCTCATATTTGCCTACCTGTCTTTGTGCTGGGTCCCATTCTGAGTATTGTGGGTCACATGATCGCCTCTGATTGGCTATCACAGTGATCAGTCACTGTACAGCTCGGCCCCCTTGTTTTTTTTCTCTCTCTATGAATGGAGGACAGAGATATATTGTATCTCTCTAACTCCTGGCATAGAGGGGGGAAAAATGTTTGTTAAAAAGAAAAGAAGATAAATAAATATTTTAAAAATAAAGAAAAAATACCTAGATCAAGGTTTGATCTAGTTCAGTTCAGGGTAAGTGTTTGGGTCAAAAGGTCAGGGTCAAAGGTCAGGATTTTTTTTTTTTTAATTAGTTTTATTGTCAGTGTCAGTGTGTTTTAGGTAACACACATATATGGTATCGATGCAATCATCAAGAGCTGGAAAATTTATTTTGGATTGTTCTGTGGTGGTAGTTACATAGTTAGTCTGGCTGAAAAAAGACAAAAGTCCATCCAGTTCAACCATAGAAAAAAAAAAAAAAGTTATAATCCTATACCCACAGATGATCCAGAGAAAGGCAAAAAAACCCAGCAAACCACGATCCAATTTGCTCCTGCAGGGGAAAAAATTCCTTCCTGATCTCCGGAGAGGCAATCAGATATTCCCTGGATCAACTTTACCTATAAATGTTATATCCAGTTATATTCTGTGTATCCAAGAAAGAATCCAGGACTTTTTTGAAGCAATCCACGGAGCTGTCCAGAACCAACTTTTGAGGGAGTCTATTCCACATTCTCACAGCTCTCACTGTGAAGAAACCTTTCCGTGTTTGGAGATTAAATTTCTTTTCCTCCAGATGTAAAGAACACCCCCTTGTCCTCTATGATGACCTCAGGGTGAATAACTCTACACAGAGTTCACTATATGAACCACTGATGTATTTATACATGGAGATCATATCCCCCCTTATGTATTATACATGGAGATCATATCCCCCTTATGTATTATACATGGAGATCATATCCCCCTTATGTATTATACATGGAGATCATATCCCCCCCTTATGTATTATACATGGAGATCATATCCCCCCTTATGTATTATACATGGAGATCATATCCCCCTTATGTATTATACATGGAGATCATATCCCCCTTATGTATTATACATGGAGATCATATCCTCCCTTATGTATTATACATGGAGATCATATCCCCCTTATGTATTATACATGGAGATCATATCCCCCCTTATGTATTATACACGGAGATCATATCCCCCCTTATGTATTATACATGGTGATCATATCCCCCCTTAAGTATTATACATGGAGATCATATCCTCCCTTATGTATTATACATGGTGATCATATCCCCCCTTATGTATTATACATGGAGATCATATCCTCCCTTATGTATTATACATGGTGATCATATCCCCCCTTATGTATTATACATGGAGATCATATCCCCCTTATGTATTATACATGGAGATCATATCCCCCCTTATGTATTATACACGGAGATCATATCCCCCCTTATGTATTATACATGGAGATCATATCCCCCCTTAAGTATTATACATGGAGATCATAACCCGCCTTATTTATTATACATGGAGATCACATCCCCCCTTATGTATTATACATGGAGATCACATCCCCCTTATGTATTATACATGGAGATCATATCCCCCCTTATGTATTATACATGGAGATCATATCCTCCCTTATGTATAAATACATGGTGATCATATCCCCCCTTATGTATTATACATGGAGATCATATCCCCCCTTATGTATTATACATGGAGATCATAACCCCCCTTATTTATTATACATGGAGATCATAACCCCCCTTATTTATTATACATGGAGATCATAACCTCCCTTATGTATTATACATGGTGATCATATCCCCCCTTCTGTATTATACATGGAGATCATATCCCCCCTTATGTATTATACATGGTGATCATATCCCCCCTTCTGTATTATACATGGAGATCATATCTCCCCTTATGTACTATACATGGTGATCATTTCCCCCCTTATGTACTATACATGGTGATCATATCCCTTATGTATTATACATGGTGATCATATCCCCCTTATGTATTATACATGGAGATCACATCCCCCTTAAGTATTATACATGGAGATCATATCCCCCCTTATGTATTATACATGGAGATCATATCCCCCTTATGTATTATACATGGAGATCATATCCCCCCTTATGTATTATACATGGAGATCATATCCCCCCTTATGTCTTATACATGGAGATCATATCCCCCCTTATGTATTATACATGGAGATCATATCCTCCTTATGTATTATACATGGAGATCATATCCTCCCTTATGTATTATACATGGAGATCATATCCCCCTTATGTGTTATACATGAGATCATATCCCCCCTTATGTGTTATACATGGAGATCATTTCCCCCCCTTATGTATTATACATGGAGATCATATCCCCCCTTATGTATTATACATGGAGATCATATCCCCCTTATGTGTTATACATGAGATCATATCCCCCCTTATGTGTTATACATGGAGATCATATCCCCCCTTATGTATTATACATGGTGATCATATCCACCCTTATGTATTATACATGGAGATCATTTCCCCCCCTTATGTATTATACATGGAGATCATATCCCCCCTTATGTACTATACATGGAGATCATATCCCCCCTTATGTATTATACATGGTGATCATATCCACCCTTATGTATTATACATGGAGATCATATCCCCCCTTATGTATTATACATGGAGATCATATCCCCCCTTATGTATTATACATGGAGATCATATCTCCCCTTATGTATTATACATGGTGATCATACCCCCCCTTATGTATTATACATGGAGATCATATCCCCCCTTATGTATTATACATGGAGATCATATCCCCCCCTTATGTGTTATACATGGAGATCATATCCCCCTTATGTATTATACATGGAGATCATATCCCCCCTTATGTATTATACATGGAGATCATATCCCCCCCTTATGTATTATACATGGAGATCATATCCCCCCCTTATGTGTTATACATGGAGATCATATCCCCCCTTATGTATTATACATGGAGATCATATCCCCCCTTATGTATTATACATGGAGATCATATCCCCCCCTTATGTATTATTCATGGAGATCATATCCCCCCTTATGTATTATACATGGAGATCATATCCCCCCCTTATGTCTTATACATGGAGATCATATCCCCCCTTATGTATTATACATGGAGATCATATCCCCCCTTATGTATTATACATGGAGATCATATCCTCCTTATGTATTATACATGGAGATCATATCCCCCCTTATGTATTATACATGGAGATCATATCCCCCTTATGTGTTATACATGAGATCATATCCCCCCTTATGTGTTATACATGGAGATCATTTCCCCCCCTTATGTATTATACATGGAGATCATATCCCCCCTTATGTATTATACATGGAGATCATATCCCCCCTTATGCATTATACATGGAGATCATATCCCCCTTATGTATTATACATGGAGATCATATCCTCCCTTATGTATTATACATGGAGATCATATCCCCCTTATGTGTTATACATGAGATCATATCCCCCCTTATGTGTTATACATGGAGATCATATCCCCCCTTATGTATTATACATGGTGATCATATCCCCCCTTATGTATTATACATGGAGATCATATCCACCCTTATGTATTATACATGGAGATCATATCCCCCCTTATGTATTATACATGGAGATCATATCCCCCTTATGTATTATACATGGAGATCATATCCCCCCTTATGTATTATACATGGTGATCATATCCCCCCTTATGTATTATACATGGTGATCATATCCCCCTTATGTATTATACATGGAGATCATATCCCCCCTTATGTATTATACATGGAGATCATATCCCCCTTATGTATTATACATGGAGATCATATCCCCCCCTTATGTATTATACATGGTGATCATATCCCCCCCTTATGTATTATACATGGAGATCATATCCCCCGTTATGTATTATACATGGAGATCATAACCCCCCTTATGTATTATACATGGAGATCATATCCCCCTTATGTATTATACATGGAGATCATATCCCCCTTATGTATTATACATGGAGATCATATCCTCCCTTATGTATTATACATGGAGATCATATCCCCCTTATGTATTATACATGGAGATCATATCCCCCCTTATGTATTATACACGGAGATCATATCCCCCCTTATGTATTATACATGGTGATCATATCCCCCCTTAAGTATTATACATGGAGATCATATCCTCCCTTATGTATTATACATGGTGATCATATCCCCCCTTATGTATTATACATGGAGATCATATCCTCCCTTATGTATTATACATGGTGATCATATCCCCCCTTATGTATTATACATGGAGATCATATCCCCCTTATGTATTATACATGGAGATCATATCCCCCCTTATGTATTATACACGGAGATCATATCCCCCCTTATGTATTATACATGGAGATCATATCCCCCCTTAAGTATTATACATGGAGATCATAACCCGCCTTATTTATTATACATGGAGATCACATCCCCCCTTATGTATTATACATGGAGATCACATCCCCCTTATGTATTATACATGGAGATCATATCCCCCCTTATGTATTATACATGGAGATCATATCCTCCCTTATGTATTATACATGGTGATCATATCCCCCCTTATGTATTATACATGGAGATCATATCCCCCCTTATGTATTATACATGGAGATCATAACCCCCCTTATTTATTATACATGGAGATCATAACCCCCCTTATTTATTATACATGGAGATCATAACCTCCCTTATGTATTATACATGGTGATCATATCCCCCCTTCTGTATTATACATGGAGATCATATCCCCCCTTATGTATTATACATGGTGATCATATCCCCCCTTCTGTATTATACATGGAGATCATATCTCCCCTTATGTACTATACATGGTGATCATATCTCCCCTTATGTACTATACATGGTGATCATATCCCTTATGTATTATACATGGTGATCATATCCCCCTTATGTATTATACATGGAGATCACATCCCCCTTAAGTATTATACATGGAGATCATATCCCCCCTTATGTATTATACATGGAGATCATATCCCCCTTATGTATTATACATGGAGATCATATCCCCCCTTATGTATTATACATGGAGATCATATCCCCCCTTATGTCTTATACATGGAGATCATATCCCCCCTTATGTATTATACATGGAGATCATATCCTCCTTATGTATTATACATGGAGATCATATCCTCCCTTATGTATTATACATGGAGATCATATCCCCCTTATGTGTTATACATGAGATCATATCCCCCCTTATGTGTTATACATGGAGATCATTTCCCCCCCTTATGTATTATACATGGAGATCATATCCCCCCTTATGTATTATACATGGAGATCATATCCCCCTTATGTGTTATACATGAGATCATATCCCCCCTTATGTGTTATACATGGAGATCATATCCCCCCTTATGTATTATACATGGTGATCATATCCACCCTTATGTATTATACATGGAGATCATTTCCCCCCCTTATGTATTATACATGGAGATCATATCCCCCCTTATGTACTATACATGGAGATCATATCCCCCCTTATGTATTATACATGGTGATCATATCCACCCTTATGTATTATACATGGAGATCATATCCCCCCTTATGTATTATACATGGAGATCATATCTCCCCTTATGTATTATACATGGTGATCATACCCCCCCTTATGTATTATACATGGAGATCATATCCCCCCTTATGTATTATACATGGAGATCATATCCCCCCCTTATGTGTTATACATGGAGATCATATCCCCCTTATGTATTATACATGGAGATCATATCCCCCCTTATGTATTATACATGGAGATCATATCCCCCCCTTATGTATTATACATGGAGATCATATCCCCCCCTTATGTGTTATACATGGAGATCATATCCCCCCTTATGTATTATACATGGAGATCATATCCCCCCTTATGTATTATACATGGAGATCATATCCCCCCCTTATGTATTATTCATGGAGATCATATCCCCCCTTATGTATTATACATGGAGATCATATCCCCCCCTTATGTCTTATACATGGAGATCATATCCCCCCTTATGTATTATACATGGAGATCATATCCCCCCTTATGTATTATACATGGAGATCATATCCTCCTTATGTATTATACATGGAGATCATATCCCCCCTTATGTATTATACATGGAGATCATATCCTCCCTTATGTATTATACATGGAGATCATATCCCCCTTATGTGTTATACATGAGATCATATCCCCCCTTATGTGTTATACATGGAGATCATTTCCCCCCTTATGTATTATACATGGAGATCATATCCCCCCTTATGTATTATACATGGAGATCATATCCCCCTTATGTATTATACATGGAGATCATATCCCCCTTATGTGTTATACATGAGATCATATCCCCCCTTATGTGTTATACATGGAGATCATATCCCCCCTTATGTATTATACATGGTGATCATATCCCCCCTTATGTATTATACATGGAGATCATATCCACCCTTATGTATTATACATGGAGATCATATCCCCCCTTATGTATTATACATGGAGATCATATCCCCCTTATGTATTATACATGGAGATCATATCCCCCCTTATGTATTATACATGGTGATCATATCCCCCCTTATTTATTATACATGGTGATCATATCCCCCTTATGTATTATACATGGAGATCATATCCCCCCTTATGTATTATACATGGAGATCATATCCCCCTTATGTATTATACATGGAGATCATATCCCCCCCTTATGTATTATACATGGTGATCATATCCCCCCCTTATGTATTATACATGGAGATCATATCCCCCGTTATGTATTATACATGGAGATCATAACCCCCCTTATGTATTATACATGGAGATCATATCCCCCCTTAATCTCTTCTTAAGAGAGAATAAATTCAGTTCCTCTAATCTTTCCTTATAGCTGAGCTCCTCCATGCCTCTTATCAGTTTGGTTGCCCTTCTCTGTTCTTTCTCCAGTTCCCCAATGTTCTTTTTGTGAATTGGTGCCCAAAAGTGAACTGCATATTCCAGATGAGGTCATACTAATGATTTGTACCGGGGGAAATTATTATTATTATTATTATACAGTATTTATATAGCGCCAAAGGGTATACTCAGCGCTGCACAGTAGCAAGGGGGACAGAACATGAGACAAGACAGTAACAATACAATACACGAGGGGTTCGAGGGCCCTGCTCTTTCGAGCTTACAATCTAGGAAATGATATCTCTCTCTCTGGAGTCTATACCTCTCCTAATACAAGAGAGGATTTTGCTCACTTTACAAACCGCAGCTTGGCATTGCATGGCATTATTAAGGTTGTGATCTACCAGAACCCCCAGATCCTTCTCCACCATTGATTCCCCCAGTTGTACCCCCCTAGTATGTATGATGCAAGCATATTCTTAGCCCCCAAGTGCAGAACCTTACATTTATCAACATTAAACCTCATTTGCCACATAGTTGCCCAATTACACAGAGCATTGAGGTCGGCTTGTAAGTTGGAGATATCCTGTAAGGACGTTATTCCACGGCACAGCTTGGTGTCATCTGCAAAGACTGAAATGGGATTTGTAATATCAGACCCTATATTGTTTATAAACATATTAAAAAGTAAAGGTCCCAACCAGGGGCGGACTGACAACTCATGGGGCCCCTGGGCAATAGGGGATCATGGGGCCCCTGTGTCCTTGCCCAAACTCAAAAAAGCCTATGAAAAAGGTACCCGGGGCATCTCATGGGGCCCCCTACTGACCCCGGGCCCTCGGGCAGTGCCCGAGTTTCCAAATGGTCAGTCCGCCCCTGGTCCCAACATTGAACCTTGGGGTACACCACTAATGACCCCAGACCATTCAGAGTATGAATCATTAACCACTACTCTGCGAATATGATCTTTTAGCCAGTTTTCTATCCATTTCCATACAGATTTTTCCAAGCCTGTAGACTTTACCTTACACATTAGCCGTGTGTGGGGAACTGTGTCAAACGCTTTTGCAAAATCCAAGTATACCACATCCACCGCCACCCCTCTGTCCAAGTATACCACGTCCACCGCCACCCCTCTGTCCAAGTATACCACGTCCACCGCCACCCCTCTGTCCAAGTATACCACTTCCACAGCCACCCCTCTGTCCAAGTATACCACTTCCACCGCCACCCCTCTGTCCAAGTATACCACTTCCACAGCCACCCCTCTGTCCAAGTATTCCACAGCCACCCCTCTGTCCAAGTATACCACGTCCACAGCCACCCCTCTGTCCAAGTATACCACGTCCACAGCCACCCCTCTGTCCAAGTATACCACGTCCACAGCCACCCCTCTGTCCAAGTATACCACGTCCACCGCCACCCCTCTGTCCAAGTATACCACGTCCACCGCCACCCCTCTGTCCAAGTATACCACGTCCACCGCCACCCCTCTGTCCAAGGTCTTGCTCACCTTCTCATAAAAAGAAATCAGCTTTGTTTGACAACTTCTGTCTTTCATGAATCCATGATGTCTGTTGCTTAAAATATTTTTTTCCAGCAAAGACTCATCTATGTGGTCTTTTAATAAACTCTCCAGTATCTTCCCAACTATAGAAGTTAAACTAACAGGTCTATAATTACTTGGTAAATATTTTTACCCCTTTTTAAATACTGGCACCACATTGGCCTTACACCAATCCAGTGGTACAATGCCAGTCATTAAAGAATCCCTAAAAATTAGAAACAATGGCTTTGAAATGACAGAGCTCAATTCTTTAAGGACCTGTAGGTGTATGCCATCTAGTCCAGGTGCTTTATTCACCTTTATTCTGTGTAAATATTTTTGGATCATATCAATTGTGAGCCAATGTGGATCATCTGGAGCTGTGTCAATACCATGCTTATTATAGACAAGAGCTCCCCCATGCTCCTTTGTATACACAGAGCTGAAGAAGGGATTTAAGAAATTTGCCTTCTCTTTGTCTCCAGTCACCCACTCTAGATTATTTTGTAAAGGGCCTACATGCTCAGACCGAACCTTTTTACTATTAATATATTTGAAGAATTTTTTGGGGTTGGTCCTGCGATCTTTTGTAATCTGTCGTTCGTTTTCAATTTTTGCGCCTCTATTTCCTTTTTGCATATTCTGTTATATTCTTTGTAATGTTTAAATGCCGATAGCGTTCTTTCATTTTATATTTAATAAAAGCTCTTTTCTTATTATCTATAGTCTTTTTAACTTTGGCCGTAAGCCATATAGGTTTGATTTTTAGCCTTTTAAACTTGTTGCCCATGGGAATATATTTTGCAGTGTGTTCACATACAGTCTTTTTGAAGAACTCCCATTTCTGTGTTGTGTTCATCATTGCCAATATTCCCTCCCAGTCTAAGGCTTGGAGAGCAGCTCTCAGCCTTGGAAAATTAGCTCTCTTGAAATTGAGCGGTTTTATTTTTCCCGAATGTGCTTGCTGTTTACAGCTAACAATAAATGGTAGGTTATGGTAGTAACAAGAAACACACAGCTAAATTTAAAAAAAAAATGATTTTTTTTTTTACTATTCTGGGCCAGTTTTCCTTTGATAAGTAAAAAAAAACATCAGGAGATATCCATTACCATTTACCACCAAATGAAAGCCCAATTTGTCCTGAAAAAAACAAGGTATAATCCACCTGTATGAATAAAGTAGTTGTGATTACATGTATGGTTTTACTAACATGTCAAAGTTGCAAAATTGTGCTTAGGCGTTAAGATTTGTTTTACCCTTAGGTGTGAAGGGGACAGTACCAAAGCCATGTACCTGTGTTAGTGTTCAAATTAAGCCTCGTGTGATAAAAAGTAAAACTTTTACAGTTGTTACAAGAAATGTTCTGGGGAAATGTGTTGATGACATTCCACTCACTTTTTAGAGATTTCTATACTTTGTACAGATTTCCTCTCACTTTCCGTTATGTCTTAAGGGCTAGAGGTGACGGGATTTCTCCCCAAGGGTCAATTTTTTTCCAAACTGCATACAACTGTTTCAGGCTTGTTAGCCATCATTAGTGCAGGGTATGGAAGGTTGTGGTGAGGAGACTTGTGAAGAACGAAACTTTTGTATAGATTCATTAAGTTACCAATTTTGTTTCATTTATTCGTTTTCAAACGAATTGTGAAGAATAGCTGGTTGTTAAGGAGCAGGCGGCCGCCACGTCCTTAACAACCATGACACATCTGCTGTCAGTAGGATTCCCCACAATGTCGGCTTTCAAAATGTAAAAAAATAAAAACAGTGCGGAGGTCCCCCATAGTGTTTTTTGGTTTTTTACCTTTTTTTAATAGGACTTGTCAAAACTTGTGTTAGCATTTTTACTAATTTTGTCCACTTTTTTGGTGAATGAGTAGGGGTACTATGCTCATGCACACGGGGCTGGGATCTGGGGGTTCCAGATCCAGATAAGTCAGATTCCAATAAGCCCCCTGCCCAGAGATCCCCACAACCATTGGCCCAGGGTTGTGGAAAAGAGGCCCTTGTTCCCATCAACAAGGAGCCCTCCGCCCCAAAGTACCCTTCCATGCTGACAGCATGTGGTCTGGTATGGACCAGGAGGGATGGGGGGATGCTTGCTCGTTCCTCCACCCTTCCTGGCCTGTCAGGCTGCATGCTTAGATGAGGGTCTGGTATGGGTTTTGGGGGACCTCATGCCATTTTTTTTTTTAAGGTTTCACATGGGGTTTCCCTTAAAATCCATACCACACCTAAGGATCAGATATGGATTTTAAGTGTACCCCAACACAGTTTTTTTTTTTTAAATGTTGGCGTTGGGTTCCCCTCAAAATCCAAACCAGACCTGAAGGGATTGGGGAGGGCATGCAAAGCAGTGTGCTTACACTGTTAACCCCTTCCTGCCCAGTGCCAATAGTACAGTGTCACTGCTTTTTATTAGCACTGTTCACTATATTGGTGTCACTGGGGATGTCAGTGACATCAAGTCAGTTCCCCCTAGTGTCAGAATGCCCACCGCAGTCCCGCTATAAGTCGCTGATCGCTGCCATTACTAGTAAAAATTAAAAACAATTCCCAGTATATATACCGCCATTTGTAAACGCTATAACTTTCATGTAAACCAATTAATTTACACGTATTAGGAATTTTTTGGGGCAAAGACATGTCGCAGAATACATTTTGGCCTAAATTTATGATGAAATTTGATTTTTTTAATTTTTGCACTGGACGAGTTTAATAGAAAAAAATTAAAAATATAGGTTTTTTTCTCAAAATTGTCAGTCTTTTTTTTTTTTATAGCGCAAAAAATAAAAAACGCAGATGCAATACAAAAAAAATCACTGAAAGAAAGCTCAATTCGTGGGAGAAAAGCGATATAAATTTCATTTGGGTGCAGAGTTCTATAACCGCGCAATTATCAGTTAAAGTAACACAGCACTGTAATGCAAAAAATGGCCTGGTCAGGAAGGGGGGGGGGCAAGCGGGTAAGGACGTGGCGACCAGCCGGACGCTCGCTCCTTAACAATCAGCTATTATTCAAAATTAATTTGGATCATTCATCTCATTTAGGTGCTTCAAACATCTGAATGAAATGAATGAATTTCTGTTTCATTATAATTTATTTTGGATTCGTTGAAATTTGTCACTGTTGTAATTTGGATACATCCGAATCTCCGAAAATTGAACATTTTGGCTGAATTTCCAGGAGAGATGAAGGAACCAAGAAACCTTGAACCAGTAGAACCTTCTTAGAACAGGTGAGTGATGTATGTACACCGGCTTCTTTCTATGCAAAAGTTTTCCAAGAACTTTATGGGTCTGGCACTAAGTCATAGTAACCAATAAGTTGTTGAGTGTTGGTTACAGGTCCATTCTAATTCATACATATTTTTTTTTTAACTCAAAAATCCAGATACCGTGGAGAAGGGATAATCGAAGAGGTGCCAGAGAAAGTCATTCCATTTATGTATATTGATGAACACAGGAAAAAGTGGGACAAAGCCTTAAAACATTACTCTATCCTAGAGCGCATTGACCAGGTCTGTCACCTCCTTATACGCTTTTTATAGGTTTCATTTAGAGGTTTGGTTGAAAAAAAAAAAAAATGGGCAAATTCACAAATTCATGGAACTTCTGTGGAGCTACTTCCATAAGAGTCATAGGAATACTGTCCAGGTCTTCCCCAAATTATTGACCCGCAGCCAGGCACACAGGCTCATTCACACGTTTCTTCATTTACCTATCTAGGGGTGCCAATCAGTGATCACATGCAGAGTAGTAAGCAAGATGTCACTTCTGACATCATTGCTTACTACGTGTGAAATCTGTGAATGATCACAGAGGTCACATGGTACAAGGCTATTCACAACAGCCTTGTACCATGTGACAAGCTATGACCAATCACAGCTCACACAGTAGTTCTCAATGGCTGCAAGAATGCAGCCAAAGAGAAGGAGAAATGATTGCTTTTACAGCCTTTATGGGTGTAATAGCAATCAGTGTAAAAAAAAAAAAATCTTCATCACCCCCCACAAGTAGTACAGTGTCACCATGGGGGCAGAAATGCATATCTGTCACCCCCTAGTGGCAGAAATGCATATTTCTCTTGTTTGAGAACTGAATTGAGAAGTGCAGTGTCCCCCTTTAGCCTAGACCTACAGTTGACTCCCTAGCACCATTGGAGGTTAAGTAGCACACAGACTCTAGGATCCTTTAGGGGTGTCTGTACTCACAAGGCCCAAGAGGATGTCTTCATGTCTTCCTCCATGATACCAGGCCAGGTCTTCAGTGGACAGCACCTCAGTCAGCTTTAGTAGAACCAGTCTCAGACTTCAGGCCCTCCGGTCACCCTGACATCGTATGGCAGTAGTTGCCTGGGAGGGCAATGTGCCCTCTCCCAAGCTGGAACAATTCTATACAGGAAAGACCCAGAGCTCCATGTGCTCACTGAATATATAGTTACCCAACATTTCATAGAGCCTGGCTCTCTGGAACAGGTTGGGGCTGTATCAATATCCATGCTGCCATCTGCATAGCTCCACACCTATCATCCAGAAACGTCTCAGGTTTTCCAGATACAGAGGAAGCTATAGGCAGACTAGCAACTGCTGAGCAACTAAATATACCGATCAAAAACCAAACTATCTAAACCTAGCACCTACCTAGGACGGTGCTACACTTCATTAATTAATTAGGATAGCAAATGTTTTCCAAGTCAATGAATGTCACAAATGTGTATCAAATAAAATTAAAATGTTCATAGTTTTAGGGGTTAGGGTAGTTTAGGTTTGTTTGTAGTTTTGGTAAATCTAAAGCAGGGTTTCTCAACCAGGGTTCCATGGAGCTTTAGGATTCCTCCAGAGGTTTCTTGGTGTTCCTTGAGCAATGAGCAATTGCTGCCTCTCAGATAAGTTCCCATTGGGTTTTCTAGCTATCTGTAAGGGGGGAATTCTTCCCAATGACCACATGACCACACAAGGAGCATTCTGCCCAGTGTCCACCAGACTAATGTATCATGAGTTGTAGACATAGTCATTTTAGTAGGGGTCCTCTGAGACCAGAAAGTTATTTTAAGTGTGCCTCTGTGTTGAAGAGTTTGACAAAGGCTGATCTACAGGGTATGGCCATCTTTAGGCTTAGTTCACACTGCATAACAATACCAAATTTTGGGCACTAGATGGAGCTGCTGAAACAGGAATGAGTCACTTATAAAACATAAGGTGACTTCACCTTTATGTATTCCTAAACCCCGGACCCGGCATTCACTATATCTGGTCTCCCCAGATCCCGCATTCACTATATCTGGTCTCCCAGGACCCTGCATTCACTATATCTGGTCTCCCCGGACCCTGCATTCGCTATATCTGGTCTCCCCGGACCCTGCATTCGCTATATCTGGTCTCCCCGGACCCTGCATTCACTATATCTGGTGTCCCCTGACCCGGCATTCACTATATCTGGTCGACCCGGACCCTGCATTCACTATATCTGGTCTCCCCGGACCCTGCATTCACTATATCTGGTCTCCCCGGACCCGGCATTCACTATATCTGGTCTCCCAGGACCCTGCATTCACTATATCTGGTCTCCCCTGACCCTGCATTCACTATATCTGGTCTCCCCAGACCCTGAATTCACTATATCTGGTCTCCCCGGATCCTGCATTCACTATATCTGGTCTCCCCGGACCCTACATTCACTATATCTGGTCTCCCCAGACCCTGCATTCACTATATCTGGTCTCCCAGGACCCTGCATTCACTATATCTGGTCTCCCAGGACCCTGCATTCACTATATCTGGTCTCCCCAGACCCTGCATTCACTATATCTGGTCTCCCCGGACCCTACATTCACTATATCTGGTCTCCCAGGACCCTACATTCACTATATCTGCTCTCCCAGGACCCTGCATTCACTATATCTGGTCTCCCCGGACCCTACATTCACTATATCTGGTCTCCCCGGACCCTGCATTCACTATATCTGGTCTCCCAGGACCCTGCATTCACTATATCTGGTCTCCCTGGACTCTGCATTCACTATATCTGGTCTCCCACAGTACACACAACATGGAAGTGCAATTATTTTAGTAAATATAAACTGCTAAATACCTTTTCTCATCAGCAGTATATAGCAGTCTGGTGATTTTATCAGTGTTCAGCAAAGCACTAGCTAAAGCTTGTAGGAGGAGTTTTCATTCTGCTCTAGGAGGATGCAAAACCCCTGACCTCTGTCTAGACAGTGCTGATTGGCCCTGTGCTGATCACAAGCACTCTCCCAAGAAAAAAAAAAAGCTCTCTAGCAATACACACCAAACTGAGCATGTGCAAATGCCTATGGTTCAGTTTGTCTTATCAGGAGATAAGAGGTGGTCGCTTTAAAAAGGGGAGGAACAAAAAGACAGGATCAAACAGCCTTTTTACACAATGCAGAGGATTAACCCCTTAGGGTCCACAGTGAGTATAACAACCATACTTTACTGCATATACAGACTGATCTTACTGCTGTGGGTTTGGTAACACTTTCAGTTTGTACAAATACTTCTGACATTCGTGCAATGAATGTTTTAGAAATATACCACGTAGGCTCTATTCACATCCGAGTATTGTGTTTTTGTGCGTTTTGTCATGCGTTTTAATGCACGTTTCCAAACATTTGTGTGTGATTTGTTCAGACCTTTTCAGGCTTTTTGAGTTCTGGCATTTTTGTATTAGCCAATAGAGAAAAATTTAATCTGCGACATCAATTGTTGCCATGTTTTGCCATGCCAAAAAAATGCTCTTGGTCACACTACAAAAAGCGGAAAAGCGTATGAAAGACGCACGGTTTGAACGTTTCTATGTATTTCTACGGGAATAAAACTGTGCCAAAAACGCATGAATCTGCCTGAAAGGAGCTACAAAAGTAGCTTCAAAACTTTTTTGAGCTTCAGGCGTTCTGCTTCCGGGGTCTTGGAGTGGAGGTGTGAATCATCTCCATAGAGTAATATTGATTTTTTTTCTCCCTGAGCATTTCGGAGCTTCAAGCTCCGCGCCACAAAACGCACAGGTGTGAATGGGGCCTTAGTGTCTGTGTTCAGGCAGAAACATATATCAAAAAGGGCACTCTTTTTCTTGGGCCTACTAGAAGCAACATATAATGCACACATATCCTCGGGGGGATGGGGAAGGATTTGTAAGGGAAGGGTAATTTGGAGGGTTTGTGCTAGAAAAGGTAATATGTTGGGGGGGTATTTGAGCTAGAAAGGGGATTTTTTTGGGGGGGGGTGATTGGGGGTATTTGGTTATGAGAGAAATTTTTTTTTTGGGGGGGGGGGATTTGTGCTAGGATGGGGGATTACTGGGATGGGGGGATTTGTGGTGGTGGTGGGGTATTTGTGCTTGGAGGGGAAATTTGAGGGGTAGATTTGTCTTAAGAGGGAACTTTTTTTCGGGGGGGGGGTATTTTTGCTATGATGGGTAATTGCTGGGAGGGGGTATTTGGGGTGGGGGTAGGGGAGAGAATTTGTGCTTGGCGGGGAAATTTTAGGGTCAGAGGATTTGTGCTAGGAGAGGGATTTTTTTTTTCGGGGGGGGGATTTTTTTTTGCTAGGATGGGGAATTGCTGGGAGGGGGTATTTGGGGTGGAGGGAAGGGAAAGGATTTGTGCTTGGTGGGGAAATTTGAGGGTCAGTGGATTTGTGCTAGAAGATGTATTTTTTTTCAGGGGGGGGGGGATTTTTTTTGCTATGATGGGTAATTGCTGAGGGATGGTATTTGGGGTGGGGGGAGGGGAGAGGATTTGTGCTTGGCGGGGAAATTTGAGGGTCAGAGGATTTGTGCTAGGAGAGGGATTTTTTTTTCAGGGGGGGGTTTTTTTGCTAGGATGGGGAATTGCTGGGAGGGGGTATTTGGGTTAGGGGGAGGGGAGAGGATTTGTGCTTGGCGGGGGAATTTGAGGGGCAGAGTATTTGTGCTAGGAGGGAATTTTTTTTTTCAGGGGGGGATTTTTTGCTAGGATGGGAAATTGCTGGGAGGGAGTATTTGGGGTGGGGGGAGGGGAGAGGATTTGTGCTTGGTGGGGGAATTTGAGGAACAGAGTATTTGTGCTAGGAGGGAATTTTTTTTTTCAGGGGGAGGAATTTTTTTGCTAGGATGGGGAATTGCTGGAAAGGGGTATTTGGGTTGGGGGGAAGGGAGAGGATTTGTGCTTGGCGGGGAAATTTGAGGGTCAGAGGATTTGTGCTAGGAGAGGGATTTTTTTTGGGGGGGGTGAGATTTGTGATGGGGGCATATGGGGGGGAGAGGACTTGAGATGTGGGGATAAGATTTGTGCTGGGGGGAGGGGGAATTTATGCTTAGTAGGTAAGCATGCAGTTTAGCGCTCGATTTTTTGGGGGGAGGGGATTTTTGCTTACATACTATAATGCGTATACATCTTGGGGGGGGGGGATGGAGGGGGCACAATTTGGCATGTTTTCCCTGGGCTCTAGATGACCTTGTCTCTGCACTGCCCACTGTGAAGCCTTGTGGTTTCACAGCCAGCTTCCCAGTACACATGCATGTGCTGCGCTGCACATTGTGAATGGCCCGACAGTCTTTGGGTCCTGTGATGTGTCCCAGAAGGCTGCAGGAAAAGGGGGATGGGGTGAACCAGTTACCCGCTCATCCCCCCGCCCCAAAAAAAAGTTTCCAAAAGTGGGAGAGGATGGGGAAAGAGGTGGAACAAACTTTGAGCCCGTCCAATGTATACACAAGCATAACGTAAATGCACTGTTAGGGGTGCCTACTTACTATGAAAACATCACTTGCGATACACTTTATATACCGCCGTGTACACTGGAGGGAGATCAGTAATTCTAGGGCCAATGCTCATGGTTAACTAAACTGATGAGGGGTTTTTAAAGCATCACCTATAGAAAATATAGGGTACTGAATAGTGATGGATCGATATATTGGGAGCTGAACATAGGATTATCTGCGTTTTGCCGATAACAATAATTGACTTCAATGCAAAATCGCATCCCATTGACTTCAATGCAAAAATGTCCACTATTGTCTTCAATGCAAAATTGCGTCCCATTGACTTCAACGCAAAATCGCATTCCCATTTACTTAATTGCAAAATGACATCCTATTGACTCCAATGCAAAATTGCAGCCCATTGTCTTCAACACAAAATCACGTCTCATTGACTTCAGTGCAAAAGTGCGTCCCATTTACTTCAATGTAAAAACGCCCCTATTGACTTCAATGCAGGACGGCGTCTCATTGACTTCAATGCAAAATTGCATCCCATTGACTTCAAGGCAAAAATACTTATATTTAAAGTGGAGTTCCACCCAAAAGGGGAAGTTCCGCTTTAAAGACTGGTCCCCCGCTCTCCAAAAGGATTGGCACCTTAGGGGAGCGGGTACCCGAAATTGACAGGTACCCGCTCCCACTTCCGCTGTGATCGCCTAGGCAATTGAAACGGAAGTTGTCCTCCCCCCTCCCTCCCTGTAGTCTTCTTGGACATGTGACAGGTCCCAGAAGACGACGGGGCCATTCAGGAAGCGCAGTACTTCTCGCGCATGCACAGTGGGCACCCGGATGTGAAGCTGCAAGCTGTCACAGCCGAATGCCCACACTGAAGATGCCGGCGCCGGGAACACAGGATGGCCAGTGAAACGGGCTGCGGTGAGGACACCGCTGGATCGTGGGACAGGTGACTGGCTGTTTTTTTACAAGTCAGCAGCTACAGTTTTTTAGCTACACACTTTTATTTTTTTACAGTGTGAGTGGAACTCCGCTTTAAGTTTTTTAATTTTATATATATTTCATTTTATTTTCTGCCCATTTGTTTATGTATTACTTTCAATAAAAGTTATTTTAGGTTACCGGATTGTATTTTTTAAACTCATATTCATTTAAATTCATGATAATAATTACAAAAGTCGAACATAATTCAATTATATATAAAAAAAATATATATTTTTAAAAAAACTGTCCATTTTGGTTTCATTTTTCGGCCAAGTTTCGGTCCAGAATTTTCATTTCGGTGCACCACTAGTACCGACGTTTGGCGTCATTTCGCAGACACAAGCACATCTTAACATTTGACATGCTGAGTATCTGTTTTCTCGGCACAACCTCATCTTTTCCATTTTACTAAAAATTGGGTAACATATTGCGTTTGTGTTCTCTAAAAATTAAATGAATTAATATTTTACTAAAATTGTGCAATTATCGTGTGACATAAATTGGAACGACCACCGTTTTATTCTCAAGCCTCTCTACTTTCTGAAAACATATCATTTTTTGGGGGGAGATTAACCAATCCTCAAGCCTAAAATTATGTTTTTAACCTCCCTGGCGGTATTCCCGAGTGTAGCTCGGGGTAAAGTTTCTGTACCAAAAGCGGTACCCCCGAGCTACACTCGGGCTTACCATGCGGCGCTGCATAGGGAGTCCCTCCAGCACTTACCTTGTCCTTCGCTCCTGCGATGTGTCCCCTGCAGCGTCCCCGGCCATCTCCTCCGGCTGATGCCGGCATCCGGCTTCCGTGTTCCGGTCCCTGTGACGTCGGGACGTACGGGCGCCGCCGGCGGCGGGAAATTTTTTCAAATGTTTTTCAAAACGAATTTTGCATAGTAAAACATTGCTGTTTCAAACCATTTCACATACATTTTGTCCCGAGTGCTTTGTCCTGCGCCCTGTCTGCATTTTGATTGTTCTTTCTACCTGGAAACTTAGAAAAGTCCATGGCGTCCAAAAAGCGTCCCTTTAGGTCAAAAGTGGTTTTAGACCGGCTAGAGAACAGCGATAGTAAATTAGAACCACTTGCAGAACTGAGTGATAATGATTCGTGGGGAAATTCGTCATCAGACACTGAAAACGAATTTGCGACTTTGCTCAGCGATGTGCGAACTTGGCGCTATATTTCAAATTTCAGTGTTTTTGGTTTGATTATATTATTGAATTAAATGTATTATTATTATTTTTTATGATTATTTATTAAATTATAATTTATGATTTTGTGTTTCAAATTTTATCATACCCGGGATGTTTAATAGACTCTTGTTCGGACAGATTTCAGTGAGTTATTCCTAAATATTACAGCCTAAAATAAAAAAACTACATATTTCCATGCAAATAATGGTAACGCTTTCAGCACCAAAAATCTGAAATAATCATTCCGCCAGGGAGGTTAAAGCATGTACGCAAATAAAAAAAAAAAGGCTGACAGTGAAAGGGTTAAAAGGTGCGGAAACTGAGACAAGGTTCAGAAATGGCTGTTCTGGCCTATGGTTCTGTAAAACTTCAGCCCCTTCCCTTGTGTTTGGGTTGGAGCTGCCCTTTAATTTTGTTAGGCTAGTATTAGTCAAGTTGGTTTGATCTTCGCTGTGAATGGCGTTTTTCTGTATTGTTGTGCTAATAAAGTTTTCTTAATTTAGGACACTGTGATCAGTCGCTCCGTCACACACAGTTATGGGATGGGGCTTATTTCATCCAGAGAGTTTGTGGATCTAATACACATTAGGAGGTATGACGGAGGAGTCGTCACTACTAACAGTGAGTGCGTTTATGTTGTTTTTTCTTTTCATTATGTGTTTGAAGAATGAGCCTGCATGTACACTTACACCGGGTTCACACTAATGCGTTGCAGGACACGGCATGTAATTCGCAAAGGAATCACACCGCATTCCTGTGCAAATTAAATGCACTGTCTGTGTGGTGCAATTTAAGCCATACATTTTGTATGGCTCAAATCACATCGCTTTCACACCAAAAAGGTCATTGCATGGGTGTTATATAGTTACATATCCCCCTTATGTATTATACATGGAGATCATATCCCCCCTTATGTATTATACATGGAGATCATATCCCCCTTATGTATTATACATGGAGATCATATCCCCCCTTATGTATTATACATGGAGATCATATCCCCCCTTATGTATTATACATGGAGATCATATCCCCCCTTATGTATTATACATGGAGATCATATCCCCCCTTATGTATTATACATGGAGATCATATCCCCCCTTATGTATTATACATGGAGATCATATCCCCCCTTATGTATTATACATGGTGATCATATCCCCTCTTATGTATTATACATGGAGATCATATCCCCCTTATGTATTATACATGGAGATCATATCTCCCCTCATGTATTATACATGGATATCATATCCCCCCTTATGTATTATACATGGAGATCATATCCCCCTTATGTATTATACATGGAGATCATATCCCCCCTTATGTATTATACATGGAGATCATATCCCCCCTTATGTATTATACATGGAGATCATATCCCCCCTTATGTATTATACATGGTGATCATATCCCCTCTTATGTATTATACATGGAGATCATATCCCCCTTATGTATTATACATGGAGATCATATCCCCCCTCATGTATTATACATGGAGATCATATCCCCCCTTATGTATTGTACATGGAAATCATATCCCCCCTTATGTATTATACATGGTGATCATATCCCCCCTTATGTATTATACATGGAGATCATATCCCCCCTTATGTATTATACATGGTGATCATATCCCCCCTTATGTATTATACATGGAGATCATATCCCCCTTATATATTATACATGGAGATCACATCCCCCCTTATGTATTATACATGGTGATCATATCCCCCCTTATGTATTATACATGGTGATCATATCCCCCTATGTATTATACATGGAGATCATGTCCCCCCCTTATGTATTATACATGGTGATCATATCCCCCCTTATGTATTATACATGGAGATCATATCCCCCCTTATGTATTATACATGGTGATCATATCCCCCTTATATATTATACATGGAGATCATATCCCCCCTTATGTATTATACATGGTGATCATATCCCCTCTTATGTATTATACATGGAGATCATATCCCCCTTATGTATTATACATGGTGATCATATCCCCCCTCATGTATTATACATGGAGATCATATCCCCCCCTTATGTATTGTACATGGAAATCATATCCCCCCTTATGTATTATACATGGTGATCATATCCCCCCTTATGTATTATACATGGAGATCATATCCCCCCTTATGTATTATACATGGTGATCATATCCCCCCTTATGTATTATACATGGAGATCATATCCCCATTATATATTATACATGGAGATCATATCCCCCCTTATGTATTATACATGGTGATCATATCCCCCCTTATGTATTATACATGGTGATCATATCCCCCTATGTATTATACATGGAGATCATATCCCCCCCTTATGTATTATACATGGTGATCATATCCCCCCTTATGTATTATACATGGAGATCATATCCCCCCTTATGTATTATACATGGTGATCATATCCCCCTTATATATTATACATGGTGATCATATCCCCCCTTATGTATTATACATGGTGATCATATCCCCCTTTTATGTATTATACATGGAGATCATATCCCCCTTATGTATTATACATGGTGATCATATCCCCCCTTATGTATTATACATGGTGATCATATCCCCCCCTTATGTATTATACATGGAGATCATATCCCCCCTTATGTATTATACATGGTGATCATATCCCCCCTTATGTATTATACATGTTGATCATATCCCCCCTTATGTATTATACATGGAGATCATATCCCCCTTATGTATTATACATGGAGATCATATCCCCTCTTATGTATTATACATGAAGATCATATCCCCCCTTATGTATTATACATGGTGATCATATCCCCCCCTTATGTATTATGCATGGTGATCATATCCCCCTTATGTATTATGCATGGCGCTCATACCCCCCTTATGTATTATACATGGAGATCATATCCCCCTTATGTATTATACATGGAGATCATATCCCCCCTTATGTATTATACATGGAGATCATATCCCCCCTTATGTATTATACATGGCGATCATATACCCCCTTATGTATTATACATGGTGATCATATCCCCCCTTATGTATTATACATGGAGATCCTATCCCTCCTTATGTATTATACATGGAGATCCTATCCCCCCTCATGTATTATACATGGTGATCATATCCCCCTTATGTATTATACATGGAGATCATATCCCCCCCCTTATGTATTATACATGGTGATCATATCCCCCCTTATGTATTATACATGGAGATCATATCCCCCCCCCCCCTCATGTATTATACATGGTGATCATATCCCCCTTATGTATTATACATGGAGATCATATCCCCCCCCTCATGTATTATACATGGTGATCATGTCCCCCTTATGTATTATACATGGAGATCATATCCCCCCCCCTTATGTATTATACATGGAGATCATATCCCCCCTTATGTATTATACATGGAGATCATATCCCCCCTTATGTATTATACATGGAGATCATATCCCCCCTTATGTATTATACATGGAGATCATATCTCCCCTTATGTATTATACATGGTGATCATATTCCCCCTTATGTATTATATATGGCGATCATATCCCCCCTTATGTATTATACATGGCGATTATACCCCCCCTTATGTATTATACATGTAGATCATATCCCCCCTTATGTATTATACATGGAGATCATATCCCCCCTTATGTATTATACATAAAGATCATATCCCCCCCTTATGTATTATACATGGAGATCATATCCCCCCTTATGTATTATACATGGAGATCATATCCCCCCTTATGTATTATACATGGAGATCATATCCCCCTTATATATTATACATGGAGATCATATCCCCCTTATGTATTATACATGGAGATCATATCCCCCTTATGTATTATACATGGAGATCATATCCCCCCTTATGTATTATACATGCAGATCATATCCCCCTTATGTATTATACATGGAGATCATATCCCCCTTATGTATTATACATGGAGATCATATCCCCCCTTATGTATTATACATGGAGATCATATCCCCCCTTATGTATTATACATGGAGATCATATCCCTCCTTATGTATTATACATGGAGATCATATCCCCCTTATATATTATACATGGAGATCATATCCCCCCTTATGTATTATACATGCAGATCATATCCCCCCTTATGTATTATACATGGAGATCATATCCCCCCTTATGTATTATACATGCAGATCATATCCCCCCTTATGTATTATACATGGAGATCATATCCCCCCTTATGTATTATACATGGAGATCATATCCCTCCTTATGTATTATACATGGAGATCATATCCCCCTTATATATTATACATGGAGATCATATCCCCCCTTATGTATTATACATGCAGATCATATCCCCCCTTATGTATTATACATGCAGATCATATCCCCCCTTATGTATTATACATGGAGATCATATCCCCCCTTATGTATTATACATGGAGATCATATCCCCCTTATGTATTATACATGGAGATCATATCCCCCCTTATGTATTATACATGGAGATCATATCCCCCCTTATGTATTATACATGGAGATCATATCCCCCCTTATGTATTATACATGGAGATCATATCCCCCCTATGTATTATACGTGGAGATCATATCCCCCCTTATGTATTATACGTGGAGATCATATCCCCCCTTATGTATTATACATGGAGATCATATCCCCCCTTATGTATTATACATGCAGATCATATCCCCCCTTATGTATTATACATGGAGATCATATCCCCCCTTATGTATTATACATGGAGATCATATCCCCCCTTATGTATTATACATGGAGATCATTCAAATTAAAATTTATTCTATTTGAAATTAGAATTTCGGAAGACGGTTAGAATCTATTTTATTCTATTGTTTTTTTCTATTCTATTCTTTCCTATTCTATTCTTTTGTAATCTATTCTATTCGAATTTAAATTTATCCTATTCAAAAACCTGAATTTCAGAAGATGGTTATATTCTTTTTGTTTTATCTTATTTTATTTTATTCCATTCTATTGGTTGTTTTCTGTTCCATTGTTTTATTCTATTATTTTCTATTCTAATCTATTCTATTTAAATTCGTCTTTATTCTATTCAAAATTTGAATTTCGGAAGATGGTTATATTATTTCTGTTCTATTCAATTTTCTATTTATTTTTTTTATTTTCTATGCTATTCTTTTCTATTCTGTTATGTTCTTTTCTAGTGTATTATTTTCCATGCTATTCTATTAAAAATTTTAATTTTGGAAGATAGTTATATTTTGTTCTGTTCTATTCTACTCCGTTATTTTTTTCTGTTCTATTATTTTCTATTCTAATCTATTCTATTTGAATTTTAACTTATTCTATTTGAAATTCAAATTTTGGAAGATGGTTATATTCTTTCTATTCTATAGGTTTTGCTATTCTATTCTTTTATTTTCTAATCTTTTTTTTATTCTATTCTTTTCTATTCCAATGTAATCTATTCTATTCAAATTAAATTTTATTCTATTTGAAATTTGTATTTCGGAAGACGTTTTATGCTTTCTATTTTATTCTATTGTTTTTGCTGTTCTATTCTTTCAATTTCTATTCTATTCTTTTTTTATTCTATTCTTATCTATTCTATTCAAATTAAATGTTATTCTATTTGAAATTTGTATTTCGGAAGATGGTTTTATGTTTTCTGTTTTATTCTATTGGTTTTGCTATTCTATTCTTTTATTTTCTATTCTATTCAGTTCTGTTTTACTCTATTCTATTCTTTGATTTTTATTGTATTTTTTTCTATTCTATTCCCTTATTTTCTATTCTATTTTATTTTCTATTCTATTCTGTTTCACTCTATTCTTTTATTTTATATCCTATTCTATTATTTTCTATTCTTTTTTATTCTCTTCTATTCTGTTGTATTCTTTTATTCTCTATTCTTTTCTATTCTATTATAATTTATTATATTCCTGTTTTGAAATTCAAATTCGATTTTTTTTTAAATTAATTTTCAATTTCAGACGTAATTTAGTTTCATTATTTCGGATTCGTTTAAATTTGTTACTATTGTAATTTGGATACATACGAATCTCAGAATAATGAATAATTTGTTTGAATTTTGATTCAAACCGCATATGTCTACATGAAATAATGTGCACACTCAGCGTTATTAGAAGCAGTAGTGAAGATATGTCCTCTGTTGATCTGATGGTCACAATGTTGGTGTAGGGCAGGCTGGTAAAAGCAGTGAGGAAGCTGACAGGCTCAGAGAGACATCCTGACAGTGGAGGCATCTCGGACCAGACAGGGGCAGTCAAAGGACCACATTTGGCCCTGGGGCCATGGTTTTCCAAGGTTTGGGCGAGATAATGCTGGATTTCCTCCAGCCAGGATATGGGGCGGGCTCTATCTGTCTTGCTGCAGCTTTTAATGCACATTGTGAGAAGCTCACAGTGTGCGGTGAAATCAGAAAAAGCCATTTCATCATTAGTCTGGACTGGCTGATACTGACAACAGTTGACCATGCCGGTGCAATGTGTGTTGGCATAGCTGCTTGTAGTCTCAAACAAGTAAAAATGTTCAATATTTTTAATAAGCTCTTATTTATATTCCATTCAGCTATAAGTATTGACTATGAAAAATGTCCAGTGGATTCCTCAAGCATTCGAGGCTTCAATAACCCGTGTGGATATATATGTTCACCGCTTCCTGAGTAAGTACACCATAAAAATACAGGTCTTGTGTTAAAATGTGTCCTTTTTTTTTTTTAGCAAAAGCGTGGTGGTACACCTTATGTACTGGCAAAGGGTGCTTGGACATGCAGGCAAGCACCCCAAAATAATGGCTTGCAGCCCCAAGTAGCTGCTGCCAAAGAGACTCCTATATCCTATTCATATGTTTAATTATATCCTTAGCTAGCACTAGGCTGTCAGGAGCATTAGCTGATACTAGGCAGAGGGACTACTTAGGTGCAGGCAAACCACAGATTTACCCTGGCTGCATTTACAAACATTCCACATGGAGGAAAAATATATTTGAAATATATTTTAAAAATATTCTCCCCAAATATATTGACATATATCTGAAATACTACAATTTTGACCGTATTCAATATATATATATATATATATATATATATATATATATATATATATATATATACTGCATGTTGAAATGCGTTTTGATATATTACAAAATATATGCTAAATATTTTTCAAATACATATTTTTTAAATATATTCTTCGGATTTTTTTTAACATTTAAAAAAGTCATTCTAACATATATTTTTGCATATGTTTGTAAATGCATTCCAAAAATGTAGATTAAATGTATTTTTAAAGACATACAGTATATTTGAAAATGTATTTTTAAAAATATTTTTCATATATTTTGTAATAAAAACGTATTTCAACGTACAGTGTATCTATATATATATATACAGTATATATATATATATTGAAATATATTTAGAAATATATTGAATACGGCCAACATTGTAGTATTTCAAATATATGTCAATATATTTTGGAAAAATATTTTTTAAATATATTTAGAATATATTTTCTTCCATGTAGGCTTATTTTATAGATCCGGACTAGCTCAGTCAGTCCCTGATAAGGATACCTGCACCTATTCTTTCAGAAAAAAAAAAGCCCTGAGTAGATGTAAAGCACTGTGTATCATAATTAGTTGCATTTTTAATTTTTTTTTTTTTTTAAATGGCATACTTCTTTTCACCTCACCTTTTGTTTCATCTCACCTCTGCATCTCATGCAGCCCATTTGCCTCTTGTCTACATGCATGTCAGTGATGGGATGGGTTTCCTGATGGTGATAACAATATGGAATGTGCATTACAATTGCCACTTGTAGTTTCCTTTGGACATCTGGGTGGCAAAGAAGACGGACATTGGGGAGACAGGAACAAAGTGTTGTCACCTTAAAACAGGAAGTGCCTGAAAATAAACCATCATGGCAGGATCACAGGGATTGTTTTAAAGATGTTAACTCTAATTATATTTTGCCCTCCCTGGTTTCCCCCTCCTTCATCAAGATTGGTGTTCCATTTAATAAAATAGGTTCACCATGCAATATGCACAGAACTGGGGGAATACTAGGGATGCCCCATGGACTGTTTTTTGCCTCTCTTGGTGACAACAGCAAGGCTCCTTCCACCTCATTATGCCCAAATGCTAGGTCATTCTGATGACTTCAGCACTTCCTGGTAGTGCCAAAATTTGCCTGGTCCTTCCTGGATTCCACATATTCCCATTGACCCATCATTATGATGGCTGCCCATCTGAAACCATTGGAAGAGCTTAACAACCAGGCAACTAGCAATTCCAGAGAGGGCAACAAATGAAACCTTTATAGTCTCTCGCTAAAGGGTTCCATTATCAGGATCTCCCCAATAGGCAGTCACTATCTCCCTGATAGATAGTCACTAGAGGAGAAATCCACAAATCTGTACAAGACATAGTCATTAAAACTAGCGAGGTCTAGGTCTAGCAATTCCAGAAGAAGAGGTCAGCAAATGCAGCCTTTATAGTTTCTCGCTGCAGGGTTCCTCTTTCAGGATCACCCTGATAGGTAGTTACTATCTGCCTGATAGGTAGTTGCTAGAGGGGGAATCCACCAATCTGTACAAGTCATAGTCATTAAAATTAGGAACATCTTAAGAGGTCTAGGCCTAGCAATTCCAGAAGAAGAGGTCAGCAAATGCAGCATTCATAGTCTCTTGCTGTAGAGTTCCTTTGTCGGGATCTCCCTGATAGGTAGGCACTAGAGTGGGAGTCCAAATTGGGAACTGCTAGAGACGTTTCACATCCAAATTAGCCATATGCCTTGTCCCCCCTTGTCTGAATGGCAATTACCATGACTCATTAAGCTCAAAAACCAACTTGGTTACATTCTATTTTGAAATTATATCATGTATCTCCAATACATAACATTATTTCAAAATAGAATGTAATCCAGTTGGGTAATCGACCTAAGCGATTCATGGTAATTCCCATGCAGACAAGGGGGGAACATAGTGTACAGCTATTTTTGATGTGATATGCTTAGTATTCCCAATTTTATTGACTATGTCCTGTACAGATTGGTGGATTCCCCCTCATATGACTTCCTTCTGGGAGATGATGATGTCTCTTTACTTTTACTCCATGCATCTGTGCTTGATTTTGTATATGTCCATTGCATGTACTCTCACCAAATGGAAAATAAAATAAAACATACTGACCCACAAAAATGGCCGCTCAATGACACCAAATGCGGAATTTTCTTATGTCTCTCTCCTCATTTGAAGCTCACTGTATTCATCTATTCTCTCCAGTTTCTTTGAGAATTGCTGTGATCTATCAGACTCCTGGACTGGTATCAAACTTCCTTGATGACTTCTCTGCCTGGCTGCCGCACTTTCTCTCTTCTGAAACTCCCACAATCATTTTCGGTGACTTCAACATTCTTGTTAATCTTAGCACTCCTGCTACTTCAAAACTTCAGAGCCTAACCTCATCTTTTGACCTAAAACTATGGAAACATGCTTCTACTCACTCTGATGGCAGCTGCCTCGACCTTGTATTCTCCTACCTATGCACTCCTTGCAACCTCACCAACTTTCCTTTTCCTCTCTCTAATCACTAGTATGTTAGCTTCACTCTCTCCTTGTCTTCCTCCTCCTTGTCTTCCTCCTCCTTGGCTTCCAACTTCCTAACAATTACCCATAGAAACCTTCACTATCTTAAACATTCACTTCTTTTTTTCTGCAACAGATTGTCTCTATGACAAAATCTCAGCCCTGTCCTTCCCCAACCTGGCCATTTTTTTCTACAACAGTTCTCTGTCATCCACTCTGGTCACATTGCCCCCTCTCACTACACACAGAATCAGGCCCTGACTGCTACAACCCTTGCAAACAGACAATATCAGATGCCTCAAAAAAAGTAGCTGCGCTCTTGAGCGTTTATGTTGTAAGAATAAGTCCCAGCAAGACTTCGACTAATATAAATCTGCCCTTCAAAAATACAATTCTTGTCTCCACACTGCCAGACAGACCTATTTTATCACTCTCATTAACACCCTCCATGTCAACTCTCTTCTATCTTTAACTCTCTACTTTGTCCTTTATTAACTCCACCCGCTAACTCACTCACTACCCAGGAGATCGCTAGTCACTTAAAAAATAAGATTGATATAATTTGTGATGAGATCTCCACTGTAAAGATATCTCACCTTACACACCTTGAATGTCTAGTCTACAACTGGCTGAGCTGACACCTTATTAAGAATAACCTTCTTGATCCCCTTCAGTCTGGATTTCGCCCACAACACTCCACAGAAACTGCTCTCCTAAAACTCAGAAATGACTTGCTAACAGCTAAAACCAACGGTCACTATTCCATACTCTTACTTCTGGACTTCTCCGCTGCCTTTGATACAGTTGACCACCCCCTCCTCCTCAAACAACTCTATTTCCTTGGTCTCCATGACTGTACTCTCTATTGGTTAAAATATTAACTATCTCACTGCACCTTCAGTGTCACTGACAACTCTACTTCCTCCTCTCCTATTACTTTTACCATTGGGGTCCCCCAAGGTTCTGTCCTTGGACCTCTCCTATTCACAATCTACACCTCTTCCCTGAGTCAGCTGATAGCTTCCTATGATTTCCAATACCATTTCTATGCTGATCACACACAAATCTATATCTCTACCCCTCAGCTAACCCCATCAGTTTCCTCACAAATCACTGATTTACTAACAGACATATCAGACTGGATGTCACACCACTTCCTCAAACAAAATCTATCCAAAACTGAGCTCATAATATTTCCTCCCCCACATGCCTCTTCCCCTGATTTATCTGTCAAGATCAATGGCACAACTATCAACCCATCCCAACATGCTAGGGTGCTAGGGGTAACTGTCCTTTCAGGCCCACATCCAACCCCTGTCCAAATCATGCTGCCTCAACCTCTGCAATATGCCCCTTTTTAACCAGCTGTTCAGTATCTAGTACCCCTCTCTGCCAATCATTCCACTGGCTTCGACTCACCCAATTAATACAATTCAAAGTACTAACAACAATTTACAAAGCCATCTCCAGATTGGCCCCCAGCTACATCACTAACACAGTCTGTTTGATAACAAAATATCAAACAGACTGTGCTCTGCTTCTAACTGAAACACTGCATTTTTACTTTCTCCATCAGCTCATCTCCCACAGCTATTAACTTTTGTATCACTTGACCCTCCCTCTTAGATTGGAAGCTCTAATGAGCAGGGCCCTCTGATTCCACTTTTACCAAATTGTCTTGTAACTGTAATGTCTGCCTTGATTTTGTAAAGCGCTGCACAAACTGTTGGCGTTATATAAATCCTGTATATAATAATAATAATTATGTTTTATCCTTCTTTTGTTTAATGCAGGAACCCAGCACATTCCAAGCTTGTGGTCTACATCCAGCCTCAACTTGGTGGTTTGATACCACGATCTGTGGTGGAGTCGGCATTACCCAACAACGTTGTAGGCCTCCTTATAAATGCTCGGGAAGGAATTAAAAATGTTTTCCAAAACACTATTTAAAAATGTAATGCTGGCTCGCCCTTCCTGGGAGGACAGTGAAGATGCTAAGATATCTGACAAAATTCTCATGTACTACCAAATTAGTTCTGGGAAGCTGAACTCCAGCAGATATAAAGACAAAAATTACACAGCTCTTTATTCAATAATACATTATTAGATTAATTTTTTTTTAATGTAAGTGGTGAAGTTACCTGAATCTGACCAGGTATCAGTCTCTTGTTCCTGTACATCAGAGCTCACACTGGAAGAAGGAGAAACAGCACAAGGAGTCAATTAGTTGTGCTGAAGTGCAAGGAGTGTGCCACAAAGGGGATAGAGCAAACAGATGAGCCCATCGGCCGGCTGCTTCTCCTTTTACTGTCCAGTCACAGGGTGGAGTTGGAAAAATGACCTGTAAGTGAATCTGCAACAGTTTTTTTCCCCCACCAGACAAAATGGTGCCATGTGGCAGTGCTGTGTATATCTTGGGATTGCATGGGCAGCAATACAAATCTATTGGCAGGCAATACAGCTTCTATACACTCACTAGCCACTTTGCTAGGTACATCTTGCTAGTACCGGGTTGGATTTGCCATTGCATAGATTCAACAAGGTGTTGGAAACATTCCTATGAGATTTTGGACATGAGTTACTGTTGTCTTTCCATCATTTTGAACCAGTCTGCTCATTCTCCTCTTATATCTGACATAAACAATTCATTTTTCTGGCGCATGATGGCAGCATACACTGGGTTGTGGCTCCGCCCGCACAATTTAATAGGACCGGTTAGCTATAAGTTCTTTAGCCAGGACACACCACATCATTCTCCTTTATGTCCTCGTGTGTAGGACCGGATGGAGCGCACAGTACCCCTTATGACATTCGCCCCAACCAGGTTAAGCCTCTCCTGGGTGGAAGTCCCATCCTGTGCAGCCTCTAAATGAGCTAGATGGAGGAAACCCCAGTCTGATGATCTCAGGGGTAAGATAAGTAGCGCTAATCAAGCTTCAAGTAAGCTTCAAAATGCGTTGTAGCGGTTCTCCTCTCCAGAAGTGACGGATCTGATCAGGGAGTCTGTCAGAGAGTCAATTTTGAAGGCATCAACCACTGCTTTAGACTCAGCAGCTCAGAGCACTGATGCGGCCCCCCACATCCCCCAAAAATCAGATAGCTCATCAGAGAGTGAAGATATAGAAGGCTCTACAGGATTTGACTTCACCTTGGTTGAACCATTTGCCAAGTCAGTCAAGGAGGTGATTGGTTGGGAGGAGGCGAAATAAATGCCTCATAAGACCAGAAGATATTTACCAAACCTTAAAAAGGAGCCTGAGGTCTTTCCTTTTATTGGTGAGCTGGATGAGCTCATTCAGGATGAATGGCAAAAGACGGACAAGAAGATAAGTCTCAACAGCAGATTGGAAAAATTGTACCCTTTAAAGGAGCCCACGGTGAATCCATTAATCTCTGCTCCAGTCTTTGACACATCCTTGGTGCGTTTAGCCAGGCATGTAATGCTACAAATGGAGGATGCGGTTACATTCAGAGATGTGTTAGACCACAGACTAGATCTTGACCTGAAGCGTACATACACAGCAGCAGGTGGTGCCTGCAGACCGGCCATTACTCTGGCAGCGGTAGGAAAGGTGGTATCCAGCTGGACATCCAACATTGAAAAATCATTAGTGGAAGGAGCGGATCAAGAAAAGTTTGTACCAGCTCTTCAGGAGCTTAAATTAGCTGGGGACTTTGTGGCGGAAGCATCCATAGATGTGGTCAGATCTTCTGCGAGAGCAATGCTATCCTCTCTTGTTGCTAGGAGGGCTCTATGGTTGAAGCCCTGGACGGCAGACGCTGCATCAAAGACCAACTGGTGCAAAATACCTTATGACGGGGTTAACTTATTTGTCTCCAAGCTTGACTTGGCCATCTCCAAAGTTACTGGTGGGAAGTCAGGCCTGATTCCATCAGATAAGAAGCCCGGACCGCAAAGGGCTTCTTATAAACAAAACTTTCTGGATAAGTACAGGGAAGCAAGATCCTACAGACTGGGGAGGGAGTTTAAAAGAACATGGAAAGGAGGACAATCTTCCCTTTTAGAGCTTCAGAGGCCAAAATTGTCTTCGGTGGGGGACCAGCAGAAGTCCTTTAGAAAGTGTGTCTGTTCAGCCTGTGTCTGTTGGAGCCAGACTCAGGTTTATGCACAGGTTTGGGCAGACCATATAGCAGATCCATGGGCAGTTTCCACCATTTTGATGGGTCATCACTGGCAGTTCAAAGGGAACTTCCCAAGCAACCATTTTCAAGCGACCAGACTTCCTTCAGACCTGGGGAAGAAAAAAATCCTAACCAAATACATATTGGAGCTACTTCAAAAACGTGCAATAATGGAGGTTCCACCCTCTCAACAAGGAAAGAGGTTCTACTCACCCTTATTCCTGGTAAAAAAGAAATCTGGCAATCTTTTGTCCAGTATTAGTCATGAAGGGCCTCAACAGAAGAATACATCTGGAATCCTTCAAGATGGAAAGTCTTCAGTCTATCCAGCTTGCGATAAATCTAGGAGACTGGATGCTGTCCATAGATTTATCGGACGCATATCTTCATATACCCATTCATCCGGCCTTCCAAAAGTATCTCCATCAATCCCCAGCATTTTCAGTTTTAAAGCTTGCCCTTCGGAATATCTACAGCCCCCAGAACCTTTTACGAAAGTCCTACTGCCAGTAATTGCACTCCTGAGAGAAAGGGGACTGAGAGTCCATCATTTTCTAGATGACATACTCCTACTGGCCAGCAATAGGAATACTCTTGTTCAACATCGGGAGCTGCTGATTTACACTTTGCAACACTTCGGGTGGCTGATAAATTGGAAGAAGAGCAGTCTACACCCTACTCAGAAGATGGTCTTCCTGGGTGCTCTGCTGGACACCCAAGCCAATGTGGTTCAGCTGCCACAGGAAAAAGTGGACCCACTGGTCCACAAAGTGAAATAGGCTCTGGTGGTAACTTCCATGCCAGCCCGGACTTACCTCAGCATTTTGGGTTTGATGACTGACATGTTCCCTATGATTCAGTGGGCTCAGTGGCACACAAAAACATTTCAGAATGCTTTCCTCACACAGTGGGACAGAGTGTCGGTGGATCAATCAATTATCATTCCGAACAAGGTGAAACAATCACTGGGGTGGTGGACTTGCAACTTGATGAAGCCTCGCCTGATTGTTCCTCCTCAGCCAGGGGTAGTCACATTGGATGCCAGTTTGGAAGGCTGGGGGGCGCATAAACAGAATCAAGCAGCCCAGGGACACTGGGCTTTCAAACCCCAGGGGTGAGTCTCGAACATCTTGGAACTCAGAGCAGCCTTTCAAGCCTTGGGTAAGAGTGTACTCCTGCGTCTGGACAACAGATTCACAGTAGCCTATATTCAGAGGCAGGGGGTACCAGGAGTTCAATGTTACTGGAAGAAGTCCGTCCTATCCTGAAGTGGGCTCAAATACATCTGACAGATTTAAGATCAGTTTATGTTCCAGCGACAGAGTATCATTTAGCTGACACTTTGAGATGGAATTTCTTGTCAAACAACGAGTGGTCACTGAATCCTCAAGTGTTCTCTCTCCTAATCCGAAGATGGGGCATCCCAGAAATAGACCTAGCAGCAACTCCGGCAAACACCAAGTGCCAGAGATTCCTGGCGAGAGTGCCATACTCCTTGGCAGAGGGGGTAGACTGCCTCCACCACCCATGGAGGTTCAGCCTGTGACATATATTTCCCCCAACACCTCTAATCACAAGGTTCCTGTCCACGCTCAGAAGGTCCACGAGCACAGTGATAGTGGTAATTACATTCTGGTCAAGAGGGCCATGGTTCACGACTCTTCTGCAGCTCAGTTTGGAGGATCCGATACGTCTTGTAGTAACCCCAGATCTTCTGTCTCAGGGTCAGTTCCTGCACCCAGCACCGAAGAGGCTACACCATATGGCTTGGAAGCTGAAAGACAAAGGTTCTTAAAGTATGGCTGTTCTCAGGAGGTGGTGGAAACTCTGCTCCAAACTAGGAAAAGCACCAAAAACAACACGCATTGGAAGATATGGCAAAGCTTCTCAGTTGCTCAACAGCAGTCTTGGGATTCGTCAACCTCTGAGGTGGAACAAATTCTTCAGTTCCTTCAAATGGGGCTCAATAAAGGTCTAAGTGCAAGTACCATGAAGGTCCAAATCTCAGCTCTCTCTGCCATGACAGGAATAAAGTGGGCCGTGAATCCACTTGTCATCCAGTTCATAAAAGCATGCCTGAAAATCAGACCACTAAGGAAGCCCATATTTCCCGCTTGGGATTTGTCAATAGTGTTGGAGGTCTTATCACGTTCCCCTTTTCATCCGTTGGAGTCAGCCTCATTGTGGGACTTAAACTTGAAAGTGTGCTTTCTCATTGCCATAACTTCAGCAAAAAGAGTTTCGGAGATACAAGCACTAGTCATCAAAGAGCCCCATCTCATCTTTTATCCTGACAGAGTAATTCTGAGACCCTCGGACCATTTCATTCCTAAAGTAGCCACTTCATTACACTTTAATCAAGAAATTATACTACCATCATTCTTTAGTGAGCAAGAGACGTTACATAAATTGGACATTGGGCAAAGCATCAAGGCTTATCTGGCGGCCACCAATTCATTTAGGAAGTCAGACAATCTCCTGGTAACTCCTCACAGTCTCAGAAAGGGGCAAGTGGCATCATCTTGCATTATAGCATCATGGCTCATAAAAGCTATAAAAAAGGCCTACGCAGCACAACAACTTCCAGTCTCTCAGCCTCATTGTCCTATTAAGAGAGGACAGCTTGGGAAGCAGGGAAGGAGCCGGCCCCACGTAAGACCTGAAGGCACCCGTATGGAAGAGCAATATATTTGAAATATATTTTAAAAATATTCTTCCCAAATATATTGACATATATTTGAAATGCTACAATTTTGGCCATATTTATATATATATATATACAGTTGTGACCAAAATTATTCAACCCCCACTGAAATTGAGTGTTTTGGCCAGTTTGACATTGCTTTTGATCATTCAGTCATCTTGCTTACATTTACATTAAAGAGGCACTTGTAGGTCAGACAAATATAACATAACAGTTATAATGAAATAACCACAAATGTCTTTTCTGTGCTCACAGCATTATCAGTTTTATTCAACCCCCAAGTGACATTCAATCTTAGTACTTAGTACAGCATCCTTTTACAGTTATAACAGCTTTTAAACGTGAAGCATAGCTTGACACAAGTGTCTTGCAGCGATCTACGGGTATCTTCGCCCATTCTTCATGGGCAAAGGCCTCCAGTTCAGTCACATTCTTAGGCTTGCGCACTGCAACTGCTTTCTTTAAGTCCCACCAGAGGTTCTCAATCGGATTTAAGTCTGGTGACTGCGATGGCCACTCCAAAATGTTCCAGCCTTTCCTCTGCAACCATGCTCTAGTGGACTTGGAGGTATGCTTGGGATCATTGTCCTGTTGAAAGGTCCAACGTCTCCCAAGCCTCAGGTGTGTGACGGACTGCATCACGTTTCCATCCAATATCTCCTGGTACTGAAGAGAATTCATGGTACCTTGCACACGCTGAAGCTTCCCTGTACCTGCAGAAGCAAAACAGCCCCAAAGCATGATTGACCCTCCACCATGCTTCACAGTAGGCAAGGTGTTCTTTTCATCATAGGCCTTGTTCTTCCTCCTCCAAACATAGCGTTGATCCATGGGCCCAAACAGTTCTAATTTTGTTTCATCAGTCCACAGAACACTATCCCACAACTTTTGTGGTTTGTCCACATGGCTTTTGGCATACTGCAGTCGACTCTTCTTATTCTTTGGAGACAGCAAGGGGGTACGCCTGGGAGTTCTGGCACGGAGGCCTTCATTACGCAGTGTGCGTCTTATTGTCTGGGCTGAAACTTCTGTACCCACATCTGACAAATCTTTTCTCAGTTCCTCAGCAGTCACACGGGGACTTCTCTCCACTCTACGCTTCAGGTAGCGCACAGCAGTCGAAGTCAGCATCTTCTTTCTGCCACGACCAGGTAGCGTTTCAACAGTGCCCTTTGCCTTGAATTTGCGAATGATGCTTCCTAAGGTGTCTCTTGGTATGTTTAACATCTTTGCAATCTTCTTATAGCCATTGCCCTTCCTGTGAAGAGAAATCACCTCTTCTCTTGTCTTCCTGGACCATTCTCTTGCCTTCACCATGTTTGTAACCACACCAGTAAATGTCTAGAAGGAGCTGAGTATCACAGTCATTTTAAAGCTGCCTAATTGGTGCTTATTATGCTTGATTGCTGCTCGGTGACATCCACAGGTGTTTTCAATACCTGATGGAAAGCACCTGTATGAACCTCTGTTCTTCAGAGTGGTAGTCTTTAAGGGGTTGAATAATTGTGGCAATGAAGAAACCACATAAGAACCATTTACTACTGTATTACATAAACAATTGATGTCATTTTAGTTGCATTTGGGTAGTTACAACGTCCTTGTAGGATTTGATTCTGAATACAATTCCAAATGTACACTATAGTCCCTAAACCCCTTTACAGCATTGGGGGTTGAATAATTTTGGTCACAACTGTATATATATATATATATATATATATATATATATAGAGAGAGAGAGAGAGAGAGAAACTTGGCCAGAAAAAATAGAATGAAAAGTATCAAGTGTGCAGTGACCATAAATCAATGACCATATAAAAGTGGCATCAAAACGTGGCAACAAAGATGAACGTGGCCAAATATCAAATGTGCAGTGAATGAATAAATCAATAACAATATAAAAGTGGCATCAAAAATGTGGCAACAAAGATGAAATGTGGCCAAATAGTGAAACAACATAAATGTGAAGTGGATAAATCATCACAAAGGGCAATGCAACCAATGACAAAAAATAAAAATAAATAATACGTCCCCATAAATGGACGAAAAAAAAGTCCAGAACCACAGTCCAAAAAAACACAAAGTCCCAAAATAGAAAAAAGTCCAACAAAAACAAATATTGTGTGTATCTTCAAAAAACGTGAACCAACAGTGACCACGACAGAGGGACGATCCTTCACCGCATAGCGTGCGCACTCACCTTCGGATTGCGACCCGCAAGGAGTCACACAGCACAAATGCAGGGGGATGATCCCCAACCAACTGGATCTCACTGATAAGACAAACGAAGATTTTTCTCTCCATGGCATACACAGCAATCAGTAATCACGGTATCCTTAAGGGTGTATAGCTTTAAATCTCCTCCTCCAAAATCAAGATAAAAATGAGTCTGCAGACCCAACAGACAATCACTGTTTTTCAAAACAGTATAGGGTGTATGAGATACGGAGTAACAAGATGGTGGCTGCCGTCCGTACCGGGATGATGTCACCACCCTTCCATCTTATGCGTTATGTCACGAGTCACGTGACTTCCTCAGGGCTAATAGCATACCAGAGTAGTACAATGTTACTGTGGTAACCCTGATCTACGTTGATGAAAGTATGTAAACAAAATAGTAAAAAAATATTAAAAATGAAAAAAAAATGTTTAAGAAATTAAATAATTATTTATTTATTTTTTAAATACTGTCACCATTCCCTGATCACCGTCACATCAGTCATATGAGGACACTGTACTGCATTGGTGACAGTATGTTAAAAAAAATTGTGAAAAAAATAAAAATGTTGTTTAATTTGTTCATTTTCAAAAACATTTTGAAATTTTTTTTATTTTATTCAATTTCTTCATTTTCAAAACAATTGTGACAAAAAAAAATGACAGCTTAAAAAAACTCACCTCATGCCTCTTACTAAATACCTTAGACTGTCATTTTGGGGGTATTTTCACTGTCCTGGCATTTTAGGGCCTGAAGAAATGTGATAGTCCGTCAGTACTTCAGGATCAAATACATATCCCATAGTTTGTAGACGCTATAACTTTCACACAAACATATCAATGTACACTTATTGGGGTTTTTTGTACCCAAGACATGTAACAGAATACATTTTGGCCTAAATTTATGAATAAATTAGATTTTATTTGATATGTTTTATGACAGAAAGTAGAAAATATTGGGGTTTTTTTTCCAAAATTTTCAGTCTTTTTTCAATTATACTGCAAAAAATAAAAAAAAAAACAATGGTGATTAACCATTAGCCACCCGGCCAATGGCCGTTTGGCAGCTTCAAAAGTGCTTCGGCATTCCGGGTGCACGCCATTTGGTGTGCTCCCGCACATGCGCAGTTTGCGCTAATGCAGAGCCGCGCAGCGGCGCGATCTGAGTACCGGCCCCCGTTGCTGGTACCATGTGACCTGCTGTGACCAGTCACAGCAGGTCACATGACAGTTGTATACAATGGATGGCTTCATTCATGCCATCCATTGTATACTAGTGCCTAGCTGTGAATGGACCAAATCACAGCTAAGCACAAAAAAAAAAAAAAACCCTGAATGAATCGATTTCATTCAGGTAAATGCTTGCTTATAGCAAAGTAATTATTTGCTATAAGCAAATTGTGTAAAAAAAAAAAATACTGATCACTTCCCCAAAGTAGTACAATGTTACTATGGTAACATTGTACTACTTTGGTCATAGTAAAATATGAAAAAAAATCTTAAAAAAAATGTAATAAAAAATTAAAAATAATAAAAAAATAAAAAAAATATATATATTTTTTTTCATACTGTCACCAGTCAGTGTCCCTGTTCACCGCCATGCCAGTTATATGATGATGCTGTACTGCACTGGTGACAGTATGTAAAAAAAAAATAGTGAAAATAATTTTTTTAATTTTTTAATTTTCCGAAAAATTATGACAAAAAAAATACAACTTCAAAAAACTCGCCATTCCTCTTATGAAGTACGTCGGACTGTCTACTCTGCAAAAAGGGGTCATTTGGGGATATCTGTACTGTTCTGACATTCTTGGACCTCAAGAAATTAGATTGGCTGTCAGTACTTCAGGATTGATCAATATTCAGATCTATACCATAGTTTGTGAACTCTATAACTTTCCTACAAACTAAATAATACATCCTAATTTGGGTTATTTTCACCAAAGACATGTAGCAGAATACATCTTGGCCTAAATTTATGAAGAACAATTATTTATTTGTAAACTTTTATAACAGAAACAAAGAAAAATGTGTTTTTTTTTCAACATTTTTGGTCTTTTTTTGTTAATTTAGCAAAAAATAAAAACCCCAGCGATGATTAAATACCACCAAAAGAAAGCTCTAGTTGTGTGAAGAAAATGATAAAATTTTAGTTTGTGTACAATGTTGTATGACCGCGCAATTGTCATTCAAAGTGTGAGAGTGCTGAAACGTGAAAAATGGCCTGGACAGGAAGGTATTGAAAAGGTTAAACACCACCAAAAGAAAGTTCTATTTGTGTGAAAAAATTATAAAAAATTTTATTTGCGTACAGCGTTGAATGACCGCGTAATTGCCAGTTAAAGTAGTGCAGTGCCGAATAACAAAACATGGCCTGACCATGAAGGAGGCAAAACCTTCCGGAGCTCAAGGCCTTACTGCCTGTGTAAATGAAGACTTCATCTATTAATCTGTATGTCTCACTCTACAGAGTTTTTAAAACAGAACTACACCGCTGAATGAATTCAGAACCGCCATCATGTGCATGTGTCCCTCCAGTGTTTGTCTTCTGGGTATCTAGAACCTGGCAGTGACCAGAGGCGCATATGTGCATGTACAGGGGGATGTCTGCATGTGCGCACAACACTACCAGCTGTTGGTAGATTGCCTCTATACCACCCAGCAGCGTTTGCATACGCACAAATCTACCACGCATGCGCACATACGCTGCACCTGTGGTAGCTTAGTAACACACTACCTCCTGGGAAAGCCATAACATAGATATCACATGAGGAAGCGGGGTCAGGCCTAGACCTGAAACCTGGAAGTGCTGCCGTGCAGCACATAAATAAATAAAACAGGATACGTTTACATTTGCGATGGGGAGGTTGGAGGTAAAACCCCACGGTTGAGACATGTTTTTATTGCTCCTTAAAGGGATAGTTCACCTTTACCAAACAACCTGCCTGTGCAGATAAGGGGCGTCTGTCGATAAAAAAAACTGTGCAGCTCTGACTAAAGTTGAATAATATCCTTGCTATAGGTGTAGGCCATTTATGTACCTCATGAAGCCTGACTGGAATACTCCTAGGAAGTTGCTAAGTGAGGCCTAGTCATTACTGCTCACCTCCTCCATCACAGGAGTGAGCTCTCACATGCTGATAAATCAGGGGAGAGAGAGAGAGCATGTGAGGGGGTCTGAATCAGAGAAAAAGCTCACTCCTGTGATGGTGGGGGGAGCAGTAATGACTAGGCCTCACTTAGCAACATCCTGGAAGTACTTGGCAACTTCCTGGGAGTATTCCAGTCAGGCTTCATGAGGTACATAAATGGCCTACACCTATAGCAAGGGCATTATTCAACGTTAGCCAGAGCTGAACAGTTTGTTTTTATCTACAGACACCCCTTATCTGCAGAGGCAGTTTTTTGGTAAAGGTGAACTATCCCTTTAAGGAGCAATAATAACACGTCTCAACAATGGGGTTTTACCATTCCCCCTTGTGCTGCAGAGGCTGCAGTCAAGGGTGTATAAATGACACGGCCATGATGCTTTGTTTCACATCCATGGCAGGAATTATACCCACTCTCACACTATGTGGGCGGTACCACCTGCTGAGCGCAATCCATTCAAATGATTGGGGCCACACTGCAACTGCACCTGGTTGTGGCACAATTGTCCAGTATTTAGGGTGCCAAAGCTGGTGTTAAGGAGGCAATACAACGTCACCTCCCTACCTGTCTAATGCTCTAAAGGGCAACATCACCCTTCAGAGAGCAAAGCAGGTGTAAATGAGCCCTAAAAAAAGAAAATAAGGCACAGAAAGGGATAACATAATTTAAAAAATGTTAAAATTAGTAAACTTGCTCTGCTTTAAGCAAATCATTATTGCCTGTAACAGCACTTCCTGTTTTAGGGTGACAACACTAACTCGTTGCCTCACAATTTTTAGCAGTTTTGTCAGCCTCCTGATTAGGCTCCTTCGATTGACCATTGGGTGGCTTATCTGACAGATCCAATGAGGAGTCCAACAGTCAACTGAAGGCGTGCACACAATAGGCTGACAACAGCTGCTGTTAATTGTGAGCAGGCCCAGATTAGGACAAAAAATAGGCCCGTGCATTTAAGACTGAGCAGACCCAAGCCCCGGGACCCTTTTCTCAGAGCCCAGTGGTGGAATGCCAGGGCACGGTCACAAGAGCGACCTTTGCAACCCTGGTAGTTCTGCCATTAATGTCAGTAGGTTTTTATTTTTACGTGATTTTTTTACAATTTTATATATATATTTTTTTTTTTACAATAAGGGAGGAAGGGAAAGAAGGGAGGATGGAAAGAAGGAAGGAGGGAAAAGAAAGAAAGAGGAGGGAAAGAAGGAAGGAAGGAGGTAAGAAGGATGGAGGAAAAGAAGGAAGGAGGGGAAAGAGGGAAGGTGGGAAAGAAGGAGGGAAAGGAGGAAGTAGGGGAAAGAGGGATGGTGGGAAAGAAGAGAGGAGGGGAAAGAAGGATGGAGGGAAAGAAGGAAAGTAGGAGGGAAAGAAGGAAAGAGGAGAAAAAGAGGGAAAGAATGAAGGAAAAAAGAGGAAAAGAAAGGAGAGAAACGAGAGAGAGAGAGAGTATGGAGGTAAAGAAAGGAAGGGGGGGAAAAAGAAGGAAGGAGGGAAAGAAGGAAGGAGGTAAGAGGAAAGAGGGAAGGAAGGAGGGGAAAGAAGGACAGTGGGAAAGAAGGAGAGAAAGGAGGAGGGAAAGAAGGAAGGGAAAGAAGAACGGAGGGACAGAAGGAAGGAAAGAAGGAAGTAAAGAAAGAGGAAAGGCAAGAAGGAGGGAAAAGAAGGAAAGAGGTCAAAAAGAGGAAAAGAAGGAAGGAGGGAATGAAAGAAAGAGAAAAGAAAGAGAGAAAAAGAAAGATAGAGAGAGAAAGAAAAAGAAAGAGAAAGAGAGAAAAAGATAGATAGAGAGAGAAAAAGAAAGAAAGAAAGAGAGAGAAACAAATAGAGAGAGAAACAGATAGAAAGAGAGAGAAAAAGAAATACAGAAAAAGAGAGAGAAAAAGAAAGAGAAAAAAGGGAAAGGAAAGAAAGAAATGCACGGCCAGGTTCCTCTATGTGCCGCCCCTCCTATGCAGGCAGCCCTGGGCCACTGGGCAAATGCCCATAGTGACCAATGACCAGTCCGGGCCTGATTGTGAGACTGTGGCTTAGTGTTCTCAGCCTGAAACAGGAAGTTCTGTTACTGACAGGATTTCCAGGATACCATCTGCCAGTAAGTATTCAGCTCCTTGTACTGTAAGGGGGCAGCTGGCTACGTGTTTACAAGTGTCCATGTACACAATTCCGTTTACAGGCATTTGAGTGTACAGTCGTTTTTTTAAATCCATAAAACTTTCATGAAAAATGCATGCAAAGCGTTTTCAAGGTACTCAAATGGACAAAACACTAAACACAGGATTTTCCTACCAAGCTTGTCACACATTGCAATGACCAATTCACACCTCAGCCCTCTCCCACCCTTGGAAACAAAAGATATGTTCAATGACCATTCACACCTCAAATTCCTCATGAAGATCCCTGCCAGGTGGCCTTACTGACTCCCCCCACCAGACACCTTTCCCACCCTTGGAAACAAAAGAAATGTTAATGAGCAACTCACACCTAAGCTAATCTCAACACATACTGCTGCCTCTGCTTCTACTCTCTGTATTTCTCTGAAACAGTCTGAAATAGGTAATAGTTTACTTTTCAGTGCATTCTGGGCATTTGGGAGGTTCTCCTGTGCTTATCTTTAAAAACGTGTCTAAACGCAAACACGCATAAACGCGTTATGCACACGCGGCTAAACAGACGTTTTTTAACCTGCGTTTTCCAGCAGTTTCCATCGTTCAGAAGTGTCCCGTGTACATGGGGGTCTAAGAGACAAATGTTTTGAATGTTTATTCAGTACCTCAAACTCTCCAGTTCCCTGGTCTCCTCCTCCCATGCCCGCCTCCAGGACTTCTCCCACCCTCTGGAACTCACTACCCAAATCCACCAGAGTGTCACCGTCCCTCCTCACCTTTAGGCACACCCTGACAACCCATCTCTTCAGAGAAGCCTACCCCGCCCTCACCTAACTGCTGACCTCCTCCGCTCTCCCCACCACTCCATACTCCACAGCTATCTCCTCCAGTACCACTCTCCCCTCCCTCCTAGATTGTAAGCTCCAAGGAGCAGGGCCCTCGAACCCCTTGTGTATTTTATTGTATTGTTACTGTACTGTCTCATGTATTGCCTCCCATTGTAATGTACAGCGCTGAGCAAACTGTCGGCGCTATATAAATACTGTATAATACAGGACAATATCATCTCTATGCACTCAACTGGGTGAAGGCGGGCAAATCACCGCCACACTGAACTATATTTATGAGCGCGTATCCCTCCGCTAGCAGGGCCGGCACTACATTCGCGGAAGAGCACGGCATTGCTAGGCAGGGCTGTGCCAGTGGAAGCGACAGGAACGGCACATGGTGGTGTAGGACAGCTAGCGTTGCTGGATGGCGAAACAGCAGATGGAGTGCCCGGCTCTGCCATCGGGCTGGAAGAAGAAGGTCACTATGAAGCCCGGACTGAGCCATGTTTACAATCTCAGGTACCCGGGAAGGGGGTACAGGCGGCCCGGGAACTTCACACTGACAGGAAACGCCACGAACTTTGCAGCGGTTTACTGGTAGCGGTGAGCTGATTGGTTGCTGCTCCTTGTCTACTCTTCCCTATTGGCTGTTGCGGCCAGCGCTGCTTCACATTAATCGGGTTAGACAAGCCTTTTAGGTTTCTACTATTGGCTGGGTGCCTGAATGTGTGCGCTCATTGGCTGCATTTATTGCCGCTGTTCTCTAATTGTGTCGTGATTGGCTGTTCATCACACAGCTGAGATTGTTACATTGTTTGAATGTATGGCTATGGCTGTGTGTGTTATGGATGGGGGAGCGAATTCCTCCTGTATTTTGTTTGGGTTACATTCTTGTTTTATTTCAATAGCTTTACCTGGGAAGAAATACATCAAAATGTTCAACATATAAAATATTCAAATATATCAAACCCAATAAAATTATAAAAACTTTCAATACATAAAATTTAAAATCTAAAAAATAAAATTTCAAATATATCACACAAAATAGATACTCAAATGATTCCTGCATTTTGTCAGTTTAATTTCAATAGTTTTACTTGGGATGATCTAATTTTTGTTAAGAAATCAACATATTTATATTAAAATTCAAACAAATATATGAAATGAAAATATAAAAAAAATCCGATATATAAAATCGGATATTAAAAAAGTGAAAAAATGCAGGAATCATTTTGATTATCTGATTATTTTGTTTTTATTTGATATTTTTGGACATGAGGATTTTTTTTTTTTTTTTTTTTTTTTTATTTGAGATATTTGTCTTGGATTATTTTAAATATTTTATTTGCTATATTTGAATATTTTTATATATTTCTTATAAAAAATCCTTTTTTTTTCTATAAGGAATCCACATGATCAAATATGAAAAAAAAAACAAATTAAAATAATCAGATGATCAATGATTCCTGCATTTTTGTTTTGTCATTTCTTTTTATTTTAAAAAAAAAAAAAAAAAAATATATATATATATATATATATATATATATATATATATATATATATATATATATATATATGGACACAGGCACAATTTTTTTTTAGTTTTTTGTTTTTCAGGTATTTTTCCAAAATATATTCAAGCTATAGTTGTATAGTTTTAAGTTTAATTTGAGGGTATGTACATCCAAATTGTAGGAAGGGTTTAGGAATTACAGCTCTTAATAGTAGCCATCCCCTCTTTTTCAAGAGACCAAAAGTAATAGGACAATTGAATAAAAAGCTGTTTCATGGCCAGGTGTGGGCTACTCCGTCTTTATTTCTTCATCAATTAAGCAGGTAAAAGGTCTGGAGTTGATTCTAAGTGTGGTATTTGCATTTGGAATCTATTGCTGTGAACCTACATCATGCGTTGAAAGGAGCTGTCCATGCAAGTGAAACAGACCATTGTAAGGCTTCAAAAATGAAACAAATGCATCAGAGAGATAGCAGCAACATTAGGAGTGGCAAAATCACCAGTTTGGTACATTCAGAGGAAAGAAGATTACACTGGTGAGCTCAGCAGCATAAAAAGGCATGGGTGTCCACAGAACACAACAGTGGTGGATGATCGCAGGATCCTCTCTATGGTAAAGAAAAACTCATTCACAACATGCAGACAATGAAGGACACTCTCCAGGAGGTGGGCGTATCATTGTCAAAGTCTACAATCAAGAGAAGACTTCACGAGAGCAAATACAGAGGGTTCACCACAAAGTGCAAACCATTCATAAGCCTGAAGAATAGAAAAGCCAGATTAGACTTTGCCAAAAAACATCTAAAATAGTCAGACCAGTTCTGGAAAAGCATTCTTTGGACGGATGAAACTATGATTACTCTGTACCAGAATTATGGGAAGAAAAAAGTGTGGAGAAGGCTTGGAACTGCTCATAATCCAAAGCACACAATGTCCTCTGTAAAACATGGTGGAGGCAGTGTGATGGCATGGGCATGCATGGCTTCCAGGGGCACTGGGTCATTGGTGTTTATTGATGATGTGACAGAAGCAGCCAGATTAATTCTGCAGAGTATAGAGATATACTGTCATCCCAGATTCAGCCAAGTTGATTGGACGGCGTTTCACGGTACAGATGGACAATGATCCAAAACACACTGCAAAAGCAACCCAGAAGCTTTCTGAAGGGAAAGTGAAATATTCTGCAATGGCTGAGTCAGTCACCTGATCTGAACCCAATTGAGCATGCATTTCACTTGCTGAAGGCGAAACTAAAGGCAGAAAGGCCCACAAACAAAGAATAACTGGAGACAGCTGCAGATAGAGCCTGGCAAAGCATCAGAAAGGAGGAAACCCAGTCTTTGGTAATGTCCATGGGTTCCAGACTTCAGGCAGTCATTGCCAGTAAAGGATTCTCAACAAAATATTAAAAATGAACATTTTATTTGATATTCATTTGTTCAATTACATTTTGAGCCCCTGAAAATGGACTGTGTATAAAAAATGGTTGCAGTTCCTAACATTTGTACTTGATATTTATGTTCAACCCCTTGAATTAAAGCTGAAAGTTACAAATTTCCTATTCCCGTTGAGTCCACAACTAGTTATTTTTCTGTTAGTTTTTTTAAAAAATGAAAGTCTGCACTTCAAATTCATTTGGATTTAGTTCAATTTATTCTGGTGGCAAACAGAACCAAAATTGTGCCTGTGTCCACCCCCCCCAAAAACAAGGAACACATTGAAATCACATCAGATTTAGAATGGGGAAGAATCTCCTGCTGGATCTCTATACTGACATGGACGGGGTAATGTGTTAGGAATGTAAGGACGCCCCATCGTTTGATGGAAACTAAATTATCAACCTACAGAGGACTGAATTCAAAGACACCCCGAAAATCAAAGTGAAAAAATGATGCAGCAGGCTAGTCCATTTTGCTGAAATGTCATTGCGGCAACTCACAATGGTCCTCAGTAGTTTGTATGGCCCCCATGTGCTTGTATACATGCCTGGTAACGTCGGGGCATGCTCCTAATGAGACGACGGATGGTGTCCTGGGGGATTTCCTCCCAGATCTGGACCAGGGCATCACTGAGCTCCTGGACAGTCTGAGGTGCAACCTGGCGGCATCGGATGGACCGAAACCTGACATCCCAGAGGTGTTCTATTGGATTTAGGTCAGGTGAGCGTGGGGGCCATTCAATGGTATCAATTCCTTCATCCTCCAGGAACTGCCTGCATACTGTCGCTACATGAGGCTGGGCATTGTCATGCACCAGGAAGAACCCAGGACCCACTGCACCAGGAGGAACCAAGGACCCCCTGCACCAGCCTAGGGTCTGACAATGCAGGGATGTTGAATTTGTATCGTCCGACACCTGAGACATGTAGTTCCGGGCGTTGGGCACATAGCTTTTTTTTCAACCTTTAGCCCTGCTGTGTCACTTCCAGGTCCCCATTCACAGATGAGAGCAATAATTCTAGCATCAGAACACTAAACGGATGACCTATAAGGGTCTTTAAAAGGCCTATTAAAAAAAAAAACAAAAAAAAACTAGGGTACTGAAGTTTGTCGCCATGTCGTGAGTGCATGCAAATTTTAAGGTTTGACGTGTTTGGATATCTATTTACTTGGTGGAACCTCATCTTTTATATTTTACCAAAGAATAGGGCAATTTATTTTATTTATTATTATTATTATTATTATTATTACATCGAGTTTTTTTTATAGCGCCAAAGGGTTTGCTCAGCGCTCTACAATAGGGGGGGGGGGGGACAATACATGGCACAGTACAACAATAACAAACAACGTACGAGGGGTAAGAGGGCCCTACTCTTTCGAGCTTACAATCTAGGAGGGAGGGGGTAGTGGTACAGTAGGAAGTGGCTGAGGGGAAAATTTATTTTTTATTGCCTTTCCGGTAATATCATGCGACATAGAAAATTGGAACTACTGCTATTTTATTCTCTAGGTTCTCTGATTTAGGAAAATGTATTATACAATGTTTGGGGGTTTTATTTAATTTTCAAGCCTAAAATGATTTTTTTTAAACTTGTACAAAAAAACGCAAAAACGGCTCTGGCAGCAAAAGGGATAAAAGATAAGCCCGACACTCCCCTTTCCTGACAAGCAGCCAATCGGTGCTTATTACACTGCAAGGTCTCTTCCCCTCCCTGCTAGTACCCAGGTGCAGTTCTGGAGACAGACTGGGAGGGGAGGAGGCAATAAACAGCACAATGTTAAAAAATTAAACATATAAGTTGCCATAAAGCCCCTTTTTGTTTTTAAAAGACCCAGCCATTCCTAACAGCACCTCAGATTTAAATATGTGCTTTTTTTTTTTTTTTCTTTTCATCAGGACAAGTAGATTGGGTCACTGATTTAGTCCCTGGACAAGTAGTTTTTTAAAAAATTTCCACACCTCTGCAATGGGTCCAAGGATTTCATCCATATACCGAATGGCAGTCAGGGTGCCATTGTCTAGCCTGTAGAGGTCTGTGTGTCCCTCCATGGATATGCCTCCCCAGACCATCACTGACACACCACCAAAACAGTCATGCTGAACGATGTTACAGGCAGCAGAACGTTCTCCACGGCTTCTCCAGGTGGACTTGCCAATTCTGGTGTTCAATGGCAAATGCCTATCAAGTTCTTTGGTGCTGGGCAGTGAGCACAGGGCCCACTAGAGGACGTCGGGCCCTCAGGCCACCCTCATGAAGTCTGTTTCTGATTGTTTGGTCAGATTTTTTACAGCACAAGCCAATCAGCAGGTCCAGGCCAATGTTTGATTGGCGCGACCAGCTAATCGGCTCCTTGATTCACAGAAGAGAGCTCTGTGTTGGTAAACAACACTGAGCTCTGTACACTGACAGGCAATCTTGCTGTTTGTTTTATTTGCCGCGAAGCAGGCAAAAAAACAGGATCACTTGGTAAAAACAGTGCATAGTACACACATTGATAGGCACGCAGTTAATCCCTTGATCACCCCTAGATGTTAGTGTTACTAAACCCAGGACCCTGCATTCACTTTATCTGGTCTCCCACCGTACACAGAACATAGAAATGCTATTATTTTAGTAAATATAAACTGAAAAATACCTTTTCTCATCAGCAGTATGTAGCAGTCTTATGACTTCTATCGGTGTCCAGCAGAGCACTGGTTAAAGCTTGTAGGAGGAGTTTTCATTCTCCCCTGATTGTCCTATGAGACTGCAGGACCTGTCTGGACAGCGCTGATTGGCCCTGTGCTGATTACATGCACCCTCCCAAGAAAAAAAAAACTCTAGCAATAACACAACAAACTGAGCATGTGCAGCTTGCCCACAAACCTCTGTTCCATCAGCAGATGGATTGGGGGACAATAGAAGAAGGGCAGGATCAGAGAAGACAGGATCAAACAGCGTTTTTTATACAATGCAGAGGATTAACCCCTTAGGTTTCACAGTGCGTATAGCAAGCATGCTTTACTGCATATACAGACTGATTTTACCGTTGTGGGTTTAGTAACACTTTAACTCCTTCCCAGCCAGTGTCAGTACAATGACAGTGTTTTTAGTATTCGCACTAATTACTGTATTAGTGTCACTATTGATGTCAGTGTCCCTGTACCTCCCAGCCAGTGTCAGATTGCCCGCCACACAGTATCACAGTCCCTTTATAAGTTGCTGATCACCACCATTACAAAAAAAATAAAACAATTCAAGTGTGTATATATACCATAGTTTGTAGACGCTATAACTTTTACACAAACCAATCAATATACATTTATTGGGATCTTTTTTTTTTTTTTTTTTTTACCAAAGATGTAGCAGAATACATTGTGGCCTAAATTCATAAAGAAATGCAATATTTTTATTGGATATGTTTTATAGCTGAAGGTAAAAAAAAAAGTTTAATTCCCAACATTTTCGGTCTCTTTATTAGTTTTCATAATGAAAAACCCAGTGGTGAGCAAATACCAAAAGAAAGCTCTATTTGTGTGAAAGCAAATATACATTTTCATTTGGGTACAGTGTTACATGACCACGCAATTACAAGTTACAGTAACACAATGCTGAATAGCAAACAATGGCCTGGTCATGGAGGACAAGTGGTTAATGTTAAGATTTGGACACCTTTTTGTCTTGATGCACCTGGAATGCATTTAGCTGATTTAAAACAAAGTTCAGATGACCTTTGCTGCAATTATTTACATTTTTTTTCTTTTTCACTTATGCCTAAAAACAAATGTATAAATATATTGAAAAGTGTGCTTCTCTTTTTATTTATTTATGTCTTGCAGCTAGGTTGCACACGAGGTGAGTGTAGAAAGATGGCCGGATCCACATCTCCAGACTCCTCCATATCCATCTCCTCTCTCCTGGCCAGCTGCAGACTGGATACCCGTAAGGGAACCTCAAGTTTCTCCAGCTCTATAGAATACAAGGATAAGCTGTATGACTCTGCTACAAATGCGTTGGAGGCCTATATTGAGGACTTTGAAGAAAGTCTGAGGTCTCCTATGGCCAGTACAGGGAAGATCAGCATCCATTCATCAGCCACACTTGGTTCTACTAAGAAAAAAGGTGCGTTCTGTAACCAGTGTATGCGGGTTCTTGGTCCTGGGGAGATCTCAGTGTTTAGGACAGTTTCTTCAGGTGTTTTAGCATAAATGCCAGTGAGAACTCCCAAGATTTGATTTATTGCAGCTGAAGGCTGGACATGGCATTGGCTCATAAAATGAGGGGTCACTTAGCTGTCTCTGCTTTTTTTGCTTCTGGAGGCACTGTCTTGAAAGGGGGAAAAAAGTTCCACTTTTTTTTTTTTTTTCTTTTGGGCCTAGATAGGCTGCCACCTCTGGATTTGTTGCCTGTGGCTTCAGTTGGGCATGTCCAAATCAAGCAGTTTGTTTTTTCTAGTTTTTACTGCCGTCTGTCTCCATTGGCAAGCTTTACCTTGGAATACAGTTAATTCAATCATTAAAGTTGAAATCCAACCTTACTAGTCTTAAATGCCCCCCCCCCTCCTCCTCCTAACACCTATGCAGACTACCTGTTTATGAAAGATGTATATACTTACCTATTTTCATCCCACGGCTGTCCAGTTACATGATCTGGTTTCCCTTTGTCAGCCAGCAGCAGCTGCAGGGGAGATAACTGAGTGGGACATTGGAGCCTATGGGTGACAGCCTATGATGGAGAGTGTGATGATGCTGAAGCATTATGGGTGGAACTGCACATGGTGGTGCATACTGCAAAGGTAATCACTGGAGTTTGTTATAGGCCTCCTGGTGTTAATGAGGAGGTGGAGACTCTGCTCCTTGCACAGATCGAAAGGGCTGGCACAGTGATAATAATGGAGGATTTTAACTACCTGGAAATTGATTGGAGTAACGGTACTGCAGGAACAGTTTAAGAGCAACATTTTTTAAAACTACTACAGGACAATTTTAAGGTACAGTTCATAGAGGCCCCAACTAGGAATGATGCTCTGCTTGACCTGGTAATCTCAAACCATGCAGAACTTATTACGAATGTCCATATAAAAGAACATCTGGGTAGCAGTGACCATAACATGATTTCATTTGTTGTTAGCTGTATGTATGTAGCAAGCACATACGGGGAAAAAGATAAAAACGCTCAATTTAAAGAGAGCTAAATAATAAAAAAAAAAAGAGGTTTTATTAGATATAAAAATGAAGGAACGCTATCATCTTTTAAACATTACAAAGAATATAACAGAATATGCAAAAAGGAAATAAAGGCCAAAAAAATTGAAAACTAATGACAGATTGCAAAAGATAGCAGGACAAACCGTAAAATTCTTCAAATATATTAATAGTAAATAGGTTCGGTCTGAGCATGTAGGCCCTTTACAAAATAATCTAGAGTGGGTGACTGGGGATAAAGAGAAGGCACATTTATTTAATTATCATTATTTGTGTTAAAGCAATCGGTGTAAAAAAAAAAATAAATCTTCATCACCCCCCACAAGTAGTACAGTGTCAGGTAGTACGGAGCCCGGGAGACAGTGGCCAGTTCATGGGGGGGGGGGGGGCATCCGAATGCTTCCACCTGACAGGTGAGCCCTGCTGCTTGCTAACAGCGCTAAAATCTACCTGCCTGGCGCCCAGAACTGCATGTCCCGGGCGCTAGGCAATCTAAATTCATCACCCCTGGTTTATTGATGCTGGCTGCTGGAAGATCAGTTGTTGCTGCCGGGGGATAGTGTTGGGGTGGATCTATTGTTGCCTGGGCGGGTCTATTGTTGTTGGCTGCAGGGAATCTATTTCACTGCTTTTCTTGTTAGTAACAAATTCCATACAATTACTTTGTACCATAAAATGTTGCTTGGTTCTTGTGTTCTCTGAAAGGATTGGTACTGGGAAGTGACCAGAGGGAGGAACCAAGGGACAGTGCACGGAGGTGGGTAGGGAGCAGAGACCAGGAGTGACTCTGAAGGAGGGAGTTCCTGCACCTATTCTGAGGGGGGGAAAAAAGCCACGGATACTTGTATATACAACTTTTATACGCAGGTTTGTCCGCATAGGTGTTAGTAGAGGACATTTTTAAAGTAGTTGGGTTGAGAATGGAATCTACCAAAGCATACATAAACCTAAAATAAAAATTGTCATATTGCAGCATCTTCTTGTTCCTTAGATATGGTGGCTTTAGTTTTCTTCCTTTTTATTTTGGTGATCCTGCTGGTAACACATATCTTGTCCCAGGGTGGCAGTGCTCACTCTCTGTACTCTATATTGTATTTACAGAAGCAGCCGTATTGTGATCGTAGGGCGGGAAGTGTGTTGGGACTACAGAATACCTCTCTCTCCTCTTCTCCCCATATCATGGGGCATTTAATCGTTCTCTTCATTCCTCCCAAGACCTCCTGCTCTCTAGCTCCCTTGGCACCTGCTCCCATGTTTGCCTCCAGTTGGTGTTTCTGCAGGCTGATCATAGTCGGTCAAAGACTGGATCCACTCTGTCCACCTCTGGAAACCGAAAGTGATGAGCATACATCACTTCTGATTCGCGCAGTGCCATTTTTTAAAAATGGAAATCATGCTTTGAAGGGCAGAGGAGGGATTTTTGGTCTTTGACACCAGATCCCTCTGTATAAGAGGTGTTTATATTCCTTGTGACAGCGATGAAAGTGATAAAAAAGTAAAAGCAACCAGTGTAAAAAAAAAAAAAAAGTTTAAAGCACCCTTTGTAAATCTAAAGTGATAACCTGTAAATGGTTTTAAATGTACGTTGTTGCCTTTGCACAGGTGTGCGCAATTTTCAATCTTGTCATGTTTGGTATCTATTTTACTTGGCATAACATTGTCTTTTATTTTAACAAAAAATTGGGTTATGTATTGTCTTCCCATTTCATCCGGGACAGCGCATGAGAGAGAGGCTCCACCCACCTAAAACAGGAAACACATCATCCACAATCAAATAAAAAAAGCATAGTCATATAGTGTCCTCAGTATTTGTTTCCTCTGGCCTAGCAGGAACACCGGAATGGTTTATTCCTCAGGTCTTCGTGCTAGTTGTAGGGGCCTCCAAGTATATGCTTCCCCACGATTCCAGGGACAGTGCACTTGGAGCGGTTGCCTATCTGGGGTTTTCTAGGCTACTTTGGTAAGTATTCTAGTTCTGGGACCTTCCCTCCTCATTACCTTCTTTGATTTCTCCAAGGTTCCTTCTCTTTCAGAGGAGAAGCAGCTATCCCTGTGGGTTCTGAGGCTCTAGTGGAGCCCTCCCTTACTCAAATTTTGGTCAAGCTTCAAGTCCTCAATGGCTGGCTGTGTAACAAGCGTACACCCAGACACTGACGCAATCCTCCATTTTGTTAAGAAATCTCCATTTTTGTCCCATCATTCTCCCACTCTCTGAGAGCCACAGTGACATCTGGTTGGTGTGGGTGTTGGAAGTGTCGCAGGCAGGCCAGAACACAGCAGGAACCCCTGAGTGCGTGCTTGCCTAAGAGAGCTGTGCAATATAACACCTCGTAAAAGATAACGCAAGCCTTCCCAGGAGTTCAAGGCATTCCAAGGAAGCACGAACCAGATAACACTTTTTTAAAATCCATTTTTCCCCTATGTCTCATATCTTGGAATATGAGGGACTTACATAAAACCAGGCATATCTTCAAATTGGCCACGAGGAGACAAACCGTTTGATAGGTCACTCTCCTTGGCTGGAATACATAGGAAAGCAGAAAAGTAGATCTCGTGAACCATTCAGTGTATAATTTCATATTTCATATCTAATCATACCTCAGATGTGTCTGCATAATAATCTACCCGCGGGTGGAATGTCACTTGTGCAGATGGAAAGTTATGAGCCAAAATATGAACTATAAGATTTTGGCTCTAGTTTAGGCCTACGCCCAGATGACTTCTCCCTAAACTGGGCATTGGTCCTTGACTTCAGAGACACTCTCTGCCTGGGGAACTACAAAATGGGTTGTCAGGCCTAAGAAAGAAGAAGTTGAAGAATTCTCCCTTTTTAACATCAGAACCACCTGGGGAGACCCGTACCCTTTCGCTCTGAAACTTGACCTGCTAACCCAGGACTTTGGCAAGTACTTTAACCCTCTAACTTCTCTCTGTTATCTCTTTGCTGTGCTATTGTTCTTTGTGTGTGTGTGTGTGTGTGTGTGTGTGTGTGTGTGTGTGTGTATGTTACATCTTTTTTCTGTAAATATATTTATTACACCCTTTTGACCTTTTTTAGTAATAAATCTTTCCTTCTGAAAGTGTTGAACTGTTTCTATAGCTCCTTATTGCAATTTACAAATTCCTGCCTCTAAAAGAGCGCTACTGTGTTTGTTTAACCCTCTGTGTAACCGGCCTGCGGTGACCGTGTTATACAGACGATTATCTCAACCATTATAGTGTTGTTGCTGATATCGCCGAGTTTCCTCTTTCTCTGTACAAAAAGGAGGTGGTGGCAGTGTGAAGGGTTAATTGCGTAATTAACCTGACCCAGTAGCAATCGCTCCCAGGCTGCCGGTACATCGATTGTGGTCCAATTAGCTGGAAAATCGTTGTGCAGCTCGGCGTGGCATTGTTACACACGTGACATTGCGGTTTTAGATTGGCCAGTCAACGGTCACGAGTTTGGTGAGAAGGGCAGGGGTCTGACGCCGCGATCGTCACAGGCTGAGCTTCTGTTTGCTACTGATCGGGATGGATGGATCAATTGTAGCTGCTGGCTTCCCCAAAAACTGTATGGCTGGGGCAGGCTCATACTCCACCTCCCTGGGAATCAGTGAGTGAGCAAAGGCATCCGGAGTCCCAGACTACTTTTCAGATGGGGGGTGCATGTCTGCTAAGTCAGGTGAACTATGGTGCGTAGGCATCAATATGGTGGGTTTGTGAGTATACCCTGGTACCAGCATCTACAGACACCAGGGAGGGAGCACAACCTGGTGGGGGATGGAGCAGAAGGCGGACTTGGATCTTCCCCATGACAGACCTCTTCTCTGCCATGACTGCTGCTATGAATCTGGCAGATGGCTCCAAGGTAAGTTGGTTGGAGGTTTTTTTCCTTTTAACGCTCCTTCTTACCATACCTGAGCTGTGGGTAGGCAGAGTGTGGGGTTACCCTTAGGACGATGTCGTCTCTTTGGGTGTTGGTTGCTATGGGTGTTTGCATGCCTCTTACAACCACATGGTGAATGTGTGTTGTGTTCCTGTCCACCATTAGTGTGGTAATTTGGAGGCCCTAACCCCTGTCAATGTGCAGAGCAGTGTGCTTCAAACTCTGCAATCAGCAAAAGCTGCAATCTGCTAACTCCTTCCTACATTTATGGTACACTTGTGCATGTTCAGGGCTACTGGGGTCTGCTAACTCCATGTTTATGATCAATTACACTCTCCTCTTTTCCAGCAAGGGGAGGTGACAGCCTAGTGGGGTCTGCTGTGGTTTTACATTGCCTAAATATATAGTATTAAGGAGACTCATATTTGCTTCTGTTTCAGCTAAAATCTTTGGTTATGTCTAAGAGCTGAAGCTGTACCTATTACGTGTGATCAGTATCTGCTGTGCACTCCAGTGGTGTGCTTGGACTTCTATCACCTGGAGCTCCCTGGGTTCCTCCACTGGATAAATGTGTAATGGTTTGGTAGCCGGAGACTAGGCTATATCTGACATGTGATTATTATACAGTATTTATAAAGCGCTGATAGTTCGTTCAGCGCTGTACATTACAAATGGGGACAGAACATGTGATAGAACAATACAATGCAAAACATGAGGGGATTGAGGGCCCTGCTCTTTCAAGCTTACAATCTAGGAGGGAGGGGATGGTGGCACAGGAGGAGATAGCTGTGGGGGGTGGAGTGGTAGGAAGAGTGGAGGAGGTCGGCAGGTTAGCAGGGGGTGGGGTAGGCTTCCCTGAAGAGATGGGTTTTCAGGGTGCGCCTAAAGGAGAGGAGAGTAGGTGATAATCTGATGGGTTGGGACAGGGAGTTCCAGAGGATGGGTGACACCCTGGAGAAGTCCTGGAGGCGGGCATGGGAGGATTATGGAAAATGTTGACTTGTGGCACAGGCAACAATGGTATATGTATTGCTGATTGTTGGGTATTAGGTGAATGTTCGGTTACTGCTACAGGTTCCGTCTCCATATGGTGCTGGAGTGGAGTCAGACTTCAAACATTGGGCAGGGCACCTGTCATTTGTAAAGTAGGTTCATTATTTATTCAGTTCCTTTCAGCTTTATATTGCATTTAAATGTAGGTGTTTTGGGTCTACAGAACACTCACATAGTTGCCGTACCAACATTCACAGGGGAGGAGGGTTACAGGTATGGGCATATATGGCTTTGGGGCAGAAATCTGCTCGGTAAATACAAGGGCCTATTACTTGGATGTTCATAGGTATCTCTTGTATGAAGGATATTATGTGGGTTGGGAGTTATCATTTCTATTTGATTGTCCTTTTGCACATCACTCATGCATTGTAATATTTACTATGCATGGTATAGCCGAGCTGTAAATGACAAAGTAGGTTTCGTAGTTGCTGTTTGATACAAAGCTGACTGCATGGAAGTAAACATGAAAGTCTAAAATGTATTTTCCCTAGAGGAGAAGATGGCGGCCAGGGCCTAAGCACATGCCTAATCTGGGTGATTGTAGGCTTTTCCTGCTTTCCCCTTTGCTGCCTGCAGTGACCCAGGAATCCCTATGGGGGCAAAAGGCAAAGATTTTCCTTACAGCCCTGAAAGGATACGTTCACCTTTCAGAACATGTTACACCCCGATCCCTGCTGCGATTCGTTTTCTCTTTCCTGCTAGCTGTCACAATTTAAATAAAACGTGGCTGTGCAGAGCCCTGTCTGCCCAGCCTTGTCACTCATTCACAGTATTCTGTGACTGGGAAGACTACTACAAGTCCTGGCAGCCTTTATGGCTGTTGTGTTGTAGTTTTCAGTGAACTACCATGGTGCTCCACAGTGCTGTGCTAGTTCACTGAGCCTTCCTGTCAGTATCTCCTTCCCCGTATGGGATTTATGAGCAAGCAGATATACTGACATGTCAGGGGGAGACCTACATGGCACCAGCAATCTACCGATCGCAGGTGCAATGCTTTAGAGGCTCCACAAACAAAAAATAAATGCACCTTCTTTCTTGTTTCTTCTTTCTCTCTTTCTCTCTTTCTCTCTTTCTTTCTTTCTTTCTCTCTTTCTTTCTCTCTTTCTTTCTCTCTTTCTTTCTTTCTCTCTTTCTTTCTTTCTCTCTTTCTTTCTTTCTCTCTTTCTTTCTTTCTCTCTTTCTTTCTTTCTCTCTTTCTTTCTTTCTCTCTTTCTTTCTTTCTCTCTTTCTTTCTTTCTCTCTTTCTTTCTTTCTCTCTTTCTTTCTTTCTCTCTTTCTTTCTTTCTCTCTTTCTTTCTCTCTTTCTTTCTTTCTCTCTTTCTTTCTTTTTTTTTTTTTTTAGGGGAACTTATGCAGGCCATAGATGGGGAGAAAAACGGCCGATTTTTTTTTTTTTCTTTTAAAAAACGAAAAATCGGTCGTTCAAGCGGCCGACGTTACCAGCAATGGTAAAAAAAATCGGCCAATTTTCATCCCGTCTACAGCCGGCAAAAAGTGTCCCTGCAGATTGCTCTGCTATTTCTTTGACAGTTCTTTGACATTTATAGCGGTTGCAACAATGTATCTATTTGTATCTATTTAGGATACATATGTTTTTATTCGGAAACAAATAGATACAATGTTGCAACCGCTGTAAATGTCAAGGAACTGTCAAAGAAATAGCGGAGCTCTCTGCAGGGACACTTTTTGCCGGACTGGAATTCCTCTTATTTTTCATCCTTCTTCCTCTTCCTCCTCCTCCTCTTCCTTTTTGTCTTCCTCTTTTTCTTCTTTTTGTCTTCGTCTTCCTCTTCTTCTTTTTCTTCTTTTTGTCTTCCTCTTGCAGGTCACTGCTCATGCGCAGATTTTTTATCGGTAAAAAATCGGCCGATTTGCCCATCATTGCCGCGAAAATCGGCCGATCGGCAAAATCGGCCGATTTTTTTTCCAACTTTACCGATAAAAAAAAGTGCCAAAATACCGAAAAACGGCCGAACAAATGGCCCACTAACGATCCGAAAATCGGCCGATTTTATTTTCAGCTGAAAAATCGGCCGATTTTCGACCCATCTATGGCCTGCATTATCCTTTAACCAATTCAATACCGGGCAATTTTACATCTTCCTGCCCAGGCCATTTTTCAGGTTTCAGCGCTCTCACACTTTGAATGGCAATTGCGCGGTCATACAACATTTTACCCAAACTAAAATTTTATCATTTTCACACAACTAGAGCTTTCTTTTGGTGGTATTTAATCACTGCTGGGGTTTTTATATTTTGCTAAATTAACAAAAAAAGACCGAAAATTTTGAAAAAAAACCCCACGTTTTTCTTTGTTTCTGTTATAAAAGTTTACAAATAAATAATTGTTCTTCATAAATTTAGGCCGAGATGTATTCTGCTACATGTCTTTGGTGAAAATAACCCAAATTAGGATGTATTATTTAGTTTGTAGGAAAGTTATAGAGTTCACAAACTATGGGATCGATCTGAATATTGATCAATCCTGAGGTCCAAGAATGTCAGAACAGTACAGATAATCCCCCAAATGACCCCTTTTTGCAGAGTAGACAGTCCGACGTACTTTATAAGAGGCATGGCGAGTTTTTTGAAGTTGTATTTTTTTTTTTTTTTGTCGTTTTTCGGAAAATGAAAAAATAAAATTATTTTCACTATTTTTTTTTTTTTTTTACATACTGTCACCAGTGCAGTACAGCATCATCATATAACTGGCATGGTGGTGATCAGGGACACTGACTGGTGACAGTGTGAAAAAAAAAAAAAAAAAAAAAATTTATTTTAAATTTTTTATTAAATTTTTTTTTATTTTATTTTATTTTTTTTAGATTTCACTATGTCCAAAGTAGTACATTGTTACCATAGTAACATTGTACTACTTTGGGGAAGTGATCAATATATTTTTTTTACACAATTATAAGCAAGCAGTTACCTGAATGACATCGATTCATTCAGGGATTTTGTGCTTAGCTGCGATTTGGCCACAGCTAATCACATGACATGTGCATGTGATTAGCTGTGACCATTCACAGCTAGACACTAGTATACAATGGATGGCATGAATGAAGCCATCCATTGTATACAACTGTCATGTGGCCTGCTGTGATTGGTCACAGCAGGTCACATGGTACCAGCAATGGGGCCGATACTCAGATCTGTCATCGGCCGTGTCCGCGGTGCATGGCCGGTGACAGATTGTGCGGCTCTGCAAGCGTGCGAACTGCGCATGTGCGGGAGTACGCCAAATGGCGGCCTCCCGGAAAGCTAGTGTGATTTTCCGGGCGCCAATACGGCTATGGTTAATAGCCAAATGGTGTCAAATGGTTAATAGCCAAAACCATCCTGGTGCTGCCATGCTACACTGTCAGTGCAAGACTAGGATGCTCCCAGGCAACAGTGATCTAATGCTCCAGTGCTCTATCCTACACCCCAAGGCCGCTGCATGGCTTGATGGCTATTCAGCAATCCAGCATGTCTTTCTTTTGTACACTGTTTTGGACAAGAACATTTATTTTTAGGACTGTGTTGCAAGTAGATATTTAATATTCATGGAATCCCACTATGTTTATCCCAGACAGGTTACTTGTTATAATAGATCTAAGGGTCTGAATACCTAAGCTGCAGGCTTAGGTATTGGAGATTTCTTCCCTATTTTCAAACCCATTCTGAGATAGGAAGTAAATCCATACTATTTTATTTTTAACCCCTCGCCTACAGGGCACTTAGACCCCCTTCCTGCCCAGGCCAATTTTCAGCTTTCAGTGCTGTCACACTTTGAATGACAATTGCGCGGTCATGCAACACTACTCATGACATTTTTATCATTTTTTTTTAGATGGATAGAGCTTTCTTTTGGTAGTATTTAATCACCTCCTGGGTTTTTGTTTTGCTAAACAAACCAAAAACAACTAAAAATTAAAAAAAAAAAATGTTTTTTCTTAGTTTTTGTTATAAAATTTTGTAAATAAGTGATTTTTCTCCTTTACTGATGTGCATTATTGAGACTGCACTGATGGGCACTGATAGGCACTGGTAGGTGGCTCTGATGGGCATTGACAGGCATCACTGACGGGCACTGTTAGGCGGCACTGACTGGCACTGTTAGGCAGCACTGACGGGCGTCACTGATGCACACTGGTGGCACTGATTGTGAGCACTGATAGGTGGCTCTGACTGGCACTGATAGGTGGCACTGAAAGGCAGCTCAGATGGGCACTGATGTGGCATTAATGTGCACTGGTAGGCACTGATATGTGGCACTGATGGGCACTGGCAGGTGGCATTGATTAACACTGAGAGCTGGCATTGATGGACACTGACAGGTGGCACTGCTGGGGCTACACTGATCATCAGGGCACACTGATCATCAGTGCCCTGATGATCTGTGTACATGTCCCCTCTGAGGAATGCCGATTACCAGCTCTCCTCTGCTCTGTCAGCGTGACAGCTCGTGAGGTGAGAAATGCCGATACCCGGCATTTCCTTATTTACATGCGATCAGCTGTGATTGGACACAGCTAATCACATGACCGAGCCAACGTCCTCGGCTCTTTCCGTTGATTGGTGATCCGCTGTGTCCAAGGGACAGAGCACCCCCGATCACCGCGCTGCGCGCCACTGGAGCCTCGCACTCGCGGTTAGAGTGGGAGGACCTCATGTGATGTCCTCCCAGAACGAGAGAACCGCCTTGCGCCCATCATTTCCTAATACGGCGAGCGGAAGGCAGTTAAGGACTGATTTCCCCCCCCCCTTCCCGATCCCTGTTAAAGATTGGCACCTTTGGGGAGCGGGTACCCAAAATTGACAGGTACCCGCTCCCACTTCCGCTGTGATCTCTTAGGCGATCGAAAGCGGAAGTTGTCAGTTTTTTTGTTTACAGTTTGACTCGAACTCTACTTTTTTCCATCATTTGGATTGCGCAAAGCAAAGTAGCCTTTTGGTACTATTCATGGGACCCAAGTCAGTTGCTCGTGTGCCTAAGAACACCAAGGGCAGGTGGATCACATTCACAATGTGAGGGCACGCTGTACATAATTTTTAAAGTAGAACCTCCCATTGGATTTGGGTCATTTCTCAGGTCTTTGGCCTCAACATGGACAGAGAATAAGGTGTTTTGCCTCAACAGCTCTACAGAGTTACCAGCTGGTCCATTTTTTCATACAGTGTTGTGACACATCCAGATTGCCTTGCTGTCCTTTCAGGACTAAGCCTTGTGGAACAGTTCCTGGAAGCAGTAGCCCCACCCTAATAGGTTATTTCTGTAATGTCCTCCCATGTGCTGTCCTGGAAGATGAAATGGGAAAACAAGAATTAATTACCCAGTAACTCCATTTCCATGAATCTTCCAGGACAGCATGGATTGCCGCCCTATATTCTGAGTTGTATTGATTTACAGTCGGGTCCATAAATATTGGGACATTGCCACAATTCTAACATTTTTGGCTCTGTACACCACCACAATGGATTTGAAATGAAACAAACAAAATGTGCTTTAACTGCAGACTGTCAGCTTTAATTTGAGGGTATTTGCATCCAAATCAGGTGAACCGTGTAGGAATTACAACAGTTTGCATATGTGCCTCCCACTTGTTAAGGGACCAAAAGTAATGAGACAATTGGCTTCTCAGGTGTTCCATGGCCAGGTGTGTGTTATTCCCTCATTATCCCAATTACAATGAGCAGATAAAAGGTCCAGAGTTAATTTCAAGTGTGCTATTTGCATGTGGAATCTGTTGCTGTCAACTCTCAAGATGAGATCCAAAGAGCTGTCACTATCAGTGAAGCCATCATTAGGCTGAAAAAACAAAATAAACCCATCAGAGAGATAGTAAAAACATTAGGCTTGGCCAAAACAACTGTTTGGAACATTCTTAAAAAGAAGGAACGCACCGGTGAGCTCAGCAACACCAAAAGACCCGGAAGACCACGGAAAACAACTGTGGTGAATGACCGACAAATTTTTTCCCTGGTGAAGAAAACACCCTTCACAACAGTTGGCCAGATCAAGAACACTCTCCAGGAGGTAGATGTATGTGTGTCAAAGTCAACAATCAAGAAAAGACTTCACCAGAGTGAATACAGAGGGTTCACCACAAGATGGAAACCATTGGTGAGCCTCAAAAACAGGAAGGCCAGATTAGAGTTTGCCAAACGACATCTAAAAAAGCCTTCACAGTTCTGGAACATCATCCTATGGACAGATGAGACCAAGATCAACGTGTACCAGAGTGATGGGAAGAGAAGAGTATGGAGAAGGAAAGGAACTGCTCATGATCCTAAGCATACCACCTCATCAGTGAAGCATGGTGGTGGTAGTGTCATGGCGTGGGCATGTATGGCTGCCAATGGAACTAGTTCTCTTGTATTTATTGATGATGTGACTGCTGACAAAAGCAGCCGGATGAATTCTGAAGTGTTTCGGGCAATATTATCTGCTCATATTCAGCCAAATGCTTCAGAACTCATTGGACGCCCTTCACAGTGCAGATGGACAATGACCCAAAGAATACTGCAAAAGCAACCAAAGAGTTTTTGAAGGGAAAGAAGTGGAATGTTATGCAATGGCCGAGTCAGTCACCTGACCTGAATCCGATTGAGAATGCATTTCACTTGCTGAAGACAAAACTGAAGGGAAAATGCCCCAAGAACAAGCAGGAACTGAAGACAGTTGCAGTAGAGACCTGACAGAGCATCACCAGGGATGAAACCCAGCGTTTGGTGATGTCTATGCGTTCCAGACTTCAGGCTGTAATTGACTGCAAAGGATTTGCAACCAAGTATGAAAAAGTGAAAGTTTGATTTATGATTATTATTCTGTCCCATTACTTTTGGTCCCTTAACAAGTGGGAGGCACATATGCAAACTGTTGTAATTCCTACACCGTTCACCTGATTTGGATGTAAATACCCTCAAATTAAAGCTGACAGTCTGCAGTTAAAGCACATCTTGTTCGTTTCATTTCAAATCCATTGTGGTGTATAGAGCCAAAAATGTTAGAATTGTGTCGATGTCCCAATATTTATGGACCTGACTGTATGTTCCATTAGTTGCCTTTGGTTCTTCCTTACTACTGGGGACACTAGATGATTGTGCTCTTTTTTTGATTGTGGAAAATGTTTCCTGATTTAGGTGGGTGGAGGCTTTCTTGAATTTTAATGCAAAAAACAAGAGTTAATTACCTGGTAACTCCATTTCCATGAATCTTCTAGGACAGCACATAAGAGAGAGCCTCCACCCACCTAAAACGGGAAACATTTTCCACAATCAAAAAAGAGCAGTCATCTAGTGTCCTCAGTAGTAAGGAAGAACCGAAGGCAACTAATGGAACAACATAACTCAATACAACTCAGAATATAGGGAGGGAATCCATGCTGTCCTAGAAGATTCATGGAAATGGAGTTACCAGGTAATTGGCTCTCTCTTGTTTTTTGCATTAAAATTCAAGAGTGTATTCTTTCCATAAAAAAAACTGCGTTTGAAAAACTGTTGCGCAAATACCGTGTGACACAAATTGCAACACCCACCAATTTATTCTCTAGGGCCTCTGCTTTAAAAAAATATATATAATGTTTGGGGGTTCTAAGAAATTTTCTTGCAAAATATAAAACACATTAAAATTTAAGTTGCCATAAAGGGGGGGGGGGGCCCCCTTCTTTTTTTTTTTTTTTTTTTTTTTTTTTTTTTTTAAAGCCTCAGACATTTCTTAAAGCACCTGTGCCCAATAAAAAAAACTCATCAACCCATCAGATAAAATAGATGGTCATGAGGGACAAGTAGATTGGGGCCCCAATTTAGTCCTTTTGGAGAAGTAGTTTTTGTAAAAAAAATGTCCACACCCCTGGTCTGTGTATAAAACATTCACTGTTCATGTGTCTTAAACATTTCAGGGATGTACAGATCATATTGCCCGATGCCTGGGACAAGCAGTTCAGGGCACCGGGTAGTTGTGTTTTTTTTGGGGGGTTTTTTGCTATATTTAGCTCTGCAAGCAGCAGGGTTTACTTTTTGCTGGGCTCATAGTCAGTCTGTCAGTCCGCTCAGCCCCAGCACAAAATGTCTTACTTTATCTGCTCTGCAATGGTTTTGAACAGAGCAGCGCTGGCTGCACTCCTTGTTCCTCCCCCTTGAGCAGTGCACCTAAACCAAGCTGCTTGTTATGGGGGCACTGGTAGATGATTGCTCCGGAGCCCTGCTTTACGTGTCCATAGGATACACATAGACCCGTGGCTCGGCCTCACCCCCTACTCTCTCCTATTTTGCTCACTGGCTGTGATTGACTGCAGTGGGATCCAGTAGCTCCCGCTGCTGTCTCAGCCACTGAGGAGCAAGAGGCAAGAGTCCCAGGACAGTCAAGGCTTTTGTGCACATCACTAGATTGGGCTCAGGTGAGTATTAGGTGGGAGGGGGGAGTGGGGGGAGCAGCACACAGAAGTTTTTTAGAATGCATAAAGGTAAAAAGCCTTCACAAACACTTTAAAAATGTCACATGGCCCTTCTAGCAGGATGATTCCTAAACACACTGGTGCTGGTCGTTGGGGGTTAATAATCTTGCAGATGGCACCTTATTGTTGTGTCTAGCAGTCTCATCGTTGTCTTACATTATGCAGAGGTTTGTCTGCTTTTTTTTTTTTTTTTTTTTTTATTTTTTTTTTTTTTAATCTTTTTAATTCTATTGGGTTCTGATGTGTTTGGCAGTAGATTTTTAAGTAAGATCTGTCAGGAGTGGGAAGTTCCAGAGGAATTATTGGGGTGATCTATAAGGCATAACTTTTTTTTTTTTTTTTTTTTTTCGTTGGGGCCAGTGCCTCATTTACTTGTTCAGCAGTTGTGCTTGTGCTGAGTATTAAGAGAGCCTGACACTCGCCTTTCCTGACATGCATCCAAGTGGTTTGTCATCACACTGCAAAGTCACTACCCTCCCTGCTAGTCCCTGGGTGCGGTGTTGGAGACTGGCAGGAAGGTGAGAGACAGAAACAAAGCAGAGTTAAAATCATTAATAGTTCAAGTCGCAATAATGCCCCTTTTTTTTGTTTTTTAAAAGCTCCAGACATTCCTTATCAAGACAGGTAGATTGGAAGGGAAGAAGGAGGGATTTTCACTAAGATAGATATATGGAGGTATAACCAATTGAAACCATTTGTGGGGAAATTGACAAAGCCTCTTAGAATTAGAAAAGATTGCAATTTATTTGAGAAGTATTTTGGAAGTTCGAGATGATGGGAAGCACAGCACTGCTAAAGTATATAAAATTCTCATTGATTTAGATAGTAAGTCAAAATTAAGGTACATAGAAAAATGGGAAAGGGATTTAGGGGTGGAGTGGAAGGAGCACACACAAAGAAAAATATATAGACTGGTACACGAGAATGTCAGCATGCGTGAGGTGGAAATGAACTTCAAATGTTTGATAAGGTGGTTACACCGACGGTAGAGCACAAGATGAGTGGGGAGAAACAACCTTGGTGTTGGCGAGGGTGTGGAGGGTTGGGCACGATGTACCACATATGGTGGGACTGTTCAAAAATACAAGTATATTGGAGAAAGGTTATAAATCAAATTAGGATTATTACCGGAACTGAGATTGGACTGGACCCTGAAACTTGTCTTTTTCATATTACAAAAATATCAGTGAATAAATATAAAGAACTGGGTATATGGTACTATCTAAATGCAGCAAAAAGTTTGATACCTAGGTTTTGGCGCAAAGTTGAGGCACCGAGGGAAGAGGATTGGATGAATAGAGTGGACCAGATTGCTAGATTGGAGAAACTATATTACATACAGGAAGATAGGATGGAGGCATATTATATGAAATGAGTTTAAGGTAAAGGTGAAATAAGTTACTTTGTAATTAAGTATAAAAAAAGAAAATGTATAGTAATTTTCTTTCTTCCTTTTAAATCTTTGTATACAGAGGATGTGAGATAAGTCGATCAGATAGATGTCAGGGGTTCATTGAAGAGGGGTGGGGCTGAGGGTGGGTTGAAGGAAGGGGGTCATGGGGAGAAAAATGATATGAAATAAGTGGTTTTATGAGAATTTTTTGGGTTTTTTTTGTATTTCCATTTTGGATTTTTGTATTGTTATATTTGAAAATAAATAAATACTTAAATAAAAAAAAAAAAAAAAAGACAGGTAGATTGGGACCCCAATTCATTTCCACACTCCTGAAACATGATTGTCTCCTATAGTTCAGCTCCATTTAGTGGCCATAATGCAGTAATAAATATATATTATAATATAGTTACATATATTTAAGTAACATGGTGACCTTGTTACAAACAATCATGGTGCCTTTTGTGAATGGCTAAGATATCTGCACAGCAAGTGTTTTATAAATGGACCTCGGGGCGTTTTATCATGTCTGCTTGGTTTAGGCCCTCAGTCAGTTTCATTTTGTGTAGTCTGAGAGCTCAGAACTGTGCCTGGGACTGTTTGGAAGAGGTGGTCTTGGGTGCAGTCGTCTTCAGTGCATAAAACCTTGCCTGTCCATAAATCACATAAAAAACATGAAGAGGGGATCACTGTGGTCTGATGTATGCTTCTTTTCAAGCACAGCTTGGTGGGGGAGGGGAGACAGTCCTACTCAGGCATGGTTCCACTCAACTGTGCTCAGTGTGATTAGACTTAATTTTTGTTTTCCATTATGTCTTTAAAATGCACAGGGCTCTGGTTTTCAGTGTCTGAAGGAAAACTGTTCTTGCTGCCTGTAGCAACCAGCTTTGTCCAATTTCTCAGTACACTTGATTAATTACCAGAATTTGATAAATAAGGTTCTCAGCTGTTTTAGGAGAGATGGGGATTTTTCTTAGAATTATACTTTGATGATTATAGAGAGAATTTCTTGCTGTTTATTTTTTCTTTAGGTGCAGCTGATAGACATCTTCGACCCAAGCATTCATCTAGAAGACGATATGTTGCTCGTGACCCAGATCAATTGAGCCTCACCACTGATGATCTCTTGGGCTTCCCCTCTGATGGCTCTCTACCATTCTCTCAAGTCTCACATTGGAAACATTGTGAAAACCTAAATAATTACTATGGAGCTTCCCTCCCAAACCACACTGCTCAGTCCTCTCCTCTAAGGTCCTCACTAAACACGAGGGCTAACCGCCATTCTTTTCGTCATGATTCCCGGTCTTTGGATCTGCGGAGGTTTGGAGATGACATCAAAGAAAACAAAACAAACATTCTCCGTGAAATGGACAGAGAAAACCGTCCTGCTTATCATAACAATCTGAGCTCTCCATATTTGTCGAGAGGGTCTGAAATACCTAAAAGTTATCCAAGATGGCTGACTAGTCAAAAATCAGAACTAAGTGTGTCGGGAATTACCAGTATTCCAGACGTTAAATATCCCCTCTGGATAAAAGACTATGGTCTTCTGGGAAATTCCGAAAGCCCCACCACCAAGAACATGTACAAGACCTCAAAAGCTTCTGCTAATGAACCCTTTACAAACATACAAAGCTTCTCACCTTCGGGTTCTTTACAAACTTTGTTTTATGATAGACAAGGCAAAAAAGCGGTTAATGTCAACAGCACCAGTGAAAAATTATATTCGGGACTTTCTGATTTGGATGTTTTAAGACATTTGCATACAGCTCTTAAAAGTAAGTGTACTTCCATCCTTCCTGAGCTCACCTGCAGGAAACATTTCAGTCTTCCTGTGACATTTTACTATGTAAACTGTTATATGCAACGTGTCTGATCGCTTTGTTCTTAGATCATACTGATGATTCAGCTTTGCGGAAATCCGTAGCCTTTGAGTCCCCACTGAAAGAGTGTCCTGACCCTCCAGAGAATAATGGAAGCCCCCGAACAGAAGATGTGCTGGAGGCAGAGAGATCCTGGGAGAAAATCCCATATTCATTGTAAGAGATGTTTTGTTGTCTATTAGATAAAAGAAAAAAAAATACATTATATATATATATATATATATATATATATATATATATATATATATATTATGGTATAACATGTTATAACTCAGTATTTCTTCTATAATAATAAGACCCTATAATAATGGAAACTAATTAAAGCAAAGAAGTTTAAAGGATAAAGTGTACCTTTTGACAAAATATAATAAATGCTAATTTTTTATTTATTTATTTTTTTTTGCAGGTAAAAAAAAAAGTGCATTTACTATTTTTTTTTTTTTTTTTGTTTTTGTTTTAGGAGCCTGGAAAGCATTGCACCAGCGATCAGCAGATCGCTGGTACCATAGAGGTCTCCTGCAGACCTGTCAGCGTAATCTGTCTGACCATATGTCATACTGGCAGGTTTGCACTGACATGAAAAATCATTGAACTACCACAGCGCTCAACAGCACCGTGGTAGTTCATGGAGAACTACAAGCCGACAGCCGCAAAGACTGTCCGTACTTGTAGTTCATTGATCCACAGGGATCTGTGAACCAATGATGCGCCCTTGTGGGTGCTCTCATTTACTAGAGGGTGCCACATGGACTAGTTAACCATCATTATGGTCTTCATCGTCCAATCTGATGTCTAGGCTTTACCGCACTTAAGCGCCTCAATTGTTGCTCCCCGCACAACATATATGAAGGCAGCTGGACTTTTTGTTATGTTGCTTCAGTCCTTCGTTTGAAGTTCAGCGTTTATCAATATTGCTAAATTTATTGAGGTCCACAACTTTTTATATGCCTCATTATATATGGCTATATCTGTGTGTCACGTTTTGTTTTAGCCTTAGCTTTGCATTATTCAGGATGTTGTTCCCCCTGTGTGATATCTGGACTCTGCCTCCCCACACTACTTGATGGTGGCTATGAATGGGGTAATTTTCCCCACAGTGGTGGCTTAGAGTCTTGTGATGTACCATTCTGAGGACCTGACATCCTGCATTTTTTACATCTGACCCCGGGTTTCTTCATTTTTAAGTGACAGCGTTGTCATGTTTTTAATGGTGATGGGTGGAGACTTTGATTTTTTTTTTTTCTTTTTTTCTTTTTGTATATTTGCTTGCATATATATTGTGTGTGGTTTCAATGAAGTTATAATTTCAGTTAAACTACCTGGGTCACTTAGCAGTACCTTCTTTTCTCATGGGGGCTTTCCCTTATAAATATTTTTTCAGTGTTATACTTACCTGCTCTGTGCAATGGTTTGGCACACACGGCTCTGAAGGAACGGCACGGGTATACTGTTCTTCAGAGCGCATGCGCCAGTGATGTCACCAGCAGTTTTCCAAGTAAATGTCTCCTAAACTGTGCATGTTTAGTGAATAAAGGAAGTGCAGGCAGGTGCTGCACTTTAACGTGTTTGCCATTCCAATATTGTTTGCTAGTCTTAGATAAACTTAATATTTTGATTACAGCAAATCTCCAGTCACTATACCGTACAAGAAAGAGATCAGTGAAGAATTTGCGTCACATTTTGTGGAAGATTTCCTTAAGGACAAAGTGAAAGAAGAAAGTAAAGTATGTTGGTTCTGCTGTGTTCTACATGATCAGCAATTAAGCATTTTATACTTGTGTTCTTTTTTTTTTTCCCCAAAGTGGACGTCCATGCCATATTGGTTTTTGATAGAGTAGGGAAGACTTAGACATTGTCAGGGTTATATTGCTGTTTGTGTCACTGTTGGGGAGATTTTCCACTAAATGCTTTGTGGTCATCAGGATGGGAAGTAAGCAGCGATACAGACAGCAGTGAACTCTCAGAGGTTCTAATCACTACCCAGTCTGTTCAAAACTAATTTTTCAAAAATCCAGAAGGAACAAAGCTGGTCTGGTCACAGAAAGTGGGTCCCTCCTTTATGGATGCATCAACAGATCTTCCTCCTCCCAGTTTGTTTGCAGAACCCCGATTTTGGAATCCAATACCAAAGTGCTTTTCTTATCAGCAGTTGGAGCAGTCTGGTGACTTCAGCAGAGCACTGGTTAAAGCGTGTAGGAAGAGTTTTCTTTTTGCTCTAGGAGGATGTGAAACCTCTGACCCTCTGGACAGTGCTGATTGGCCCTGTGCTGATCACATGCACCTTTTTATTAGGTTTGTGTATCACAAAGTTACAATTTAGTACTTTTTTAGACTGTTATACAGGAACCTTCAGTGGTGCTTTAGGAAAAGTACATACGATGATCCATGATGTCAACTCTTTCCTCATAGAGTTTGCAGTCCCATACCATAGGTTGATGGTCGACTAGCCTGCTACCAACCAAACTGTCCTAACAGTTTGCATTTAAAAACAGGGGTTTAGTTTGTACACATTTGCAAACACATGCGTAAGCTGCAGAGCCTCTTCACAGCACCCCCATAAAGGAGGGACCCACTTTGTGACCAGACCAGCTTTGTTCCTTCTGGATTGAGGATCCATGGGCTTTGGATATATACTGCTTATATATTTCTTCTTTCTGGTGAGTGCGTTTTTCAGCCACTTCCTCACGGATCACCAACATTGAATTTCTACTTGTCACCTGACCTGTTTCTATGAACTGGACTTGCAGTGGACTTATTTGTGTTTTATCATTACTACCTTCAGCGCTGCACTGTTTTTTATGGTATTCTGTATAAGTATATATCGGTTGCTTAGCTGCTGTTTAGGACCAGCGCTCACTGTTCTTTTCCTTTTTAGAAAGTAAAAACCCTTGTCAGCACTTGAGATGGGACTTTGCTTAAAATTTTTTTTTTCTTATTTCTCAGGCCAGCTCATTCTCAGGCGGAAATCATCATGGTCCAGTAGAGGCTCTAAAACACATGCTGTTTAATCTTCAGGCCTTCCAGCAGAATTTTACCCAGGCTCAAACCTCCAAGCAAGCAGAGGAGTTCCAGAAAGTAAGTATTCTTTTTAATACTTGGGGCAGCACAGTGGCTAAGTGGTTAGCACTTCAGCTAACAGCACTAGGGTTGTTGATTCGTATCCCAACCACGGCACTACCTCCTTGGTGTTCTCCCTGTGCCTGTGTGGGTTTCTTCCCACACTCCATGACATGTGGGTAGGTTAATTGGCTCCTATCCAAACTGGCCCTAGTTTGTGTATGTATGAATGTGAGTTAGGGACCTTAGATTGTAAGCTCTTTGAGGGCAGGGACTGGTGTGCATAAATTGACAACGCTATATAAGTACCTGAAATGAATATATATAGCCATTAAGAAAAGGAATTTCGCCCTCCCTCAAAACATTACAGCTCATGTGCTCATCATCCTTTGATGCTCGTTTTTTTTTTTTATGCTGCATAAATATACTTTAAAAGCCGTTTTCATGCTGATATTCTGAAAAGGTACAGGGATTGGACTGCTGAGGACTGGGGTAAAGTCATTTTCTCTGATGAATCCCCTTTCCAAATTTTTGGGGCATCCGGACAAAACCTTGTCCAGAGAAGAAAAGGTGGGCACTACCATCAGTCCTGTGTCATGCAAACAGTAAAGCATCCTGAGACCATTCATGTGTGGTGTTGCTTCTCAACCAAGGGAGTGGGCCCAGTCACAATTTTTCCTAAGAACACAGCTATGAAGAAAAAATGGTACAAAAACATCCTCCGAAGGCAACTTCTCCCAACCATCCAAGAACAATTTGGTGACCATGCCTTTTCCAGCATGATGGAGCACCTTGCCATAAGGCAAAAGTGATCACTAATTAGCCTGGGGAAGAAAACCTCAAAATGTTGGGACCATGGCCAGGCAACTCCCCAGACCTTAATCCCATTGAGAACTTGCGGTCAATCCTTAAGAGGTGAGTGAACAAAAAAACTCCCTCACAAATTCTGACAAACTCCAAGTACTGATTTTCCAAGAATGGGCTGCCATCTTTCAGGATGTGGCCCAGAAGTTGAGTGACAGCATGCCAGGGTAGACTGCAGAGGTCTTGGAAGAAGAGTCAACACTGCAAATATTGACTCCTTGCATAAGCTTAATGTAATTGCCAATAACAGCCTTTGACACTTATGAATCGCCTGTAATTATACTTCAGTATACCATAGTAACATCTGACAAAAAGATACAAACACTGAAGCAGCAGACTTTGTGAAAATTTAATATTTGTGTCATTCTCAAAACTTTTGGCCAGGGCTGTATTTAGAAGGATTTGTTTCATACACTAGATTGCCAAAAATATTGGGACAGCCCTCCAAATCCTTGGATTCAGGTGTTACAATCACCTCCATGGCCACAGATGTATAAAATCATCACCTAGGCATGCAGACTGCTTCTACAAACATGTGAAAGAATGGGTCGCTCTCAGGAGCTCAGTGAATTCAAGCGTGGTACCATGATAGATTGCCTCAGGCAATTTCAGGAAGTCCATCCCTGAAATTTCCTTGTTACTAAATATTCCACGCTCAACTGTTAGTGGTGTTCTAACAAACTGGAAGCAACTGGGAACAGCAACTCAGACACTAAGTGATAGTCACGTACAATAACAGAGCGGGGTCAGCGCAGAGTCAAAAGCTAAAGACCTCCAAACTTCAGGTGGCCTTCAGATTAGCACAACAACAGTGCGTAGATTGCTTCATGGAATGGGTTTCCATGGCCGAGCAGCTGCATCCAAGCCTTACATCACCAAGTGCAATGCAAAGCGTCGGATGCAGTGGTGTAAAGCACTCCGCCACTAGACTCCAGAGCAGTGGAGATGTATTCTTTAGAGTGACTTCTCTGTTTGGCAATCCGATGGACGTGTCTGGATTTAGCGGTTGCCAGGAGAACAGTACTTGCCTGACTGCATTGTGCCAAGTGTAAAGTTTTTGGTGGAGGGGGGATTATGGTGTGGAGTTTTTTTTTTTTCTGGCTCCTTAGTTCCATTGAAGGGAACTCCTTAAAGCATCAGCAAACCAAGAGAATTCGGTCAATTTCATGCTCCCAACTTTGTGGGAGCAATTTGCGGATGGTCCCTTCCTGTTCCATAAAGACTTTGGATAAGTGAGTTTGGGGCGGAGGAACTTGACTGGCCTGCACCTCAACCCCATAGAACACATTTGGGATGAATTAGAGCGGAGACTGTGAACCAGGCCTTCTTGTCCGACATCAGTGCCTGACCTCACAAATGTGCTTCTGGAAGAATGGTTAAACATTTCCATGGACACCCTCCTAAACCTTGTGGATGGCCTTCCCAGAAGAGCTGAAGCTGTTATAGCTGCAAAGGGCGGGGCCAACTCAATATTGAACCCTACGGACTAAGACTGGGGGGCCATTAAAGTTCATGTGTGTGTAAAGGCAGGCGTCCCAATACTTTTGGCAATATAGTGTATCTGTGTATCAGTCTCTTCACTGGGCATACGTAATCAACCACTTTTAAGTACTTTTTTTTTTTTTTTTTTTTTTCGAAATCTCAATTTCACTAATATTTTAGCCTAAATAATTCTTTGAGCCTACTTTAACATTGATGCAGGAATGATTAGTTGTGAGCCAGTAATTCATAGCAGCAGATATCCTCTTGTAATTCGATATGACTACGGGCAAATGTGACTTGGTTGGCATGGTTTGCTAAACTTGTGCGTCGTCATTATGTGTAATAAGTATTTTGTTGTGAGTTGATAGGCTGCAGTCTGTACAATAAAGAAGTATGACCAAAGCTATTTTGGCCATACTACTTCTATAAATCACAAGTGTGCAATTCATTCTACACTCCTGTGACCTTTGTGGTGTTTGGGTTGGTTTGTTTGCTTATGGTGTGGGTTGTTTTTTGTAATATGCCTGAACTTCTCTTTTAAACATGGTTCCACTGGGTTAAAGTCCAAACCAGCAAGAGTGCACTGACCTAGTGCACCAAAGCTACTTTATTCAACATAAACTCCACATTGACAATGGTATAAAATTTCCCTGTGCAGAATCCAGGAGCCCTCTTGCCTTGGTAGGGCACTGGGCATGGCATCCAGTGATTCTGGGGATCAGCAAGAAGAAGCTGGAACGGCCAAGGTCCTAGTATGGGGTCCTGCAGCAGAGTGTAGAGTTCTTCCATTTCCTGGGTTAGTGTTCTGTCACCAGGGTGAAATACTTTTATCAAGCCCAAAATATGGTGAAGTCCTCCACTATAAGGCTATGCGGAGGGCCTGTTTGGAGATGCCACATGAGTTTTTATTACATAAGGTGAACTATTAAACACAATTTTAAAATGCACATTTTTAACATCAACACGAAATAAAAAGATAATTTTAATGTTATAAAAAGAAATATTGGGAACAATTTGCCATTTATAGGACTATAAATATGTTATCTACTATGAATGTATATATTAATGTAAATAAAACCATTCTTACAGGTACTTTATATAGTGCCGTCGGTGTACGCAGCACTTTACATATATATTGTACATTCACATCAGTCCCTAACCCTCAAGGGGCGTACAATCTAAGGTCCCTAACTTACATACATACATACACATACTAGGGACAATTTAGACAGGAGCCAATTAACCTACCAGCGTGTCTTTGGAGTGTGGGAGATAACCAGAGTACCCGGAGGAAACCCACGCAGGCACGGGGGGGGGGGGGGAGACAGGTAAATCCCGGCAGGTAGTGTCATGGCTGGGATTCGAACCAACGACCCTAGTGCTGCTAGGTGGAAGTGCTAACCATTTAGCCACTGTGCTGCCCAATAGTAAATCTGTTCCACCTTTTGCGCTTATAGCCAATAGCAGCACTGTATGTATAACCACCACCAGATGTGTATTAATTCAATAATTACCGCGCTCTAATACTAATTAAAAAAGTGCTCAGTGCTTGAAAAATAATATGAATAAATCAACAATTGATACCTTTAAAAAATTGTAAATACTCCTATATATGTGCCAATTTAATAAATCAAATAATTCATGATAAAAATAATATATAAAGTCCAAAAAATCCAAAAGGTATAAATGAAAAGTCCCAAGTGCAAAAAAGAAAGTGCTATAGTAATCAAATCAAATCATACTCTCCTTCCAACATATGGTTTTGCTTCAATCCTGCAGCTTTATAATTAGCCTGTGTGTCTGTGAGGGATGATCCCTCCTTTGATGCACTCTCTCCTTCTAATATGTGCTTCAATCCTGCAGCCTTGCAAGTAGCTTGTATGCCTGTGAGGGATGATCCCTCCTTTTGATCCGCTCCTTGTTGTAACAGCCAAATGCATGCAAAGAGAAAAGAATATATGGTGCCTTATCCCAGAGACAAATTCAGATTTTAATTCGCTTTCACATTACACTCACATGTTAAAAACATCAATAGCGCTTTTTGTATAGTAAACAACCGCTGCCTGTGGTGATGGTCTGGCCAGAGGGTATCTACCCCACGCCGTCAGTACTCGCCCTATCAAATGTGCAGTGACGTCACTGCCCCTCCCCAACGCGTCACATCATCCCCCAGACGAAGCTACGCAGTCCCTGTAGCGCAACGCGTTGGGGAGGGGCAGTGACGTCACCACACAGTTGATACGGCGAGTACTGACGGCGTGGGGTAGATACCCTCTGGCCAGACCTTCACCGCAGGCAGCGGTTGTTTACTATACAAAAAGCGCTATTGATGTTTTTAACATGTGAGTGTAATGTGAAAGTGAATTAAAATCTGAATTTGTCTCTGGGATAAGGCACCATATATTCTTTTCTCTTTGCATGCATTTGGCTGTTACAACAAGGAGTGGATCAAAGGAGGGATCATCCCTCACAGGCATACAAGCTACTTGCAAGGCTGCAGGATTGAAGCACATATTAGAAGGAGAGAGTGCATCAAAGGAGGGATCATCCCTCACAGACACACAGGCTAATTATAAAGCTGCAGGATTGAAGCAAAACTATATGTTGGAAGGAGAGTATGATTTGATTTGACTTGAACACTATAGCACTTTCTTTTTTGCACTTGGGACTTTTATACCTTTTGGATTTTTTGGACTTTATATATTTTATCATGAATTATTATTTGATTTATTAATTAGCACATATGTAGGAGTATTCACAATTTTTTAAAGGTATCATCAATTGTTGATTTATTCATATTATTTTTCAAGCACTGAGCACTTTTTTAATTAGTATTAGAGCACGGTAATTATTGAATTAATTGATATCAAATGCATACCGGTAGAGAGTGTGCAAAATAACCAGCGATCTAGAAAAATATATATGCTCCTCTGTTAGTATACCCTGGTGGCTCACAAGTAAACACACTATAATCACCACCAGATGTGTGCTCACCTCTACTTTTTGACCTCACAGAATATGCTTGGTGAAAGTGCAATTTTGTCCATTTAAAAGGACCATGGCAGATTCCTTGATACAGCGATGTTTATCTCCTCAGCTCAGTATTCTACTTCTCCTTTATCTCCACTGCACCACATGCAAACAAAAATCACTAGAATAGTGCTTATCCTTTTTATAAATGTGTATTTCCTTCATAAACTAATTCTGATTTGCTCACATTAAAGAGGTGCTAGACAATACCCGATATATACAGCTTTTGACCCAGATTTGGCAATATCGTATTAAGATGCAAAATATTACCACACTGCCACCTCGGAACGAGTGTTGTAGCCTATTCCAAGGTCCCGTTCCTACGTGATTCGCCACCACACCAGAAACAGGATATGTATTGCAATACGTGTGAGCAAAAAATTCCCGTTTTTTCATTGCAAAGTTTGCTAAAAAGGGTATAGAGCAGTGTGCAGAGTGTTTATCCAGAATTTCTAATAGACTTCCTCAGGGGGATCTGATTGGACCGCGCACCACTCAATAAATAAAGTGTGTATTCTATATGTGTGTGTGTGTATGTGCATATGTGTGTAATATTACAATTAGGCGCCATTTTGTTGTGGCTTATCCAATTTATTATGGTGCCATTTTATTGTAGTATACCTATTTGAAATGTATAGTTGTGCTCAAATGTTTGCATCCCCTGGCAGAAATTGTGAAATTTTGGCATTGATATTGAAAATATGACTGATCATACCACAAAAAGCTCTTTTATTGAAGAGAAGTCAGATGTGGGACATTAACCTCTAAATGGTATTTTAACCCATGTGTCACCTTGTGTGTCTGTACCAAGGCCAAACATTCCAGGGGATAGAAACTTTTGATCCGGGCCATTTGGGTGATTTCCGTTATCATTATGATTTAAAAAGGAGCCAAACAACTATTTGATAATAAATGGCTTCATATGATCATCATCCTGCAATAACAGAGCATTTTTTGGCATGATCAGTCATATTTTCAATATCCGTGCCAAAATTTCACAATTTCTTCCAGGGGATGTAAACTTTTGAGCACAACTGAATGTCCGAACGCCACTATATATATATATATCGCTCCCGTTTGTAAGAAAATATTTACATTCCAACTATACTGGAATCATTCTACAAATTATTGCACTTCTATATATTACCAGATTATTGCACAAATTCACCTTACAATATTTACTTATATCAATTTGAGACTAATAATCTAGTATTATATTGCAGAAATACTGTTCTGCAGCACCTAGAGTTTGCAAAACCATATATATATATATATATATATATATATATATATAGGGTATTGGTAAAACTAACAAATATGCCATTGCTCACCTAAAGAACTCTGGAAGGTGCCGTAGGTTGCAATATGAGATAACGGTCAATAGATGGCAACAACTTTCTATATTCTCAAGCGTTTGCTCACTTCATTCACAAAGTATTTTGTAAAACAATACTGCTCCGAAGATTCAAAAAAGTATCCCTTTAATTGAAATACTATTGCTAAAATGTATGTATTAATAGTGCCATAATATATAAATGTAGACCACCGCAGCTTTTATTATGTACAGTGAAAAATGATGCAGCACAATGTGGTCATCCAGTTGTCCTCACGTAATAGAGGCCAAAAGGTTAAACAGTATAAAGTGCAGTCTGTAGAACAATGAATAATAGTGACCCTATCACCTTGCTTATTGTGGAAATATTTTGTATCTTGTTTGAGGTATTTGCAGGTGAAGCATTTCCTTTTCTACATTGATTATATACCTGTTGTTGTTTCTGCAAAACAAGGAGCTTAAATTCTGAATAGAATATTCAGAGATTATTGCACTTATTAAAAAGTCCCCCCAAAAAATGTAAATCCTTAACCACCTGCTGACCACTCACAGTAATTATGCTGCGAGCAGGCAGCAGGTGCAGGCTCAGCAATGTACATCTTCTGAGCTTGGACACCGCACGAGATTGGCAGATGATTTCAGCCAAGGATTTTGGCTGAAACCTGCTAATTGACGGTCTCCAATCATACACACCATTCTGTTTACAAAAACACAGAACTCTATGTACAGAGAACAGAGATCTGACTGTTTCGTCTCCTTGAAAAGCAGAGCGAAGAAAAGTCAGATCTGTTAGTAAACTGTGTCTAACAATGTGTAATGTGTGTTGCTTTTACGCACATTACACGTTGTTAGGCACGCAGTTTACCACCTTGATTGCACCTTGATAAAAGCCCCTTTTTTAGCCAGTGCCATTAGTACAATGTTATCACTGACCACCGTATTGGTGTCCCTCGCAACGTCGGTGTCGGTCAGGGACCCTCCTAGCCAGTGTCAGTTAGCACCAGATTGCCTGTCACCCTACCACAGTCCCATGATATGTCTGTGATCACCACCATTACAATATAGCACCTCTTAGCTACGTGAATTCTAGTGTGTATTTATACCATAGTTTGTAGCTGCTATAACTTTCAGACAAACTAATTAGTATACACCTGTTGGGAATTTTTTATTTATTTTAACCAAAGACATGTAGCACAATACATTTTGGCCTAATTTTTTTGTTTTTTTTGTTTTATATAATAAAAATCAGTAGTGATCAAATACCACAAAAAGCTCTATTTTTGTGAAAAGTTACATTTTATTGGCATACAGTGTTGCATGACTACGCAATTTGCCAGTTAATTTAGCACAGTAGCCAATGGCTCCAGCTGCTCTCTCCTGAGCCTATGAGGAGGGAGAGAGATGAGAGCTGTTGCTCTCGTGCACAGCGCTAGATTGATATCGGGCTCAGGTTATTATAAGGGGGGACTGACTTGAAGAAATTAATGTTTGTACTCCTGCGCTGGATGATGGACTCCACGGTGACTGTGACCATATAACGATAGCCTATGGAGTGCACGCCTTGCTGCCCTCAACAGACCAGGGGAATCCAAATTAACTTCACATTATTTGGAGACTTCTCTCACACTTTTTGTTTTTCACAGTATTTCCTTTATTCATTTTGATTTAAATTTATTGGACACATTGTAAAAAAAAATAATTTTTGGACTTTTTTCATAGTATTTATAATTGAATGGTTATTCACTGGTTATCACATTTTGATATTTTATGCCCTTGTCTAATAATGACCATGAAGAATTCAATCACCAGGTTTATTAATTTTATTATTTATATTTAATAATCAGGTTTATACAATATTAGAGCGCGGCACCCTAATACTATAACCTTTGTCCCTTTAATTGCACATATATATGAGGATGTGAAAGGGAGCCTGCGATCTATTAATATTTGAATATAGGAAACAAACTCCAGTGGCTCACAAGTGACTCTATATCCAAAGAGGGCGCACAGGCCTAGTGCATTACTTTTAAATTTCGGTTTATCTATGGACCTCCAATGGCTGACTCGTTTCGAGGCGATGCCTCTTCCTCAGAGCCGCTACCAACAATCCAATCTCAAAATATGTTGGTAGCGGCTCTGAGGAAGAGGCATTGCCTCAAAACGCATCAGACATTGCAGGTCTATAGTCCCCGCTCTGACACCACCCAGGGAGTTTGGACCTTGCTATATATTTTATGATGTGCCTTTTTTGACTTTTATTTCTTTGTGAGCATATCACTTTTTATACAATAAACCAAATTTTAAAGGTAATGCACTAGGCCTGTGTGCCCTCTTTTTGTCTTTGTATGTAGTATAAGGGGGGGGGGGGGTGCTCAGGAGGTGGGGGGGGAATGCAATAAGAGATTAAATTTTTTTTTTTTTTTTTCTCTTTTTAAAATCATACTTGCCTAGGTGGATGCATCGTCGATCCCCTGCCGGCTCTACGCAGTGAGCTACCAGACATCGCTGATCGCTCAGTTCTCTTGGCTGTTCTGAACAGAGAGTAGTGACTATCGGCAGACACCACTGTCTGCTCTGTCCCACTTTACCCTGCTATCAGCTGAAAATAGGTTACAGGAGTTCAGAACAAACTGCACTCCTGTGATCCACAGAAGTACAGCCAAACGAGCTTTGGCTGTACTCCTTTTTTAAGGTATTAAATAGAGATGAGCGAATCGAACCAGGCGAACCGGAATTCGAGTCGAATTTCAGGAAATATTCGATTCGCGGCGAAACCGAAATTTTGCCTACTTCGGGTGCGCGAATCGAACATTTCCCGATCAGCCGGCAAAAGTGTCCCTGCAGTGAGCTCCGCTATTTCTGACAGTTCTCTGACAGAAGGAACACATGTTTAGCGGTTGAAACATTGTATCTATTAGTTTACATTTAGGATACAGATGTTTCAACCACTGTTCATGTGAAGAAGCTGTGAGAGAACTGTCAGAAATAGAGGAACTCTGCACATACACTTTTTGCCGGCTTGGAATTATTCTTCTTTTCATCCTACTTCTTCTTCATCTTCATCCTCAGAAGAAGAGGATGAGGATGAAGAAGAAGAAGAAGAAGAAGAAGTAGGATGAAAAGAAGAATAATTCCAAGCCGGCAAAAAGTGTATGTGCAGAGTTCCTCTATTTCTGACAGTTCTCTCACAGCTTCTTCACATGTACAGCGGTTGAAACATCTGTATCCTAAATGGAAACTAATAGATACAATTTGTATCTATTAGTTTCCATTTAGGATACAGATGTTTCAACCGCTGTACATGTGAAGAAGCTGTGAGAGAACTGTCAGAAATAGAGGAACTCTGCACATACACTTTTTGCCGGCTTGGAATTATTCTTCTTTTCATCCTACTTCTTCTTCTTCTTCATCTTCTTCTTCTTCATCCTCATCCTCATCCTCTTCTTCTGAGGATGAGGATGAAGAAGAAAAAGAAGCCGTAGGATGAAAATAAGAATAATTCCAAGCCGGCAAAAAGTGTATGTGCAGAGTTCCTCTATTCTGCAGATACACTTAGAGGAGCTCTGCACATACACTTTTTGCCTGTTTGGAATTAATCTTATTTTCATCCTACTTCTTCTTCTTCTTCTTCTTCTTTATCCTCATCCTCAGAAGAAGAAGAAGAGGATGAAGAAGAAGAAGAAGAAGTAGGATGAAAATAAGAATAATTGCAAGCCGGCAAAAAATGTATGTGCAGAGTTCCTCTATTCTGCAGATACACTTAGAGGAGCTCTGCAGATACACTTAGAGGAGCTCTGCACATACACTTTTTGCCGGCTTGGAATTAATCTTATTTTCATCCTACTTCTTCTTCTTCATCCTCATCCTCAGAAGAAGAAGAAGAGGATGAGGATGAAGAAGAAGAAGTAGGATGAAAATAAGAATAATTCCAAGCCGGCAAAAAGTGTATGTGCAGAGCTCCTCTAAGTGTATCTGCAGAGCTCCTCTAAGTGTATCTGCAGAATAGAGGAACTCTGCACATACACTTTTTGCCGGAAACCGCTGTATGGAGGGAATGTCCCAGAACTGTCATAAATAGTCTATTTCTGACAGTTCTGGGACATTCACTCCATACAGCTGTTTCAACCGCTGTATGGAGGGAATGTCATAGAACTGTCAGAAATAGACTATTAATGACAGTTCTGGGACTGTCCTTCCATACAGCGGTTGAAACATTGTATGTATTTGTTTCCATAAATGGATCCATTTATGGAAACAAATACATACAATGTTTCAACCGCTGCATGGAAGAACAGTCCCAGAACTGTCATTAATAGTCTATTTCTGACAGTTCCATGACATTCCCTCCATACAGCGGTTGAAACAGCTGTATGGAGTGAATGTCCCAGAACTGTCAGAAATAGACAGAAACTGTCACAGAACTGTCCTTCTTCTCATCCTTCTCCTTCTTCTCATCCTTCTCCTTCTTCTCATCCTTCTTCTCATCCTTCTTCTCATCCTTCTCCTTCTTCTCATCCTTCTCCTTCTTCTCATCCTTCTTCTCATCCTTCTCCTTCTTCTCATCCTTCTCCTTCTTCTCATCCTTCTCCTTCTTCTCATCCTTCTCCTTCTTCTCATCCTTCTCCTTCTTCTCATCCTTCTCCTTCTCCTTCTTCTCATCCTTCTCCTTCTCCTTCTTCTCATCCTTCTCCTTCTCCTTCTTCTCATCCTTCTCCTTCTCCTTCTTCTCATCCTTCTCCTTCTCCTTCTTCTCATCCTTCTCCTTCTCCATCTTCTCATCCTTCTCCTTCTCCTTCTTCTCATCCTTATCCTTCTCCTTCTTCTCATCCTTCTCCTTCTCCTTCTTCTCATCCTTCTCCTTTTCCTTCTTCTCATCCTTCTCCTTCTGCTTCTCCTTCTCCTTCTTCTCATCCTTCTCCTTCTTCTCATCCTTCTCCTTCTTCTCATCCTTCTCCTTCTTCTCATCCTTCTCCTTCTTCTCATCCTTCTCCTTCTTCTCATCCTTCTCCTTCTCCTCATCCTACTCCTTCTTCTCATCCTTCTCCTTCTCCTTCTTCTCATCCTTCTCCTTCTCCTTCTTCTCATCCTTCTCCTTCTCCTTCTTCTCATCCTTCTCCTTCTCCATCTTCTCATCCTTCTCCTTCTCCTTCTTCTCATCCTTCTCCTTCTTCTCATCCTTCTCATCCTTCTCCTTCTCCTCATCCTTCTCCTTCTCCTCATCCTTCTCCTTCTCCTCATCCTTCTCCTTCTCCTCATCCTTCTCCTTCTCCTTCTTCTCATCCTTCTCCTTCTCCTCATCCTTCTCCTTCTCCTCATCCTTCTCCTTCTCCTTCTTCTCATCCTTCTCCTTCTCCTTCTTCTCATCCTTCTCCTTCTTCTCATCCTTCTCCTTCTCCTTCTTCTCATCCTTCTCCTTCTTCTCATCCTTCTCCTTCTTCTCATCCTTCTCCTTCTTCTCATCCTTCTCCTTCTTCTCATCCTTCTCCTTCTTCTTCTTCTCATCCTTCTCCTTCTTCTTCTTCTCATCCTTCTCCTTCTTCTTCTTCTCATCCTTCTCCTTCTTCTTCTTCTCATCCTTCTTCTCCTTCTTCTTCTCATCCTTCTTCTCATCCTTCTCCTTCTCCTTCTTCTCATCCTTCTCCTTCTTCTCATCCTTCTCCTTCTTCTCATCCTTCTCCTTCTTCTCATCCTTCTTCTCATCCTTCTCCTTCTTCTCATCCTTCTCCTTCTTCTCATCCTTCTTCTCATCCTTCTCCTTCTTCTCATCCTTCTTCTCATCCTTCTCCTTCTTCTCATCCTTCTCCTTCTTCTCATCCTTCTCCTTCTTCTCATCCTTCTCCTTCTCCTTCTCATCCTTCTCTTTCTTCTCATCCTTCTCCTTCGTCTCATCCTTCTTCTCCTCATCCTTCTCCTTCTTCTCATCCTTCTCCTTCGTCTCATCCTTCTTCTCCTCATCCTTCTCCTTCTTCTCATCCTTCTCCTTCTCCTTCTTCTCATCCTTCTCCTTCTCCTTCTTCTCATCCTTCTCCTTCTCCTTCTTCTCATCCTTCTCCTTCTCCTTCTCCTTCTCTTTCCTCATCTCCAAGGGCATTTAAATTAAAGGTACAGTGTTCTGCACTAATTTAAAGGCTCTCTGAAGCCTAGAAACCCTTTTTATAAGTCATCTTCGTAGCGAAGAAATTCGCATCGAATCGAATTTCACACTGGAATTCGCCGAATCAGCCGAATCGAATTTTTGAGAAATTCGCTCATCTCTAGTATTAAACCTTCAGCCTTTAGAACCACTTTATTCTCCTCCACCCTCACCTCTTACTATTGGATGTTGGTTGCACTAAATCAATGCGCTCTTGTTGGTTTTGTCCTGAATATAGTGTTGGAGGTTGCCAGGAAAGCTGCAAAACTTGTGTGATGTATTAAGCAAATCCCTCATCTTCTTCTTTTTTTCATTTTTTTATTTTTTTTTTTTTAACTTAATTCCATCTTCTGTTATTAACGTTCAAACTGGCAGTAATATTCTGTATTCTTTGGAGTGGATAGCAGGTACATTTTAAAGTGCAACAGCCACCAATACTAAATGTACAGCTCGTTCTGTCAGATCACACACAGAGACGAAAGCTAAACTTGCAATCCTTCCCTCAGGGAATCCAGATCTATTCATGTCTCTTTGGTCACTCTTGCCTTTCAGACAAATTTTGTTCTGCTTGGTAATAAACATATATTTAAATTACACTTTTTTTATTTTTTCTTTTGTAGGTTTATACAGAAGCAGAATCAGAAATACAGCGTGTGGACCAAGAGGCATTTCCTGTAAATAAGTCTCTTCAGAAGTAAGTTCTGGATCCGTAATTCTGCAAAACACAATGCCATATATCATTGTTACCCATTTCAAACCTTACAAAAAAGATAGGTGTGTATTTTTTTTTTTGCTTTTTTTTTAAAGTGAAGTTCACCTTTTGAAAAAAAAAGAAATAAATAAAGGTACATTTTATTTTGCAGGTTACAAAAACATGGATTTTTTTTTTCTCGCTAAGGAGCCTGCAGAGTTCCTGCAGACTCTCAGGATAGCTGTCTTCCTGTACCTATGATACAGGCCAGCAGTTACTTGAGAGCTTGAGGATCAATGGACTACGCAGATGCTCACCAGTGTACTTCATTGAGAACTATGAGCCGTCAGCAGCAAGGGCTTGACAGTACTTAGTCTATTTATTGACAGGAAATTGTGAATGAATGACACAGCCGGGTGGACAGAGCTCCACACGGCTGTACTGTTTTCAAATTGGGACAGGGACTGGGAAGGTGTGGGTGCTGGTGGGGGAGAAGGTGAAGATGCTGGAACATGTTACATGTTCCACTCTAAAAATGGGTGGAATATGTAACGTGTTCCAAAGGTGAACTTATCCTTTTAAAGTGTGTTTATTTACAAATATAAAAAAATATAAATTACGTAATTGGGAGTTGATATTATATTATGTATGCTTAAATTCGAAGTTCGCCTTTTAAGGAAACAAATTAACTTTTTTTTTTTCTCTGCAAAAATATGTGCATTTATAATTTTTTCCTACAAAAGCCTGCAAAGCATTGCATTCTTGATCAGTGGTTTGCCAGTGCAATGTCAGGCTCCTGCACGTTTTCCCTCCTGCTTCCTGCCTGTACCTCCTATACGGGTTTTCAGTTAAAAAGCTGGAGGAAGAATGAATGGATTCCGAGTGTGCTGATCAGTGTGCTTTTAGTCAATTGAGATCTACAAGTCTGTCTTCAGCAGTAGTGGACTTGTAGTTCATTTACAGGGATCTGTGAATGAATAGACACAGCTGTGCAGGCAAAGCCTTGCACAGCCATGCTGGTTTCAAATGTCAAAAATATAGAAGAACCCCATACTCGCTGTCAAGAGGGAGGGGAGGCTCAGGGGGTGGGGGGTTGAAACATGTTACACCCTAAATATTAGTGTAATAGGCTTTGAAGGCTAAGCTCACCTTTAGAACTAGCTAAAATAAAATCAGTACAAGGGACATAATTTAGTCAGTAGGATGTAGCCCTTGTGCTGATTCCTCTTTAGTTAGTAGAAATCCTCCTTAGCTTATGCCCCCCCACTGCCATAATCTTCTGGGGCGGTGGAGGTTACTACAATGAATGGGCTGTCACACTCATCAAGAGTCTGACTACGCCCCACTCTTTCCTCCCAGCTCCTTCATTCATTCATTCATAGAAGACATACTACAGCTTCTAAGGATGGAAAGTGATCTCTGAATAGAGGACAGGCAGACAATTGAATGAAAATCTATGATAGGAGGTGGACTTTCAAGTGGTAGGGCTTGTATGACTGGAGCAGCTGGAGGGAAAGAGTGGGCATTGTGGAGCTCTCATAGTGAGAGCCTGTGGAAGCCGGACTGATACCTGTGGTATGCAGAAAGAACTGTGCGGTACTGCAGACTCCATACTTACTATTTGCTGATTTTGTGTTTATGCGTTCCCTATTTAAGTAAAGTTGGGTTTCCTTTTTTTTTTTTATAAATTAAAAGCATTCCTTTTTTTTTTTTTTTTTTTTTGAGACCTACAGATTTGCAATCTTTTTCAGTCTGCTAGATCTATAAACTGTCACATGATAGAGGGGGCAACATTACAGCTCCCTCTGATTTGGTTGGGGAGCGCTGGTGTGATATGTATCACATAGCATGTTGACAGATCATCAAACACCAACATGTTTCGTCTCCACACACCTTATCAGTGGATGTTTTGCATGTATAATGTTGGGTTAAAAATGCTGCACGATTGAATCAGTCCTCATCAAGGAGGCAGAAATATCTGGAAACCTGGTGATCTCAGTAAGATCTTTTAAGTAGTTGACGCGTATGATATGACGCTTGTGGAAATTTTTGTGATGGTCAGTAAAAAGTGTTGAAATGTATCTGTGCAGACGTGCAGCTTCTCGTATTTTCTTACAGAGTGTATTGAGAACTGTAACAGCGAATGCTCCCTTTCTAATGAGGATGAGGGGCAGAGTAACCCTATAAAGGTTTATTCAGTGGCTGTACTATAAAAAGGGCTGCATAGATGATGCCTGCAATACGTTCATAAAATGATCTACGTTTGAATGGATAGGAACTTGGTGAGAAGATGTATTTTTTGTTGATTATGGGTGGAGTATTTAAGCACAAGTTTCTCCTGTTATTGAACTATGAAATGATATGAGTAAGAACAATTATGGAGTGAGGCCAATGTCTCTAGTAGTATGATGATCCACGGATGGAGTAACTGAATGAACAAGTGCTTTAATTTTAACAGTCTCATCTAAGAGGCAGTATTCAAAAGGTCTAGAGCAGCAATTGGCAAACTACTGTCCGCGGGCCGTATACGGCCCGGCGGACCTTTTAATCCGGCCCGCGGAGCTAGGCTCCCGCTAGGCTCCTCTCACAGTCCGCCCTGAAGACCGGTGTAGCATGAAAATCTGTCTCCTATGAGGATCTGTCCCCCTCGACGTATCTGCGCATGTGCCGGAGATCGCCGATCGGCTGCTAATGCCTGAAACTGGCACATGCGCAGATACGTCGAGGGGGACAGATCCTCATAGGAGACAGATTTTCATGCTACACCGGAACGGCGCGGGAACACGGCGAGAGGAACGCGCGGAGCAAAGGTAAGTGAATTGACACAGGGGGGACTTGGGGACTTAATATGGGGAATGAATTACTATAGGGGGGATGAATTACTATATGGGGGATGAATTACTATAGGGGGGATTAATTACTATATGGGGGATGAATTACTATATGGGGGATGAATTACTATATGGGGGATGAATTACTATATGGGGGATGAATTACTATGGGGGATGAATTACTATGGGGGATGAATTACTATGGGGGATGAATTACTATATGGGGGATTAATTACTATGCTTACTATGGGGGAATATTACTATACTTACTATGGATGACACATACACATCATTCATCTACTCTTGGTCCGGCCCCCGGGTCCAATATATGAACCCATTGCGGCCCTCAAGTCAAAAAGTTTGCCCACCCCTGGTCTAGAGGATAAAGTTCATTTTTCCATGGATGAAGTTTGGCATAAAGATTTGAGCCCAGTTTACTGTACAGCTGGTGTAAGTTATGTGCAATTGATTGCTAAATCCAGTTATGGTCAGAGCGTCTCAGTTTGTATGTATGGAGGAAAAAAGGACTGCATGGATAGATCCATATAATAATTATTACAAAATATATTGTATAATTATTAAATAAAATAAGACAATGTGTGCTATCAAGAAAAAAATCTGAAGAACTAACTACTTGAGCCGCTGCAATAACACGTAAAAGTGATCCCACTCTCAAAACATAGACTGGTAACAATAGTGTTGCACTAACTCATATATAATAACCAAAATACTTAAAATTTTTATTGAACTATCACAATTGTTATAAATCGTGCTTGAAAAGTGCTTGTTCTATACGATGTGCTCCAAAAAGCTGAAACTTTCAGGGACCGTGCTCCACTGTGACTTTGTGCACCTCCACCTAAATATACGGATGGCCGCTCACCTCATACTGTGGACCTATAAATTAATACCGGTCGACCAAGCATAGTAATTCCACCAAAGATGCTCCAGATGGCAGTAAACAGCTGATGACCGGCACCCCTCAGATGATACAATACACGGAACTCTTCTCAGTTTACACTCCACATGTATGAAGAGAAGGGGACCGCTCCCATAGCATAATACCGTTTATTTCAGAATAAAATATGTTCCAGAGTAACACTCACATGGTATTGAACATAACAGATCATTTTTTACATAAAACTTCCGGTCCGCAAGTAAACTGGCAATGACGTCACCAGGTTCCGTCCCACGCGTTACGCCACCAACCACGTAGTTTTGTCGGGGTTTTCCGAGTTCCGTGTATAATGTCCTTTAAGATGGTGCCTGTCATCAGCTCTTTGCTGCCATCTGGAGCATCTTTGGTTGAATTACTATGCTTGGTCGACCTATATTAATTTATAGGTCCACTGTATGAGGTGAGTGGCCATCCGTATATCTAGGTGGAGGTGCACAAAGTCATTGTGGAGCACTGTCCCTGAAAAGTTTCAGCTTTTTGGATCACATTGTATAGAACAAGCACTTTTTCAAGCACGATTTAAATTTTGATTGAACCATCACAATTGTTATAAAGTATTTTGGTGGTTATATATATTATTGTATGTATACGAGTTAGTACAACACTATTGTTACATGTCTGTTGTATACTTATTGAAATCACCTCTGATAAAGATATTCAATGTTTAACCCAGTTGCGTAGAGATATTGGGGCTGTTTGGAGTCCTGTGTGGTTTATGGGGTTAAGATCTATGATCTTCATAATAGGGTTGGCTGTCTGTATATTGGATGGTTAGATCTTCGCTCTGTATATTGGATGGTTAGATCCTTGCTCTGTATATTGGATGGTTAGATACTCCTCTGTATATTGGATGGTTAGATCCTTGCTCTGTATATTGGATGGTTAGATACTCCTCTGTATGTGGGTTTGGGTCATGGGTGCTCAACCTGTGGCCCTTCAACTATTGTGGAATGGATGGTTAGATCTTCGCTCTGTATATTGGATGGTTAGATCTTCACTCTATATTTTGGATGGGTAGATCTTCGCTCTGTATATTGGATGGGTAGATCTTCGCTCTGTATATTGGATGGGTAGATCTTCGCTCTGTATATTGGATGGGTAGATCTTCGCTCTGTATATTGGATGGGTAGATCTTCGCTCTGTATATTGGATGGTTAGATCTTCGCTCTGTATATTGGATGGTTAGATACTCCTCTGTATGCGGGTTTGGGTCATGGGTGCTTAACCTGTGGCCCTTCAGCTGTTGTGGAATGGATGGTTAGATCCTCTGTCTGTGGAATGGATGGTTAGATCCTCGGTCTGTATAATGGATGGTTAGATCCTCGGTCTGTATGGTGGATGGTTAGATCCTTGGTCTGTATAATGGATGGTTAGATCCTCGGTCTGTATAATGGATGGTTAGATCCTCGGTCTGTATAATGGATGGTTAGATCCTCGGTCTGTATAATGGATGGTTAGATTCTCGGTCTGTATAGTGGATGGTTAGATCCTCGGTCTGTATAATGGATGGTTAGATCCTTGGTCTGTATAATGGATGGTTAGATCCTCGGTCTGTATAATGGATGGTTAGATCCTCGGTCTGTATAATGGATGGTTAGTTCCTCGGTCTGTATAATGGATGGTTAGATCCTCGGTCTGTATAATGGATGGTTAGATCCTCGGTCTGTATAATGGATGGTTAGATCCTCGGTCTGTATAATGAGGGTTTAGATCCTCGACCTGTATATTGGGGGTTTAGATCCTCGACCTGTATATTGGGGGTTTAGAGCCTTGGAATGTAAATGGGGAGGGGATTTAGAGCGGGAGTTTACGCCTTCTGTCTGTATATTGAGGGGTTTAGATCCTTGGTCTGTATAATGGGGAGGTTTAGATCCTCAGTTTGAATAGTAGAAATATCCAAGCTTTTTTCTTTAGCTATTCACCTAGGTGAAGGTACACAGTTTCTGTCCCCCCGATTACACCTCACCTTTTATACCTATTTGTTGATATTTTATAGTCTTTTACATAAACTATAATAAAATAGAGCATTTTTATAGATAATACCTCAAAAAACACCATTAAGCGATCATAGTGATAAGTCTGTATCAGATCTATAGTCGGTGTTCACCTATTCAGAAAAAAATGAAAAGGTGATCTAACACTGTACACTCTTCCCACCGCCCCAGGCCCCTCTGTACTTACCTCCGTGGAAGCTGAGCTGCCATTGCCCATGCAGCTGGTGCAGAGAATTTGAAGTCCCACACTTCTCTGTGCAGCACTTCTGGGATCAGAGCAATTCTGACTGGTCAGTACCGGCACGGAGCATTGCTCTGATCCGTCCCAGAAGTACTGCACAGAGAAGAGAGGGGACTTAAAGTGAAACTGCACTGCATGTGAGTACGACAAACCAGAAATGATAATGAATTCATTGTTAATATTCAAAGCAAACTCTCCCATGCATCCATGTCTCCATGCTTTATTTTGCTGAAAAATAATTTTGAAAAACGCCACCCAGCATTTCTGGCAGAGGCCATCTTGAGTAAGGGCAGATGATTCATGTAGCATTTACTCTGGAATCCATCTGCACTTGCCTCAGGCATTAGCTGAGCTGAGAACCCTCCCCTCCTGAAGACTGCTGGGATGTGTGACTTCATTTGCCTAGGGAGGAAACCAGGAAGTAACAGTAAAGTATATAATATTTAAATTTCTTCAATCTATTTACTAATACTAGCAGCATAAGGATTAGAAATAGTCAATGTTGATTGAGAAAGTGAAATACTGCTTCAAAATCCCTGGAGCAATGCACCAGCTGCATGGGCACTGACAGCTCTGCGCCCACTGAGGGAAGTATTGTGGGGGGTAGGGAGGGTGTACAGTGTTAGGTCCCCTTTTCAGATACAATTGAACAGATGGTCTAACACTTATATCTCCTTTTTGTTTAAAGCAGAGCACCACAATTTATTTTTAAGTAACTCCCCCCTTTCTCCATTATAAAGTATGTATGTATTATATTTCTAATCTTCACTCTCCACTCCCAGCGTGTTTTTTCAACTGCATTGGTGGTCCTCTTCAGGGCAGTATGACCGTGTTATTCTGCCCATTTGCTACAAACCCAGCCTGTCTTTACAAGTCTCCGTAGGGGGTGCGTCATTACACAGCCTGGGCTTGCAGTACTCCAAGGGTGAGCGGTGCTCACACATCTGTAAGTGAGTGCCGCTCAGTCTGGAAAGAATTTCTGCCCCCCACTGCTGCGAGAAAATGTCAGAGAGCTATAGGAGGTTTTAAAAATTGTGGGGGTTGGGGGTGAGGCTGGAGTTCTGCATTAAATGTTTTCTATTTAGCAGTTTCTTTAAAGAGACCCTGTGACAGCTCTGCATCTGCTGGGGCTGCTGACATCACTTCCAAGATGATCTCAGGACTTTTAAATGTCTACATGGGGGGGCGTTTATTTACGTAAATATATGCAATGTATTTAGTGTGCATGTACACTGCTCAGAAAATTAAAGGAACACTTTGAAAACTCATCTGATCTCAATGGGGACAAATCTCTTGTTTAATATCTATACTGATATGGACTGGGTAATGTGTTAGGAATGTAAGGACGCCCCATCGTTTGGAAATTAAAATAATCAACCTACAGAGGACTGAATTCAAAGACACCCCGAAAGTCAAAATGGGAAAAAAATGATGCAGCAGGCTAGTCAATTTTGCTGAAATTTCATTGCAGCAACTCAGAATGGTCCTCAGTAGTTTGTATGGCCCCCACATGCTTGTATGCATGCCTGACAATGTCGGGGAAGGCTCCTAATGAGATGATGGATGGTGTGTGGGTTTGTAGGGCTGTGGCAGTGCTCATCCTGTTCCTCCTTGCACAAAGGAGCAGATAGCGGTCCTGCTGATGGGTTAAGGACCTTCTACAGCCCTGTCCAGCTCTCTTAGAGTAACTGTCTGTCTCCTGGAATCTCCTCCATGCTCTTGAGACTGTGCTGGGAGACACCGCAAACCTTCTTGCAATGGAACGTATTGATGTGCCATCCTGGAGGAGTTGGACTGCCTGTTCAACCTTTGTAAGGTCCAGGTATCGCCTCATGCTACCAGTTTGACACTGACCCTAGCCAAATGCAATACTTGTGAAAAAACAGAAAAGATGAGTAGGGAAAAAATGTCAGTGGCCTCCACCTGTAAAACCTTTCCTGTTTTGGTGGTCGTCTCATTGTTGCCCATCTAGTGCACCTCTTAATTTCATTAACACCAAAGCAGCTGAAACTGATTAACATCCCCCTCTGCTACTTCACTGACCAGATCAATATCCCAGGAGTTTCATTAACTTGATGCTACACTCTTTAACTCAATTCTTTAACCATTAGCCGCCCAGCCAATGGCCATTTGGCGGCCGGCAAAATCCTTCAGCGTTCCGGGTGGACGCCATATGGCGTCCTCCCGGGCATGCGCAGTTTGCGCTCCTGCAGAGCCGCGCAACGGTGCGATCTGTCACCGGCCGCATACCTCGGACACGGCCAATGACAGATCTGAGTACCGGCCCCGTTGCTGGTACCATGTGACCTGCTGTGACCAATCACAGCAGGTCACATGACAGTTGTATACAATGGATGACTTCATTCATGCCATCCATTGTATACTAGTGTGCCTAGCTGTGAATGGTCACAGCGATCACATGCGCAAGCTGGGCCAATCTCCGCCCAGCTGTGTCATGTGATTAGCCATGGCCAAATCAAAGCTAAGCACAAAAAAAAAAAAGCCCTGAATGAATCGATGTCATTCAGGTAAATGCTTGCTTATAGCAAAGTAATTCTTTGCTATAAGCAAATTGTGTAAAAAAAAAAAATACTGTTCACTTCCCCAAAGTAGTACAATGTTACTATGGTAACATTGTACTACTTTGGTCAAAGTGAAATATGAAAAAAAAAGAAAAAAATTGAATAAAAATTAAAAATAATAAAATTAAAAAAAAAAGTTTCATACTGTCACCAGTCAGTGTCCCTGTTCACCGCCATGCCAGTTATATGATGACACTGTACTGCACTGGTGACAGTATGTTAAAAAAAAAAAAAAAAATTGTGAAATGTTTTTAATTTTCCAAAAAATTATGACAAAAAAAATACAACTTCAAAAAACTCTCCATGCCTCTTATGAAGTACGTCGGACTGTCTACTCTGCAAAAAGGGGTCATTTGGGGGATGTCTGTACTGTTCTGACATTCTTGGACCTCAAGAAATTAGATTGGCTGTCAGTACTTCAGGATTGATCAATATTCAGATCTATACCATAGTTTGTGAACTCTATAACTTTCCTACAGACTAAAAAATACATCCTAATTTGAGTTATTTTCACCAAAGACATGTAGCAGAATACATCTCGGCCTAAATTTATGAAGAACAATTATTTATTTGCAAACTTTTATAACAGAAACAAAGAAAAACGTGTGATTTTTTTTTTTTTTTTTTTTTTTTTCTTCAAACTTTTCAGTCTTTTTTTGTTAATTTAGCAAAAAATAAAAACCCCAGCGGTGATTAAATACCACCAAAAGAAAGCTCTAGTTGTGTGAAGAAAATGATAACATTTTAGTTTGGGTACAATGTTGTATTGACCGCGCAATTGTCATTCAAAGTGTGAGAGCGCTGAAACCTGAAAACTGGCCTGGGCAGGAAGGTGTAAAAGTGGCCGGTATGGAAGTGGTTAAGGTTATTGGTAGTCATTTTTCAGTGTAAACTGCTGTTGCAATTGCTTACTGCTGTTTGCTTTGTTCACTAGAGTTCAGCTTTAATAGTTTTGTAAAGAGCTCTTAATTTGTTGTGTATGATGACATTTTCTTGCTACTATTTATTTTGCATAACTTTGTATTTGTTTTGTTGCAGAGCTTTGCAGCATTTGGCAAGACTGAAGGAGCTGGTAGGGGACAACACTACAAAACAGGACCAAGAAAAGAACGAAGGAATATAAATACGGAATGAGCTGACAGGCTAAGCGATTGCTATGAGTGAATAGGGAGTGTACGGGAACCCTGGCAGACTTATTGGGCTTTATTTACTGAAACTGGAGAGTGCAAAATCTGATGCAAATGTGCATGGTAGCCAATTGGCTTCTAACTTCAACTTGTTTAGCTAAGTTTTCACAAAAAACATCTGGAAGCTGATTGGTCTCTATGCACAGCTGCACCAGACTTTGCTTTTTTTCAGTTTTAGTAAATAATTGCCATAATGTTGTGGATTTCGCTTTTTCCTCACAGCATGCAACTGTGTAATGTTGAAGTGAACCGACTAGACTGTAAACTCAGAATAAACAGGCTTCATGTTATCTGACCCTACTCACTGCTGCCTCCAGTGTGATGTACATGTATACTGCACTGCCTGGAGTGAGTTTGTTCAGCCTTCCATTCTCATTATAGAATGTGAACCCAGTAACTAGCAGGTCACTAATGAGTGAAACATGAATCTCTTACCATATTAATCTCTTGAATGTGTTTAAATATTTAATACAACTTAACTTTTTTCCTTATCTGATGTTTGCATTGGTATGTATTTTGTATGTTTACATATTTTAACACAATGCAGAAAAAAGTGTTGGCAAAGTGTGTATACAGTATTTAAAATATTGCCTGTGCCATATTAAAGTTATTTATTTTGTTCAGTTTCTGGCTCCTCTGATTTATAACCACTTCCTGTCTGGAGCAACTTTTTACATTGTTTTGCACAGGTTAAAATCTTTATTTTCCTCCCCTTTTTTTTTTTTTGCTGGAAAATTACTTAACCACTTGCTCCCCAGAGGATTTAACCCCCCCCCCCCTCTTCCAGGCCATTTTTTTCTGATACGGCGCTGTGTTACTGTAACTGGTCATGCAATGCTGTACAAAAATTAAATTCATGTCTCCCCCCCACCCCACCCCCATAGAGCCTTCTTTCAGTGGTATTTGATCGCCTGTGCATTTTTTTTTTTGCACTGTAAACAAAGACTGACAATTTTAAAAAAAGAAAAATATTTTTGACTTTTTTAAAAGAAAAAAAATTTACTGGATATAATTTATAGCAAAATCAAATTTCTTCATACATTTAGGACAAAATGTATTCTTTTAATTGGTTTACGTGAAAGTTATAGCGTCTACAAATGGCGGTATATACACTGGTATTTTCTTTTTATATATATACTAGTAATGGCGGCGATCAGTGATTTTATTTTTTTTTTTAATTGTGGGACTGCGGCGGGCATTCTGACACTGGGGGGAAACTGACTAACTGCCACTGACATCCCAATGACCCATCCACAAGATGAGACTAGAAGAGAGAAACCCTAAAAATAGGAAACTAATGCAGCCATCACATTTAAGAATTGGTAAGCTGCAATATAATAAATGTTTGCTTTTGGGTTTAAAGAAAAAAAAAAGTAAGACTTTAAATAACAAGCATGTATATACTTGTATACTTACCTGCTGTGTGCAGTGGTTTTGCACAGAGCATCTGTATCCTCCTTCTTGGGTCCCCAGCCGGCCCTCCTGACCCCTCCCTCTTGTCGGGTGTCCCCACAGCAAGCAGCTTGCTATGGGGGGCACCCGAGCATGATGCACACTCCCCAGCTGCTGCTTCTTGTGTCCATTCACATATACAGCTGCAGCTAAGCTCTGCCCCCTCCTCATTGGCTTGCTGTGATTGACAGCAGCGGGAGCCAATGAGGAGAGGGAGTCCTGGGATAGACAAGACTCCAGTGCGCATCGCTGGATCAGGAGGGGCCTTAGATGAGTATTTGGGGGGGGGGGGCTACTGCACAGAAGGTTTTTTACCTTCATGCATTCTAAAAAAAAAAAAACCTTGAGCCTTTACAACCACTCTAATACTGCTTTATTTGTTGTGCATCACAGGACACCACGGAGGTAATGTTTGACTGAGATATGCTGCCGCCTTAGGGTGAATGGATACTGGCCAAAAAAATGCGGAAATTCCTGCTCAGGCACAACCCCTTCTAGCTTCACTAAGCCTCACTGTTGTGCTTGTGTTTTGAAGGTGATGGACATGCCTTCCTGAGCCCTAAGGTCTTTTTGTTGGATTCTATTCCCGTTACTCCTGGTCTGCTGGGGCAGAGGTGGGCCTTATCTGGATTGGTTGCTACAGCCAATAGGAACCGGATCCAGCCATCTTTAAGAAAGAGAACGGCCTGTAATGTCTATCATTTGGTGCTGGATCCTATAGTTTAAGTATTGGTTGGTAGAACATCTCTGCAAGAAGCAAATAAGGCTTTAAAGGTTCAGTTCACCTTTGGAACATGTTACATGTTCCACCCATTTTTAGGGTGCAACATATCCCCATAGCTGCAGCTGCTCCCCCTGCCCCCCCCTCCCTCTGACAGCACAGGGAGAAGTTTCCCCGTTCTATCTCTCAGATTTGAAAACCGTGTGGCTGTGTGGGGCTCTGCCCCCATGGCTGCGTCACTCATTCCCAGTGTTCTGTGACAACTTTAGCGGCTGTCGGCTTGTAGTTTTCAATGAACTACCACGGAGCTGTGGAGCGCCATGGTAGTTCATTGAAGCTTCCTGTCAGTAAATCTGCTTGCTCATACATCCCGTATGGAAAGCAGATATTCTGACAAGTCTGCATGGCATCAGTGCTCTACTGATCGCTATTGCAATGCTTTACAAGCTCTTTTGGACAAAAATAATAAATGCACTTTTTTTTTTTTTTTTTTTTTTACCCGCAAAAAAAAAAATGTGCATTTATTATCCTTGGATGCTTTCATCCAGAGGGTGATTGTGGGTACAAACATGCTCTTATCCCTAAAGAAAAAGGCAGAAATGACAGGTCAGAAATTAGTAACGCCTACTAAATCCAGGAGGAGGTCTTTATGCCGGCAGCCGACCTCAGTCCTCTAAGCAGAACGCCGCTTCCCTGTTCCTTAAGAACTGGACTCCCAAGTTTTCATGTTCTGGAGGCATATCCTCCACATAGTGGAGTGCCCCCATTCTCACAGGTGGCAAATACTTCTATTGGCCCTTGTGGTCACTCAGATTGAAGAATCTTCGACAACTGCGGTATGGTGGCCAGAGGCTACAAGCTGGAGTTTCACTGCTTACTTATTCCACACTTGTGCTCATGATTGTCTACTGATCAACAAAAAAAAAGGTTCTTTGTGACCCTGAAAAGACTGTCCCAAGGGGTCATTGCACCTGTGCTGGCAGAGAAGAGGTCTCACTGCTTCTATGCCAACTTTGTCACGGTTCCCAAGCTAAGTGGAGATATCTGGCCTTTACTAGACATCAAGGGTTCCAAAAAGTACAACAATTCAGGATGTATTTTTACCTGATTGATTGCATCGCTCTATCATGGGGACTTCTGTCATCAGTAGACACCTAGGATGTCTACCTTCACATCCCTGGTTTTCTGACCATACCAACAGTTTCTCTGATTTGCAGTGGAGGGTCACCACTATCCGATCACAGCTTTGCCTTTTGGTTTGTCCACAGCCCCAAGAGTGTTTAAAGTGCTGACTCTGGTTCTGGGGTTGTTGAGAATGAAGGTTATCACCATTGTGGGCTACCTGCTGCTCGGGTAGCAATTTACTCAGAAACTAGTATCACATGTTCAACAGATGGCACAAATTTTAGAGACGTTTGGCTGGGTGCTGAACCTTCAGAAGGTGGCCTTGGTTCTAGCTCAATGTTTTGGAGTATTTGGGCGAAGTACTTGACACAGCACAGGTGCAGATGCTACTTATGTAGGCAAAATTCCTTTCTAAGCCCAGGTACATGCCTTGAGGTTGTTGTTAAACTGTTGCTGCCTTCGATGCAGTTCCATGTGCCCAGTTTCTCACTAGCTGTCGTTAAAGGACTTATGGGCAGAGCCACAACCCTATGTGCTGACATGGAGAGCTCCTAGGAAAAGTAGATTAGAGTAGGTATTTTATAAAACCATTTTCCAAATATCTGAATATATCTGGCCTCAAACTTTTGCTCCCAAAAATACAGCTTTTTACGTGTTTATAAATGCCGCCTGGTCTTATAAATCAGAAACACTTTATGACTTTGCTGGATTTTAAAGTTCTACCTACTCTATTCGACTATTGCTACCTAGGAGGAAAACTCTTCAGAACTATGTCTACTGTTAATATGCGTACTTGCAATCTATCATCATTGGAGTTCTTCAGTAGCCAGAAATGGGTAAATGTAGGAATGGGAAATATGCAGTTGTGTTCAAAATAATAGCAGTCAGACATCACTAACCGGATCAATCACTGTTTTTGGTAGAAATGATATTTCTACATGGCAAATAATTTACTAGCAGGTGGAGTAGAGTAATAGAAATCCAACAGACCCAACAGTCATGACATGCATGCTGCTGATTCTGTGTCATTGAATCACTAATTGAAAGGGGCATTTTCAAAATATTAGCAGTGTGGAGTTCTATTAGTGAGGTCATTCATTCTTTGAAAAACAGGTGGCAATTATTGCCCTTATTTAAGGAAGGAAGGCAGCAAATGTTGTACATGCTGGTTACAGTGTATTTCTCTCTGAAATTCTGAGGAAAATGGGTCATTCTAGACATTGTTCAGAAGAACAGCGTACCTTGATTAAAAAGTGGATTGGAGAGGGGAAAACATATAAAGAAATGCAGAAAATGATAGGCTGCTCAGCTAAAATGATTGTAAATGCTTTAAAATGGCAACCAAAACCTGAAAGATGTGGAAGAAAGTGAAAAAACTACCATTCGAATGGATAGAAGAATAGCCAAAATGGCAAGGACTCAGCCAACAATCAGCTCCAGGAAGATGAAAGAAGGTGTAAAGTTCCCTGTGAGTACTGTTACAATTAGAAGACGCCTATGTGAAGCCAAGCTATCTGCAAGAAGCCCCCGCAAAGTCCCACTGTTGAGAAAAAAAAAAAAAAGACGTGCTGAAGAGGTTACAATTTGCCAAAGAGCACATTGACTGGCCTAAAGAGAAATGGCGCAACATTTTGTGGACTGATGAAAGTAAGATTGTTCTTTTTGGGTCTAGTGGCCGGAGACAGTTTGTCAGATGACCCCCAAACACTGAATTCAAGCCACAGTACACTGTGAAGACAGTGAAGCCTGGTTGCGCAAGCATCATGATATGGGGATGTTTCTCATACTACGGTGTTGGGCCTATTTATCGCATACCAGGGATCATGGATCAGTTTGAATACATCAGAATACTTGAAGAGGTCATGCTGCCTTATGCTGAAGAAGTAATGCCCTTGAAATGGATGTTCCAACAAGACAACGACCCCAAACACACCAGTAAACGTGCAACATCTTGGTTCCCGACCAACAAGATTGACGTTATGGAGTGGCCAGCCCAATCCCTGGATCTTAATCCAATAGAAAACTTGTGGGGTGACATCAAAAATGCCGTTTCTGAGGCAAAACCAAGAAATAGAGAGGAACTGTGGAATGTAGTCCAATCATCCTGGGCTGGAATACCTGTTCACAGGTGCCAGAAGTTGGGTGACTCCATGCAACACAGATGTACAGCAGTTCTCAGAAACAGTGCGACTACAACCAAATATTCATTAAGTGATTCAAAGGAAAGCAAAATCTTCAAACATTTTTCAGTTTATATAGTGAATGTTTGAGTTTGTAAAGAAGAATACAAACACTGCTATTTTTTTGAACAGTCTAATATACACTTTTCTTCAATTTATTTAGAAGAACAGCACAAATTTGATATATTTTTATTCATGTTTTGATTTGGAATAGAATGTGTAGTGTTCCCAATGCATTTGTGTGGATGGAAATAAAAGCTATTAGAAGGATTTTTTTACTTTTTTCAACACCCTGCTATTGTTTTGAACACAACTGTATCTCAAAATGTGTCAAAACAGATTTGGTGTGGATAACCAGATTAGAAAAAAAGTTTCTGCAAAATATTGCTGTGGAAAGTTGAATTCTCAATACTTCAAACAGAATTTCACAATTTTCTTCTGTAAAACATTCATGACTTTACAACTTCAGAAGAAGAATTGTTTAATTTGGGTATTTAGTCATCACTATAAACTCACCACAATTCTTTTCCTTGTTATAAAACTTATTGTTAAAGGTCATTACGCCATATAATGTTTCTTATCCATGAGACAATGAAGAAATGTTATCAACATCCGCTTACCAAATTGCCCCCAGCAGAGCGGGAACATGTCACTCTTCGGACACCAAGAATGTTCTTAAGATATTATTATATATGAGGTTGTTTCCTTGTTTTCATTAATTGCCTTTATCAAAGATAAGTCACCATTGATTTTTATGATATACCACAATTGCAAACTCCACCTTTTTTTTTTTAAATCAATATTTATGTGCTATTCAAAAGACTTTATCATGGTAAAACAAAAAAAAAAATCAATGGTTATTGCATATAGCAGTACATTTGTCCCAGAAGGACAAAAAGAAAGACGTCCTATTGGTGTAACGCACTTTCGTATGCAGTTTTAATCTTGTATGATTAGTATTTTATAGGTGTCATTTAAGAACCTTTGTGTGCAACAGAGCAGATTGTCTTTTAATGTACAACTAAAGTTTCCTGTGTGACAGCCTAAATAAGCTCCAAATCCAGTTTCCGTGCTATGCACAATCCTCATAAAAGTAAGAAAAAAATGTCTTTACCCTCCCAGAGCCAAATCCTCCTTCATTTGTGGCTCACATGCTCCCCCTCCTAGACACTGCAGCTTACAATGGGAGAGGTGCAGCAACAGATGCAGCGCTGATTCACACATGTGCAGTGTGGATTGAAGCTAAGGTTTCACATCTAAATGATATAGTAGTTGTTCAGCAGTTCAGGACAGGCTTAGACCAGGTTCAGGTCAGGATTTTACCCTGTTTGCAACTCATGACGTGTGGTTTACAAATGGTTCTCATAGAAGTCAATATCCTGTAATCTGCACCTGAGCCAGACTGCACTACTCAGAAATCAGACATGACTTTTTCAATCTGCACTGAATCCTCATTGCCAGTGCACCGGAGATACTGTATGTGAACAGGCACCATAGGAAGCAATGTTATTTCACATGTCATGTGGAGTGGATGTGGTTCAAACTGCATCCAATCTGCATATACAGTACACTATATTGGCAAACGTATTGGGACACCCCTCCAAATCATTGGATTCAGGTGTTCCAATCACCTCCATAGCCACAGGTGGTAAACTGCTTCTACAAACATTTTTGAAAGAATGAGTCACTCTCAGGAACTCAGTGAATCCAAGCGTGGTCCCGTGATAGGTTGTCACCTGTGCAATAAGTCCATCCGTAACATTTCCTTGCTACTAAATATTCCACGCTCAACTGTTAGTGGTATTATAAGTGGAAGCAACTGGGAACAACAGCAACTCAGCCACCAAGTGGTAGGCCACATAAAATAACAAAGCGGGATCAGCGCATGCTGAAGTGCACAGTGCGCAGAAATCGCCAACTGTCTGCAGAGTCAATAGCTAAAGACCTCCAAACTTGGTGTGACCTTCAGATTAGCACAAGAGTGTGTAGAGAGCTTCATGGAATGGGTTTCCATGACCGAGCAGCTGCATCCACACCTTACATCACCAAGTGCAATGCAAAGCGTCGGATGCCGTGGTGTAAAGCACGCCGCCACTGGACTCTAGAGCAGTGGAGACGTGTTCTCTGGAATGACGAATCACGCTTCTCTGTCTGGCAATACGATGGACATGTCTGGGTTTGGCAGTTGCCAGGACAATGGTACTTGCCTGACTGCATTGTGCCAAGTGTAAAGTTTGGTAGAGGGGGGATTCTGGTGTGGGGTTGTTTTGCAGGGGTTGGGTTTGGCCCCCTAGTTCCAGTGAAGGGAACCCTTAAGGTGTCAGCATACCAAGACATTTTGGACAATTTCATGCTCCCAACTTTGTGGGAACAGTTTGGGGATGGCCCCTTCCTGCTCCAACATAACTGCACACCAGTGCACAAAGCAAGGTCCATAAAGACATGGAGGAGCGAGTTTAGGGTGGAGGAACTTGACTGGCCTGCACAGAGTCCTGACCTCAACCCCATAGAACACCTTTGGGATGAATTAAAGCAGAGACTGCGAGCCAGGCCTCCTCCCCCGACATCAGTGCCTGACCTGACAAATGTGCTTATGGAAGAATTGTCAAACCTTCCCATAGACACCCTCCTAAACCTTGTGGACAGACTTCCCAGAAGAGTTGAAGCTGTTATAGCTGCAAAGGGTGGGGCCAATTCAATATTGAACCCTACGGACCAAAAGTGGGATGCCATTAAAATTCATGTGCGTGTAAAGGCAGGCTGACCAATATTTTTGGCAATATAGTGTATGTGAACCGACACTCAATTTAGAAAACAGTGGGCAGGACTTTGGGCCCATTCACACTAGAGCAGTGAATGGTGCTTTTCTGCACTGGAAGAACACCAGTTACAACAAGGGCACAGAGTAGACAATTGTTTTCTACATGCCCTGTTCACACTACAGTGTGGCCTAAGGCATTGCTAGTGAGGTGAGATAAAATACAGACATGCAGCATATTATCACACCTCCCTGGATGGCACTGCATGTCCTCGCACAGCAAGCGCAACACACCATGCTTCTCTGCTGTGACATGAATGACACTGCCCCCTGCTGGACATCACTGCAGCCCCAAACAGACAACTGCTCACACACTATACTGCTTAGGTTTAGTATGTGGGTAAGTATGAATAGGCCATAAATGTGCCCAGGTACTGATTGACAAGCTATAGACTGTCACAATTCCTTGGACAACTACAGGCACATAATACAGTCATCAGTGACCATAGCTCATCCCTTCATTGATCTCCATTATCCCAATGAATAAAATTTTAAATACTAACCACAACATGCAAAGACATCCACAACACTGCCCCCAGCTACATCACCAACCTCATCTGCAGATATCACCCAAATGCCTTCTCTGCTCCTCCCAAAACATCTTGCCCTGTAGCTCCCATGTTGCTTCCTCCCATGCTCACCTCCAGGACTTCTCCAGAACTGTCAGGGCTCCGGGTATGACCAGAGGTGTGTGGCCTGACACAGGGAAACGCAGGCTTCAGGTATAGTGTAAATAAGACAATTTATTAAGAGTAACAACACAAACACAGTGCAAACAACCCAAACTCCAACAGATAACCATATATACAAATCAAACGTGGTCGGGCAGGCCGGGTCGGTAGCAAACGGTACCAGAAGCGAGCGGAAGAGTGGTCAGGAATAGCCGAGGTCAGGACAGGCGGAGTTCGTTCAGAGTCAGGATCAAAGCAGAGTCAGGATCAGGCAGGAAGCAGACAGGATGCAGGTACAGGGGCTCATGGGAAACATACACCAAGGCACTGACTGCAGGTCTGGCCATTCCTTAAATACACCTCCTGCAATCAGCCTCAGGTGATGGCTGATTGCAGGAGTGAGCTTCTGGTTGCTGAGAGCACCTGCTGGCCAGCCCTGGTACTGCAGCCGACACGGCAGATGAGTCCCACCACTAATGGTGAGTCCATTCCTGACAAGAACCTCTCCCATCCTCTTGAACTCCCTACCCCAGTATATCCAGTTAGCTCCTACCCTGTCCACATTTCTGTGATCCTTGAAAACTCATTTATTCACGGAAGCCTACCCCACCTCCACCTAAAAACTGTACTTGGTTCACCTCCATCAGATCATACCTCACAGCTATTACATTTTTTACTACCTCCCTCTCCCTTTAGATTGTAAGCTTCATGAGCAGGGCCCTCCTATTCCTTCTGTATTGAACTGTATAATAATTGTACTGTCCCCCTTTTATGTGGCAAAGCGCTACTGGAGCTATATATATCCTATACAGTTGTGCTCCAGAGTTTGCATACCCTGGCAGAAATCATTACATTTTGGCAATGATATTGAAAATATGACTGATCATGCCAAAAAAACTGTCTTTCATTTAAGGGTAATGATCATATGAAGCCATTTATTATCACATCGTTGTTTGGCTCCTTTTTAAATCATAATGATAACACAAATCACCCAAATGGCCCGGATCAAAAGTTTACATATCCTTTAATGTTTGGCCTTGGTACAGACACACAAGGTAACACATACAGGTTAAAATGTCCATTAAAGGTTAATTTCCCACATCTATGGCTTATTAATTTGTGGCAGTGTATAAATAATGAGTTTGTTGGCTCTCACGTGGATGCATACAAGCTAGATACTGAGCCATGGGGAGCAGAAAAGAACTGTCAAAAGACCTGGGTAACAAGGTAATGGAACTTTATAAAGACGGAAGAGGATATAAAAGGATATACAAAGCCTTGAATATGCCAGTCAGTACTGTTCAATCACTTGTTAAGAAGTGGAAAGTTTGGGGATCTTTTGATACAAAGCCATCGTCAAGGAGACCAAAAAAGATTGCAGCCACAACTGCCAGAATAAGTGTTCGGGATACAAAGAAAAACCCACAGGTAACCTCAGGAGAAATACAAGCTGATCTGGATAAAGGTGGTGTGGTTGTTTTGAAGAAGCATGATATGACAATACTTGAACAAAAAGGAGCTGCATGGTCAACTTGCCAGAAAGAAGGATAGTGATCAGACAGAAGCCTTTACTGCACCAATGCCACAAAAAAGCCTGGTAAGGTGTGTCAAGGTGTTGTCGAGCATATTGTAACCAAGCTTTTTTGTGGCTGTAGCTGCTGACTTTTAAAAAACGGCCACTTACCTGTCCCACAATCACGCAGTGCCCCCACCGCAGCCCGTTTCACTGGCCGTCCTGTATTCCAGGCGCCAGCATCTTCAGTGTGGGCGCTTGGCTGTGACAGCTTGCGACTTCACAGCCTGGTACCCACTGCGCATGTGCAAGAATCACTGTGCTTTCTGAATGGTCCTCTTCTTGGACCTGTCATGTGTCCCACAAGACTTCAGGGAGGGAGGGTAGGAGGACAACTTCCGCTTCCGATTGCCTAGGCCCTAGGGGATCGCAGCGGAAGTGGGAGCGGGTACCTGTCAGATTCGGTGGCACCTAAACTTTAAGAGAGCTATTTTGCAAAGGCTGAGAGCTGCTCTCTCACTGGGAGTGAATATTGACATTGATGAACACAAAACAGAAATGGGAGTTCTTCAAAAAGACTGTATGTGAACACACTGCAAAATACAGTATATTCCCATGGGCAACAAGTTTAAAAGGCTAAAAATAAAACCTATATGGCTTACGGCCAATGTTAAAAAAGCTATAAATAATAAAGAAGAGATTTTATTAAATATAAAAGTGAAGGAACGCTATCATCATTTAAACATCAAAAATAATATAACAGAATATGCAAAAAGGAAATAAAACCCGCACAAATTGAAAACGAACGACAGATTGCAAAAGATAGCAGGACAAACCACAAACAATTCTTAAAAAAGGTTCGGTCCGAGCATGTAGGCCCTTTACAAAATAATCTAGAGTGAGTGACTGGGGATAAAGAGAAGGCAAATTTATTAACCATTTACTAACCACCCTATAATAGAAATACTGCTACAGGGCGGCACGGGTGCGCAAAATCACGTATATATATGTGATTTTGCAGTTCCGGGTAGGGGGCACGCGTGAGCCACATGTGCACCCTACCCGTACTGCCGATCGCAGCCCCGTGTGTCAATCACCAGGTCACGGCTGGTGATTCCCCGCTGGAGCCCGGTGATTGCTGAGGATCACTGACAGGGAGGAGGGCTTCTTTGTTTACCAACAGTCCTCCCTGTCAGCTTAAGCATGCTGAGCAGAGCCATCCACAGCAGTGTGCTTACAGTGAAGCACACACCCCCTTCCCCTTAGTAAACCACTTCCAGCACACAGTTAACCCTTTGATCACTCCTCATTGTTAACCCCTTCCTGCCTAGTGCCATTAGTACAGTCTCAGTGCTTTTTATTAGCACTGATCACTGTATTGGTGTCACTGGGGATGTCAGTGACACCAAGTTAGTTCCCCCCAGTGTCAGAATGTATGCCGCAGTCCCGCTATAAGTCACTGATCTGTATTACTCCTCCACCATTATGCACTCACCAGAAGTAGCAACTAAGCATTGAATGAAATTACTCTTTGAAGCATATCTGCTCATTTCCTATTGCCAATCACCGATCCATCCAAGGGTGGAATCCCTCCTAAAGTGAGAGCTCGCATATAGAGCCCGGAGACATCGCAATATAGTGTAGTATGTTTATTAAAAATAACAGCAACCACATGGAGCTTAATACAAGCCAGGAATAAAATCACTTCCAAAGATGGCCGCAAGATCATCATATGGACTCGGCGGCATGACGTCAGCATGTAGGCTTCTCCCTGTTTTTAGGAAGTAGCCTATGTGCTGACGTCACGCCGCCGAGTCTACGTGATGGTCCGGCGGCCATCTTTGTAAGTGATTTTAATTTAATTTAATTGGGCAAATGAGGTTTAATGTTGATAATTGTAAGGTTCTGCACTTGGGGGCTAAGAATATGCTTGCATCATACATACTAGGGGGGGTACAACTGGGGGAATAAATGGTGGAGAAGGATCTGGGAGTTCTGGTAGATCACAAGTTTAATAATGACATGCAATGCCAAACTGTGATTTCTAAAGCGAGCAAAACCTTCTCTTGTATTAAAAGAGGTATAGACTCCAGAGAGAGAGATATCATTTCCCCCGGTACAAATCATTAGTAATACCTCATCTGGAATATGCAGTTCAATTTTGGGCACCAATTCACAAAAAGAACATTGGGGAACTGGAGAAAGTACAGAGAAGGGCAACCAAACTGATAAAAGGCATGAGGGAGGAGCTCAGCTATGAGGAAAGATTAGAGGAACTGAATGTATTCTCTCTTGAGAAGAGGAGATTAAGGGGGGATATGATCACCATGTATAATACATAAGGGGGATATGATCTCCATGTATAATACATAAGGGGGGATATGATCAGCATGTATAATACATAAGGGGGATATGATCTCCATGTATAATACATAAGGGGGATATGATCTCCATGTATAATACATAAGGGGGATATGATCTCCATGTATAATACATAAGGGGGGGATATGATCTCCATGTATAATACATAAGGGGGGATATGATCTCCATGTATAATACATACGGGGGGGATATGATCTCCATGTATAATACATAAGGGGGGATATGATCACCATGTATAATACATAAGGGGGGATATGATCTCCATGTATAATACATAAGGGGGGATATGATCTCCATGTATAATACATAAGGGGGATATGATCTCCATGTATAATACATAAGGGGGGATATGATCTCCATGTATAATACATAAGGGGGGATATGATCTCCATGTATAAATACATCAGTGGTTCATATAGTGAACTCGGTGTAGAGTTATTCACCCTGAGGTCATCACAGAGGACAAGGGAGCACTCTTTACATCTGGAGGAAAAGAAATGTAATCTCTAAATACGAAAAGGTTTCTTCACAGTAAGAGCTCTGAAAATGTGGAATAGACTCCCTCAAGAGTTGGTTCTGGTCAGCTCAGTGGATTGCTGTAGGAAAGTCCTGGATTCTTTCTTGGATACACAGAATATAACTGGATATAACATTTATAGGTAAAGTTGATCCAGGGAATATCCGATTGCCTCTCGGGGGATCAGGAAGGAATTTTTCCCCTGCAGAAGCAAATTGGATCATGCTTTGCTGGGTTTTTTGCCTTCCTCTGGATCAACTATGTGTATAGAATTATAACTTTTTTTTTGTTGTTGAACTGGATGGACTTTTGTCTTTTTTCAGCCAGACTAACTATGTAACTGTGTGACAAAGAACCTTCAGCACTAATATATGCTCACACTACCAAATTGGTAAGAGTTTTCTGAAATCAAGACTCTGTTGTCCAACTTTGTAAGGCCACTACCTGGTCCTCTGCTCATACCTTTTCAAAGTTATACCAGGTAGATGGCCATTCTTCTGTGATCTGTAAAATGAGCAGTGAAGCTCTGAGCGCATAGCTTGTCTGGATCACCTATATTTCCCCTCTGTGATGTCACATCCTGTCCACGTGTGCAGTCCAAGCTGGCCTAGGAGACTTGCCATTAACCACTTGCCGTCCGCCTGCTGTTTATAAACGGCAGGGCGGTGGCACTCCAGGGGCGGGTTGCCGTTCATAAACGGCACCCGCCTTTTCTAGCTGTGCGCGCTCTGTGGGAGCGCGCAGCACCGCGATCCTGTGCCCGCTGTGTCCTCCGGACACAGTGAAACACCGATCATCGGACGGGACCTCTGTACGAGGTCCCGATCATGTGATAACTGATAGGCCAATCAGTGATCACATGCAAAGTAGTAAGCAAGATGTCACTTGTGACATCATTGCTTACTACGTGTGAAATCTGTGAATGATCACAGAGGTCACATGGTACAAGGCTATTCACAACAGCCTTGTACCATGTGACAAGCTGTGACCAATCACAGCTCACTCAGTATTTCTCAATGGCTGCAAGAATGCAGACAGAGAGAAAGAGAAATGATTGCTTTTACATCCTATATGGGTGTAAAAGCAATCACTGTAAAAAAAAAAAAAAAAAATCTTCATCACCCCCCACAAGTAGTACAGTGTCACCATGGTGACACTGTACTGCTAGGGTGACAGTATGTAAAAAAAAACCCCCAAAAAAACATAATAATATAAGAAAATAAAATAAAAATGTAAAAAAAATGTTTAAAAATTATAATTTTTGGTTATAAACTAATTTGGATAATTATTTTTTTTTTCTAACAATATAACGGAATAAATTTTGGTCAAGATTGATGATGAAAGATTATTTATTTGCAAAATTTTATAAGAAAAACACTTTTTAAAAACATTTTTGGACTTTTTCATTTACATAGCAAAAAAAATAAAAATCCCAGAGGTGAATAAATACCACCAAAATAAAGCTTTATCTATCTCAAAAAAATGGTAAAAAATTCATATGGGTACAATATTGCATGACCGCGCAATTGTCATTCAAAGTGTGATAGCGCTGAAAGCTGAAAATTGCCCTGGACAGGAAGGAGGTAAAAGTGTCCGGACTGGAAGTGGTTAAGCTCTCCAGCCTGACTCCATCCACCAGCGGCTGGGAGAACACTGTGAAAGCCTGCAGGACAGGGATAAGTGGTGGTGCCTCTTTTCATGATGAGTGATACTGTTTATAGTAATGAGTGTTTTTAAATGTTTGAGATTAAAGTGCTTTTCCTTGTTTTCTCTTTATTCTTCTGTGGATGCAGTTTTCTGCTGCAAAGTTCTTGCAGAATCACTTTCAAGTTGGCCCTGTTGACCCTGGTTTGTGTTGGACCTGTTAACACAGTTTTGTTTGCAAGGTTGTCTAACTTCTTGTTCATTGCTTGTGGGCATCCCTGGGTCTATGAATATCAAGCCTGTGTCCTGTAATGTATGATTGAGAAAAAATAGATTTTTACTTATCTGTACATTTCATATCTTGGAGTGCAGTTCAGGACGCAGTTCTTGCACATTAGTAATTTGGTGACTCACTGGGTTCATTGGAACCTAAGGACCTATTTACACAATTGCAATACTTGCTCATTCACAGTATTGAGCTACATTACATGTGTTAAAGCAGAACTCCATGTAAAATTTGTTCTGTCCCATGCAGTGGGGCTGTGCCTGCATTGCATGGGTTAATTGCTTGTTTTGTCAAGTGGGCCCCCAAAAATCTATACTTAGCCAGTCCTTTGAACTTCCCAAAAATGGCGCTCTCCCACATCCAGCGGTGGACTGTTCCTGACGTCCTCACACTTGGAGTCGGTCTATGGGCGCGATGATGTCAGGAACAATCCATTCACAAGACCGCGAGCGTGCGGGGGTCAGAAGTGGCAAGGACCGGTCTTGTGCTTGGAGGATTGGCAGATTGGGTAAGTATGTCTCCACTCTTATCACCCCTAAACCATAACGAGCAGTTAGCCCAAGGGCTGCACAGCCCCACTACCTGGTAAAAAAAATATTTGCCTGGAATTCTGATTATGGTGCTATTCATTTTGAATGGCACCTCAACACACCTTGTCATTGGATGTGCTTTGCAGTGTGCTCTAAGAAATGGTACATGTCAGGGGTGGACTGACAACTCATGGGACCCCCGGGCAATAGGGGTTCATGGGGTCCCTGTGTCCTTGCCCAAACTCAAAAAGCCTATGAAAAAGGTACCAGGGGCATCTCATGGGGCCCCCTACTGACCCCAGGCCTTCGGGCAGAGCCTAAGTTTCCAAATGGTCAGTCCGCCCCTGGTACATGCACTATTTTTGGTCTGTTAGGCAGCCTGATAAAATGAATGGAGTGCAACGTACATTAGGGCCCATTCACATCATCACTGCAATGATGTGAATGGGCCCTAAAGTGTGAAATGAAAGCGGTATTAAACCCAAAACCTGAAATTTTACATATTGCAGCTTACCAGTCATTAGATGTGGCGGCTGCATTAGTTTTATTTCTTTAGACTTTTTTCCCTCTGTTTTCACCTGCTGATCTGGCCAGTAACATCCCTCCTGTATTAGAGTGCTCCTACTCTGGATGAAAGAGCACAGAGACACCTTTGGATAGCAGCATTTTTATTCTGGGGGAAGGGGAGTGTTAGATAGACAAGCAGATTTAGACACACTAACAAATTGAAGCCAAACTCACATTGCAATTACAGCAACAATTTTTCCTTTTGGGAATAAATACTATCTAATCATTGTACGCATCACTCTAACAGATACATCTGTAGGACAGCCTGTTCTGTTGAAAAACAATATTTTTTTTATTTATTACAAGTACTTATATAGCGCTGTCAATTTGCGCAGCGCTTTACATATATATTGTACATTCCCATCAGTCCCTAACCCTCAAGGGGCGTACAATCTAAGATCCCTAACCCTCAAGGGGTGTACAATCTAAGGTCCCTAACCCTCAAGGGGCGTACAATCTAAGATCCCTAACCCTCAAGGGGCGTACAATCTAAGGTCCCTAACTCACATTCATACATACACATATTAGGGACAATTTAGACAGGATCCAATTAACCTACCAGCATGTCTTTGGAGTGTGGGAGGAAACCGGAGTACCAGGAGGAAACTCACACAGGCAAAACATGCAAACTCCAGGCAGGTGATGTTATGGTTGGGATTCAAACCAATGACCCTAGTAGAGCCAGGCGGAAATCCTAACCATTTAGCCACTGTACTGCCCAATAGACTTATTTGGCAGATCACTGAATAAAAATAAAAGAAAGTCTAGAAAAGAAAACAAATGCAGCCATCACATCTAAGAATTGGTAAACTGCAATATAGCCCTGCACGCTCCCAGCACACATGTGTGGTACTCGCGGAAAGGTCCCGGTCTGCTCTTTCGATCGGGACCTTTCCTGATCATGTGACCGCCGTGACGATGCGTCACGGCGGTCACATGACCCCTAAACCACACCCCACCCGCCCCGCCCTCCAGCGTCTGAAACTCTTAAAGGGCCGGCAGGCGCCGGCGGGAAGGGGTTAAGTAAAAATGTTTTTTTTATGCCAGTGAAATTCACTGGTAAAAGCAATCATAATGTGTAAAAAAAGAAAAAGAAAATCCTCAACACTTCCCCAGAGCAGTACAATGTAACTATGGTATCATTATATTGCTCTGGACACAGCGTGTTATAAAAATCGTAAAGGAAAGAAAAAAATATAATAAAAAAATTTGAAAAAATTTAAAAAAAGTTTTGGTTTTTTACATACTGTCCCCAGTTAGTGTCCCTGATCACTGCCACATCAGTTGTATGATGACGCTGTACCACACTGGTGTCAGTATGTGAAAATGTGTTTTTTTTAATTTCTCCATTTTCCAAAAAATTGTGATTAAAAATTACTTCAAAAGGTTCGCCATACCTCTCACTAATTACCTTGTACTGTCTACTTTCCAAAAAGGGGTCATTTGGGGGGTATTTGGACTGTTCTGGCATTTTCGGACCTTAAGAAATGAGATATGTCGTTAGTACATCAGGATCCATTGATTTTCAGATATTAATACCATAAACACTGATTTGGGTTATTTTCACCAAATAAATGTAGCAGAATACAGTTTGGCCTACATTTATGAAGAAAGGTTATTTATTTGCAAAATTGTATAACAGAAATGAAGAAAAATTTATTTTCAACATTTTTGGTCCTTTTTTGTCTACTTAGCAAAAAAAAAGGAAGAAAAATCCCAGTGGTGATTACATACCACCAAACGAAATCTCTATGTGTGAAAACAAATGATCAAAATATCATATGGGTACCGTGTTGTATCACTGCGCAATTGTCATTCAAAGTGTGACAGTGCTGAAAACTGAAAATTGGCCTGGGAAGGAAGGGGGTAAAAGTGCCTGATATTGAAGTGGTTAAAGCTATAATAACAAACTTTTAATGTGAATGGTGATGTATGTGTTGTATCTTTTTATTTTGGAACTTTGTAAAATTATAAAGTTGACCGCATTCTCAAAACTTAGCAGCCTTTTTGCTGCTACTATTTCTTGTACAAAAATTCATTATTTTGCAACGTTGAAGTTACCAGCTTACTGCTTTCTACATTTAGGGTATTATCTTCTTCGTAAATGGTAAAGAAAACTGTTGTTAATATTATAATTATTTTGGATAATAATTGTTTATATGTGTGCTGTACAAAGTAATAGATATAACAAGGGTGGGTAGAGATAATACAATAATTATAATGTTCCAAAGATGAGTACATATAGTTGCACAGCAAACAGTAGCAATATCAGGAAACATTAAAGGAAAGAAATCACTGAGCCTTTGTATATTGTAGAGATGTAAGTATGAAAACAAGATGTTGCTGATTGGTTTATTATTATTATTATACAGGATTTATATGGCGTCAACAGTTTGCTCAGCGCTTTACAATATAACGGGAGACACTACAGCAACAACACAGTTCAATACAAGAGGGTCCTTGGAGCTTACAGTCTAAGAGGGAGGGGCTGTTGGTACAAAAAGTAGTAACTGTGGGGGATGGACTGGTAGGAGGAATAGAAGATTCCATTATTAGCTGAGGGTAGGATAGCTTTCCCTGAAGAGATAGGTTTTCAGAGATCACCTAAAAGTGAGCAGAGTAGGCGATAGTCTGATAAATTGGGGTAGAGAATTTCAGAGGATGGGGGAGGCTCTGGAGAAGTCCTGGAGACAAGCATGGGAGGAGGAGACAAGGGAGCTATAGAGCAGGAGGAGTGGAGAGACAAAATTGGTGATGTAATTTGGGGCAGAGTTATAAATGGCTTTATATGTTATTGTTAATGTTTTGAATTTTATCCGTTGGGCAATGGGAAGCCAGTGGAGGGATTGGCAGAGAGGGGTGGAGGACACTGAGTGGAGGCCAGTGGAGGGATTGGCAGAGAGGGGTGGAGGACACTGAGTGGAGGCCAGTGGAGGGATTGGCAAAGAGGGGTGGAGGACACTGAGTGGAGGCCAGTGGAGGGATTGGCAGAAAGGGATGGAGGACACTGAGTGGAGGCCAGTGGAGGGATTGGCAGAGAGGGATGGAGGACACTGAGTGGAGGCCAGTGGAGGGATTGGCAGAAAGGGATGGAGGACACTGAGTGGAGGCCAGTGGAGGGATTGGCAGAGAGGGGTGGAGGACACTGAATGGAGGCCAGTGGAGGGATTGGCAGAGAGGGATGGCAGATACAGAACGGGTTTTAAGGTGGATGAGTCTGGCAGCAGCATTCATGATAGACTGAAGAGGGGGTAGCCTGTGATGAGGTCAGCCAATGAGGAGGGAGTTACAATAGTCAAGGAGAGATATAACAAGGGAGTGAATAAGTTGCTTAGTAGTTTCCAAGGTTAAAACAGAGCGTATCTTGGGATGGTGTGGTGGTGAAGTCTACAAGATTTGTGATTGTGATTGGTTTATCTCTATATCTGCTGAAGGAAATATATGTAAGAAATAATTAGTCTCTGGATATTACACAATAATACACTGCTACTACTAACAATAATAATACAATACTGTAATACTAGTAGTTTCCTGCAATAAATTTACACAACTGGGATTCTTCTGTTTAAAGAACCTTTGAACGTTACTGCATTAAGGTAACTTTCTGTTTCCTCAATGTTATTGTTGTTGGAGTGCTTATCTATGTTTTTATTGACTGGTTATATTTTTTCAGTGTCTGAGTAGAAATAAAAGAATGATAAAAAGGTGCGACTGCTCAGACAAGAGATGGAGGTCAGAAGATCCTACTGAAGAATGGATCATCTTTAACCACTTGCCCTCCTGAGGATTTACCCCCCTTCCTGACCAGGCCTCTTTTTGCTACTTGGCATTGCACTAATTCAACTGATAATTTCGCGGTCGTGCAATGCTGCACCCAAACAAAATTAACGTCCTTTTTGCACAAAAATAGAGCTTTCTTTCCGTGGTATTTGATCACCTGTGCGCTTTTTATTTTTCATGCTATAAATAAAAATAGACCAAAAATTTTTAAGAAAAACTATATTTTTTACTTTCAGCTATAAATAATATATAGTAAACTCAAAGTTAGTTATAAATTTAGGCTAAAATGTATTCTGCTACATGTTTTTGGTAAAAAAAAAATCCCAATAAGTGTATATTGATTGCTTTATGTGAAAGTTATAGCGTCTACAAACTATGGTATAGATACTGTAATTTATGCCATTTTTTTGCTATGCAGCACCACGCTAGTTTGACGGACAATTGCGCGGTCATGCAATATGGTACATAAATGAGATTTATGTCCTTTTTTTCACACAAATAGAGCTTTCTATTGGTGGTATTTGATCACCTGTGCGCTTTTTATTTTTGGCGCTATAAACAGAAAAAGTTTTGAAGAAAAAAATTTTTTTTTGAAAAAAACTATTTTCTCATTTTGGTCATAAAAAATATCCAAACAAAAACTAAAATTTCATCATAAATTTAGGCCAAAATGTATTCTGCTACATGTTTTTGGTTAAAAAAATCCCAGTAAGTGTATATTTATTGCTTTGTGTGAAAGTTATAGCGTCTACAAACTATAGTATAGATAATGGAATTTACACAGGTTTTACTTTCTGACTGCCCATCACATTTCTTGAGGTGCTAAAATACCAGGATAGTACAAACACCCTCAAATGACCCATTTTCAGAAGGTAGACACCCTAAGCTATCTGCTGGGAGGCATATTGAGTTCATGGAAGATTTATTTTTTTTCCACAAGTTTCTGGAAAATGCCAAAAACATTTTTTTTTTTTACACAAAGTTGTCATTTAAATTATTTATTTCTCGCACAAGCCATGGGTATATGTGGAATTACATCCAAAAATACATTCTGCTACTTCTACCGAGTATGGGGGTACCACGTGTGTGAGACTTTTTGGGAGCCTAGCCACATACAGGAGCCTGAAATCCAATGACCACTTTGAAAGCCTGAAGGTGCTTAACTTCATTACACTTCCTCACTACCTATCACAGTTTCGAAGGCCCTGACATGCCAGGATAGCACCAAACCCCCCAAATGACCCCTTTCTGGAAAGTAGACACCCCAAGGAATTTAAAGAGAGGCATGGTGAGTATTTTGCAGATCTCATTTTTTCTCACAAGGTTTTGAAATGTAAAAAAAAGAATAGAAAAAATATGTTTTTGCTTTTTTTCTTCATTTTCCAAAAACTTGTGGCAACAAATGAGATCTGCAAAATACTTACCGTGCTTTTTATCAAATTCCTTTCCAAAAAGCGGTCATTTGGGGGTGTTAGGTGCTATCCTGGCATTTCAGGGCCTCCGAAACTGTGATAGGTAGTCTGGAAGTGTAATGAGGAAATAAAGCCCTTTAACCACCTTCCGCCCGCCCTATAGTACAATGACAGGTGCAAGGTGGTCCTCTCGTTCTGATAGGATGTTATATGACATCCTACCATTCTTACTGCGCATGCGTGGCTCAGGGAGCGCGCAGCGCGGCGATCGCTGGTGCGCTGTGTCCCTTGGACACAGCAGATCACGGAAAGAGCCGAAGATGTCGGCTCGATCATGTGATCAGCTGTGTCCAATCACAGCTGATCACATGTAAACACGGAAATGCCAGTTATCGGCATTTCTCTCCTCTCGAGCTGTCACGCTGACAGCTCGAGAGGAGAAGAGAGCTGGTAATCGGCATTCCGCGGAGGGGACATGTACACTGATCATCAGGGCAATGATAATCAGTGTGCCCTGATGATCAGTGTGGCCCCAGAAGTGCCACCTGTCAGTGCTCATCAGCGCCACGTGCCAGTGCCCATCAATGCCACATCAATGCCACATATCAGTGCATACTAGTGCACATCAATGCCACATATCAGTGCCCATCTGAGCTGCCTTTCAATGTCACCCATCAGTGCCAGTCAGTGCCACCTATCAATGCCAATCAGCGTCACCTATCAGTGCTGCCAATCAGTGCCAGACAGTGTCGCCTATCAGTGCCAGTCAGTGCCATCTATCAGTGCCAGTCAGTGCCGCCTATCAGTGCCAGTCAGTGCTGCCTATCAGTGCCATATCAGTGTCATGTATCAGTGCTGCCTTTCAGTGCCCATCAGTGATGCCTGTCAATGCCCATCAGTGCAACCTACCAGTACCTCCTCAACAGTGCCCATCAGTGCCACCTATCAGTGTCCATCAGTGCAGCCTATCAGTGCCCATCAGTGCAGCCTCATTAGCGCACATCAGTGAAGGAGAAAAATCACTTATTTACAAAATTGTATAACAAAAACTAAGAAAAAACGTTTTTTTTCAAAATTTTCAGTGGTTTTTGGTTTGTTTAAGAAAAAATAAAAATCACAGAGGTGATTAAATACCACCAAAAGAAAGCTCTACCTGTCTCAAAAAAATTATGAAAATTTCATATGGGTACAGAGATGCATGACCGCGCAATTGTCATTCAAAGTGTGACAGCGCTGAAAGCTGGAAATTGGCCTGGGCAGGAAGGGGATATAAGTGCCCTGTAGGCTAGTGGTTAAAAGACTGAAGGTGCTTATTGGATTTTGGGGTCCTGTACTTGGCTAGACTGCCAAAACGTCTCTCACATGTGGTACCCCCATACTCGGGAGAAGTAGCAGAATGTATTTTGGGGAGTAATTCCACATATAACCATGGCATGTGTGAGCAGTAAATCATTTAGGTGACAATTTTGTGTAAAAAAAATAAATTTTTTTTTTGTCATTTTCCAAAAATTTGTGGTAAAAAAAATCAATTCTATTGATTCAATATGCCTCTCAGCAAATAGTGTGGGGTGTCTACTTTCCAAAAAGGGGTCGTTTTGGGGGGTGGGGGCGTTTTATGCCCAGCATTAGAAGTTCATGCCACACATCATTCACTCTTCTAACCACCTGAAGATCAAGCCTTTTCTGACACTTTTTGTTCACTTGAAAAAAATCTGTATTTTTTGCTAGGAAATTAATTTAAATCCCCAAACATTATATATTTTTTTTAAAGCAGACACCTTAGTGAATAAAATGGTGGGTACTACAATTTTTTATGGCACATAGTACTCGCACAGCGATTTTTCAAAAGCAAATTTAAAAAAAAAATACACTTTTTTTACTTTTAATGCACAAAAACACAATATATTGGCCAATTATTTGGTAAAATATAAAAGATAATGGTATGTTGAGTAAATAGATACCAAACATGACATGCTTTAAAACTGCGCATGCACTGTGCAATGGCGACATATTGCATACATTTTTAATATCCATAGGCAACATTTTAAAAGCCTTTAAAATCTACGATTTTAGATTTACAGAGGAGGTCTAGTGTTAGAATTACTGCCCTTGATCTGACTTTCACGGCAATACCTCACATGCATTGTGCAACCGCTGTTTACAAACCGGCACAGGGTCAAGGCTTGTGCACACAGGTGTGCGTGCATGGGAGGGGCGAGTTTTTTTTTTTTTTTTGTTATTTTGATTCTTTTATTATTTTTACATTGTACCTTTCATTTCTTTTTTTTTATCACTTTTAATGCTATCACAAGGAATGCAAATATCCCCTATAACTTCAATGGGCGTTGTCATATATTCTTTTTTGAGAAATCTGGGGTCTATCAGACTCTGGATATCTCCTCTGCCCTTACATTATCTAATCAAACCAAAATCGGTGTGATCAAATGCTTTCCCAATTTACAAATGGCGCGGTTTATATCCTGCGAAACTGAAGTGATGAAATGCTTGCAGCTTCCGAATTCTTAGACTAGAGAGATGATTGGCACCACTGTGGTCTCCAATCAGCTCTATGGTCAGCTGGCAGAAACACCAGGTGCATTCTCAGGTTTCCCCGATGGCATGGGACTGCCCGAGAAGGCCGTGGAACGCAGCGGGGGAGGGGGGGCATCATCTCCCGCTGCTTGTAAAAGCAATCCTGCAGCTAGTTAGCCACTAGGATTAATTTTACATGAAAGCCGATCGCCGGCTGAAAACAACGACACCAGGATGATGACTGCAGCTGTGGGCATCATCCTGGTATAACCATTTAAAGTCCAGTGATGTACCAGTACGCTGCTGGTCCTTGTTGGGTATATATGCTATGTTCTTTTTTTTTGTATGCAGCCTGTGGACTGAATAAAAAAAAGAGAAATCTCTGCCAAAAAAAGTGTGTGGTATGCCCACCATTAGAATATACTGCCCTGCATCCACCCACTTCTAATGGTGGGCACACATTAGGACACATTTTGCCACAAGCGCCAGTTCCAAGATTGTACAAATGTCTAAATAGTGGTGCGCTTGAATAAAAATTGTCCACGTATAAGTGGTACCCCATATGGAAAAAGGATGACACCAAGTCCCAAACTATCTTGCCACTGCTCCTCATGTAGTCTGGGCATCCGGGGGGCTCCTTGTGACTATCTTTTCCCTTGTAAATCCAAAACTTATATGTATAGCCTGTTGCCCTCTCACAGGTCTTCTACATCTTCACCCCATATCTGGCACGCTTGCTGGGGAGAATTGTTTGAATGCAAGGCGGCCAGAAAAATTAATGAGGGACTCATCAACACAGATGTTTTGCTGGGGAGTATAGACATCTGCAAATTTTTGGTTAAGGTGATTTGTGAGGGGCTGAATTTTGTGGAGCCGGTCAAATTCAGGGTTACCCCAAGGATGACAGAATGTATTGTCATTGAAATGCATAAAACACATTATACTCTCATATCTATGCCTGGCCATGGCAGCAGAGAACACGAGCATATGATGAATCGGGTCTGCAGACCAATACAACCGAAATTCATTTCTTTTAGTAATGCCCATGTTGAGGGTTAGGCCTAAAAAAAAAATGTAAATTCGAAAACCGTAATGAGTTTCCATGAGACTGGTCTGGCAAGGTTTGAATTTGGGTTGGTGGCGATAAATTGTTGTGCATATAAATTGCTTTGATCCACAATCAATGCATACAGATATTCCGTGAAAAACAGCTCCTAAAATCAAGGGGAGTAGTTAAATTTGCTATTTCCACCTGAATTCCGGGGTTGGGCAGTGAATGGGGGAAGTACGGGTGCTGCAGAATTTGTGGGCTGTCAATCGGGATTTGCAAACACATCCGGAAGGATACTAGGAGCTCTACGGGCATGTGTGCAAAATCTTTGTGGTTGCGGGACAGTACTTGTGCTCGCCACCGCCCCAGCTTGTACTGCACTTATGGGACTCACCACGTCTCGCAAGTCATACTGCAGTGCTGGTATTATTATTATTATTATAATACAGGATTTATGGCGCCAACAGTTTGCTCAGCGCTACAATATAACGGGAGACAATACAGAACAATACAGTTCAATACAAAAGGGTTAGGAGGGCCTGATCCTGGGAGCTTACAATCTAAGAGATATGTGAAAGACCAGGATGTACTAGACCGCTGATACTCACCAGTTCACCAAAAGGTAGCGTGGCACTAGTACTGGCATTCTGCCGCATATGAGAGTCATCAAAATTTACTGACAAGTGCTAACAGAGATCAGGCCTGATTCTGCGAACACTGCAGTTTTGTGTGTATCAAGTTACAGTGACTTGCTGACACTGCACTTGCTGGGGGAGAAAGGGGGGGGGGTAAGCATAGGGGCTTAACACAGGTGCTGGCAGGTGCCGGGGCTGACCCCACTAACGTTGCGTTTTTGGGGACACTATACTAATGTGAATGCTGGTATAGTGCTGATCTGATCAAAGATATTGATCCATTCAGACACTATACTAGCAATGGAGGTTTATTGTGCATCAGCGTGTTCCTGGCAATCAAGGGGTTAAATGTGATGACTGGTGTACTGACGGGCAATCTGACGCTATCTGGGAGGGGTGTGAACACCGCGGGAGCGCGAATCATGTATATATACAGTGGGGCAAAAAAGTATTTAGTCAGCCACCAATTGTGCAAGTTCTCCCACTTAAAAAGATGAGAGAGGCCTGTAATTGGCATCATAGGTAAACCTCAACTATGAGAGACAAAATGAGAAAAAAAATCCAGACAATCACATTGGCTGATTTGGAAAGAATTTATTTGCAAATTATGGTGGAAAATAAGTATTTGGTCAATATCAAAAGTTCATCTCAATACTTTGTTATATTTCCTTTGTTGGCAATGACAGAGGTCAAACGTTTCCTGTAAGTCTTCACAAGGTTGGCTCACACTGTTGCTGGTATGATGGCCCATTCCTCCATGCAGATCTCCTCTAGAGCAGTGATGTTTTGGGGCTGTCGCTGGGCAACACGGACTTTCAACTCCCTCCAAAGGTTTTCTAGAGGACCGGCGAGCAGCAGCAGAGCAGGACGCAGAGGACAGACGGGCAGAACGGGAAGCAGAGGACAAGCAAGCAGAACGGCAATATCAACTGGAGCTAGCAAAACTCTAGCTGCAGCAGAACAGGTCTGCTGGTAACACTGAGTCCAGGGAAGAACGAGTACACAAAATTTCCCTGGACAAGTTCCCCACCATGGACCTAGATGGTGATATGGACACTTTCTTACAAGGATTTGAAAGGACTTGTTGTCAGTACCTCCTGCCCAAGGAGCAATGGGCACAGTACCTCATACCAGGGCTGAAAGGCAAGGCCCTGGGTGTGCTTGTGAGTCTTCCAGAGGGCCAAGAAAGGGACTATGAGGCTCTTAAGCAGGCCATTGTTAAACGGTACCAACTCACGCCAGAGGTGTACCGCAAGCGTTTCAGGACATTGCATCGAGGTCCTAATGACAGTTACATGGACCTTGTTTGCAGTCTGCGCACTGCTTTGCGGTAGTGGCTAAAGGGACTGTCCATAAGCACCTTTGACACGCTACAGGAGCTAATGATTAACCATTAGCCGCCCGGCCAATAGCCATTTGGTGGCCAGAAAAATGCTTTAGATTTCCGGGTGGACGCCATATGGTGTCCTCCCGCACATGCACAGATTGCACGCTTGCAGAGCTGCGCAGCGGCGCGATCTGTCACCGGCCATGTACCTCGGACATGGCCGATGACAGATCTGAGTACTGGCCCCCGTTGCCAGTACAATGTGACCTACTGTGACCAATCACAGCAGGTCACATGACAGTTGTATACAATGGATGGCTTCATTCATGCTATCCATTGTATACTAGTGTTTAGCTGTGAATGGTCACAGCGATCACATGCACATGTCATGTGATTAGCTGTGGCCAAATCACAGCTAAGCACAAAAAAAAAAAAAACCCTGAATAAATCGATGTCATTCAGTTAAATGCTCCTGCTTATAGCAAAGTAATTCTTTGCTATAAGCAAATTGTGTAATAAAAAAACAAAAAACAAAAAATTTTTGGTCATAGTGAAATCTGAAAAAAAAAATCTTAACAAAAAAGAAAAAAAATGTAATAAAAAATGTAAAATAATAAAAAAAAATACAACAAAATATATATATTTTTTTTCATACTGTCACCAGTCAGTGTCCCTGTTCACTGCCATGCCAGTTATATGATGACGCTGTACTGCACTGGTGACAGTATGTAAAAAAAAAATAGTGAAAATAATTTTTTAAATTTTTCCATTTTCCGAAAAACTATGACAAAAAAAATACAACTTCAAAAAACTTGCCATTCCTCTTATGAAGTAAGTCAAACTGTCTACTTTGCAAAAAGGGGTCATTTGGGGGATGTCTGTACTGTTCTGATATTCTTGGACCTCAAGAAATTAGATTGGCTGTCAGTACTTCAGGATTGATCAATATTCAGATCTATTCCACAGTTTGTGAACTTTATAACTTTCCTACAAACTAAATAATACATCCTAATTTGGGTTATTTTCACCAAAGACATGTAGCAGAATACATCTTGGCCTAAATTTATGAAGAACAATTATTTATTTGCAAACTTTTATAACAGAAACAAAGAAAAACGTGTTTTTTTTTCAAAATTTTCTGTCTTTTTTTGTTAATTTAGCAAAAAATAAAAACCCCAGCGGTGATTAAATGCCACCAAAAGAAAGCTCTAGTTGTGTGAAGAAAATGATAAAATTTTAGTTTGGGTACAATGTTGTATGACCGCGCAATTGTCATTCAAAGTGTGAGAGCGCTGAAACCTGAAAAATGGCCTGGGCAGGAAGGGGGTAAAAATGCCCGGTATGGAAGTGGTTAAGGACCAGTTCCTACAGACATGTCCTTTTGAGGTCCGGCAGTTTGTACTGGACTGAGATCCCAAGACAGTGGATCAAGCACTAGAAATAGCTGACGTCTATGTGGCTAACAGAATAACTGTCAACAGGAGGACTATTGCACCCAGCTGGAAAGGAGGAGAAGCAAGCGGACCCTCTTCTCAGGACAGCCAGAGGACCAAGGCACCCAGACCTTCAGGAGCCACACTAACAACTGGGGATAACCGGAGATGTTTTTTGTGCCACCAGATAGGTCATTTTAGTGTATCCTGCCCGGAGAAAAAGAAGGCTGCCCCACCACCTACCAAGACAACCTGTCCAGAGCCTACTGTTTTGTGTGCTTCCAGGAATGCCAGAGGGCTCTCCAATAACCTGCAGCCTGTCACTGTGGGTGGAAAAGTTACTACCGGCCTAAGGGACAGTGGAGCCGAGGTAACTCTAGTGCACCCAGAACTGGTGATCCCTGAGGATCTTCTTCCTGGTAAGACCATGACTGTAAAGGGTGTTGGGGGCATCAACCCAGCTGTCCTTACGGCCTGTTTTTACCTAGACTGGGGAGCTGGGAGAGGAATGAGAGAAGTGGGTGTAACAGATGCCATTCCCACTAATGTATTATTGGGTACTGACCTGGGGCTGTTGGTAGCCCATTATAAGGCATATCCAGCCTCCCTAGAACCTACATCACCACCTGAGGCCCTGGACTCATGTAAAATACTGTTTGAAGACTCCATGAACACTGGGGATTCTGGGGAGGATCAGGGGGTGAATGACTGTGTACCAGGTCCTGGCTCTCTGGAGTCACGACCTGGAGAAGAGCTTAAAGTCACAGAGGACTCTGCAACTGACAATATGTTATGTGATGCCAAATGTAATGACATGTGCAAGGCAGACCTTCCCTCTGCTGCAGTGGTGACTCGGGGTGCCCACCAGTTGGCCCCGGACCGTCATTGCCCACTGCTACAGAGGAACTGTCTGTGGAAGGGCCCAATTTAGCTGGGTTGGACCCTTGTGAACCTGACCCAGAGGGTCTAAGGTCTCCTCAGACTGTTGTCCTCCTGGCACCTGTGGCAGATAGCTCTGAGTCCCCTGAGGCTATAAAAATTGATGGCAGCCCAGAGGATCATAGGGGTCGGGCTGAAGGACCACCAGCGGTGAATGGCAGGAAGAGGTTGTATGGGCAAAGGGAATTTGGTTTTGTACCCATATGTAAAGAAACAGAATGTTCTTCTGAAGTTCCCGGTGAAAAGGCACAATGTGTTTCAGTAAGTCCTGGTAAAGACCAGTATTGTGTGCCTCTATCCCCTTGTGGGATGAAGTTTTCTTTTGTTTGCTCTCCTGTCACCACAGATACCAGTAATGCCATTTTGGATCCTGGACTGTGGAGCACAGAGGAGGGACCACAGAGTGAAGGTTTAAATCTGACTCAATCTGACTCTACTCTATCTGTAGCTGTGGCAGATGGCCCTGAGTTTCCAGAGGCTGTTACATTCGATGCCAGCCCAGAGGAACTCAGGTGTACAGACAGACGCTCTGCTGAGGACGGAGTAAAACTGCGTGACGTGGGTCAGAGGACAACCCCTAGTGAAATCCTTTTGTCCTGTAACTTTCCCCTGTCACCACAGTTGTGGGTGCTGCCAGTGCAGACTCATTTCTGTGTGTTGCAGAGGGAAGTCTACAGGATGTTGGGGCAAATTCAGCCCAATCAGTGTCTTCCACCTCAGGAGTTGCAACTGACATCACTGAGCACTTCCAGGCTGATAGGTCTAATGTTGGCCCAGAGGAACTCAGGTGTTGTGCTGACAGACGTTCTGCTGAAGAGGACCGAGTAGCAGCGTGTGGCATGGGTCAGAGGATGACCCCTGGTGGAATAAAGCCTTCTGTGGATTTATCCTTTGTCTCCACAGCTATAAATATTATGATTGAGGATTCATTGTGGTGCACAGCAAAGGGAGGAACACTGACCCCCTCTGAATCTGCTTTCTCAGAGACTGTATCTGACAACACTGCATTCTTGCAGACTGATAGGTTTGATGTCAGCCCGGAGGAACTCAGGGGTTGTGCTGACCAATCTCTGGCTGAAGCAGAAAGAGCAGAAGTGTGGGAAACAGGCCAGAGGGTGGAGGTCCTGGTATCCAAGCCATGGAACCAGGTCCAGATCACCCAGGAATGACCTTATGCCAGGCTCAAGCATCTGGGTGTTGCAGCTAATAGAGAACCACCAGATGACCATGGCCAGTGGCTGAAGATGATGACAGCACACAATGACAGGTTTGCCTGTTCCCTTCAAGTAGGTAGTCGGTGGCCAGTGGATGAAATGGATCTGCAGAGCGATCTGCTGGCCACTTGTGATCCAGACCCTTTAGGATCATCCCGAGAGCTGTACAGTAGCCCTCTCATATCTGCAGGGGGACAGGCTGAAATGTCAGCGGTGCCAAGCTTTAGTTGGGAGAACTTCCCCCCCCCCCAATCTAGGGAACATTCCATGTAGACGCGTTAGCCAACCCATTTAGGCTCAGCTATGCGTCAACTAGAAGGGGGAGATGTGACATAAATGTAAGATTTGAGTAGATGAGATGTGATCTGTAGAAATATGACATTGTAGATTTAGCTTCATTCCATGTTAATAATAAGGTGGGTTCAGGATTCAGTCAGAGACATATGGTCAACAATTAGCATCTGAAAGGACAGAGAATCCTCTTGGCTGGAGGTGACACCTAGATGCCAATAAGACTTGTCACCTACGTACTCAGACTTTGTCGCCTTCTAGAAACCTAAGAAGAAGAACTCTAGTCGTTTCAGCTTTGAAAACAGTAGACCAGGAGTGGCTCCAATGTGTCTGTCAAGCTATAACTTATATACACAGATCAAAGGAAAATATTTCATCTCTCATAAAAGCTAAAATATTAGTTGCAGAGAGATGAAAATACTTCCTTCTGATTGGACACACTCTAGGCTACACCTGCATGTAAAACTGTATTTGTAGCCTCTGTAGAATCCCAGAGAAAAACTGAAAACGGTTATTTGGCGCTTGATTGCGACAGCTGAACAGTGATTGGTACTGTCGCGATCGGACTGATGCGCTGGTGTTGGAAATTCAATCTCTGACTTGGTGATTCAAACCATTCCTGGTCCAATCGACTTTGGGCATTTCAGTACCCAGAATGTCCTGTGGGCTGGTACAGGAACACCCCCCAGAGTTGATTGGCCAAGGGCTAATGTCCAGCCTACGTCCATATTCCCATAAATTGAGGACCTGGGATATGGACAGGGTGATTCGGACTTCTGCGCTTTCTCTGGAGGACACCGGCTTCCAAGATCGTCGTGGAACACTGTCACATACCTTACTTGTGAACCTGATGGCAGTGGAAGGCCTCTTCTATGGCTCCGGGCTTGAGGGCCACTGAAGGTGGGACAGCAACCACAAGAGCACGGCGGGGTATGAGTGCCTGGTCAGTCCTATAGTCTGTGCGGGAATTGCTGGAACTTCACTGGCAGATGGGATGGCTGGACCGACTGGCAGCAGAGCAGGCTGGTAGCAGGCAGACATCACATCTGGACTGGCTGGTGGCAGAGCAGGCTGGTAGCAGGCAGACATCACATCTGGACTGGCTGCTAACACAGTAGGCTGGTAGCAGGCAGACGTCACATCTGGACTGGCTGGTGGCAGAGAAGGCTGGTAGCAGGCAGACGTCACATCTGGATTGGCTGGTGGCAGAGCAGGCTGGTAGCAGGCAGACATCACATCTGGACCGTCTGGCAGCAGAGCAGGCTGGTAGCAGGCAGATGTCACATCTGGACTGGCTGGTGGCAGAGCAGGCTGGTAGCAGGCAGACGTCACATCTGGACTGGCTGGTGGCAGAGCAGGCTGGTAGCAGGCAGACATCACATCTGGACTGGCTGTTGGCAGAGCAGGCTGGTAGCAGGCAGATGTCACATCTGGACTGTCTGGTGGCAGAGCAGGCTGGTAGCAGGCAGACGTCACATCTGGACTGGCTGTTGGCAGAGCAGGCTGGTAGCAGGTAGACGTCACATCTGGACTGGCTGGTGGCAGAACAGGCTGGTATCGTGCAGACATCACATCTGGACTGGCTGGTGGCAGAGCAGGCTTTTAGCAGAGCAGGCAGGCAGTGGAGCAGGCTGGTAGCAGACTGTATGCAGGGTCAGACAAGCCAGGTCGGTAACAGATAAGCGGATCAGGCATGAACGGCAGGCAGAAGAATGGTCGGGTCACAAGCCAAGATCAGTGTTGTTGGGAGCAGATCAGGCAGATACAGAAGGCAGAGGCGGAGTCCAAGAAGCAAGCCAGGATCAACACAGGTATTAGTCACAGGATCAGGCACCGGAATATTGGGGGGGGGGGGGGGAGCTGCAGATCCGACAGCAATTCAATAGTGCAGCTGCTGCACCTATATAGACCAGTGGGCACCAGAATTAGCCAATGCACATTTCCGTGCGTGTACACCCCTGCATATATGTGTGTGCATATGCGCACGGCCATGCAGAACAGTACGAGCACCTGCAGGCCCACGCCTGTGCATTCGCATGCGGCTACTAGCCTCAGCTATGCCATGGCCAACATTTCCCTGACAAACATGGAAGTGGAAGGGATGCCAGAAACCACTGTGGAGCGCAAACTGGAAGTGATGTCAAACAGGGGGCGGTCCGTAGCCTTGGTTACACATTTCGGAGCACCAATCAGCTCCTTTGTCAAACCAGATTCTGGACCAGAAGAGGAGACGCTACTAGATCGTTGGTTCGAATCCCAGCCACGGCACTTCCTGCCTGGAGTTTACATGTTCTCCCTGTGCCTGCGTGGGTTTCCTCCGGGTACTCCGGTTTCCTCCCACACTCCAAAGACATGCTGGTAGGTGAATTGGCTCCTGTCTAAATTGTCCCTAGTATGTGTATGTATGAATGGGAGTTAGGGACCTTAGATTGTACGCCCCTTGAGGGTTAGGGACTGATGTGAATGTACAATATATATGTAAAGCTCTGAATAAATTAACGGCACTATATAAGTACCTGAAATCAATAAATAAATACTGAGGAAGTCCTGCCTTTGGACATACCATGTGTAGGTGGGTGAAGCTACGCACATCTCGTGGCCATCTTGTCAGACTGTGGCAATTTGGTTTTCTATGCTTGTAAACCCACACGATGGAGTGCCTTTTATTGTAAGTGTAGTCCCACTTTTTATATATTAAAATTTCTATACAGAGAGTACTATGGGCTGTCTTCTTGTTGTTTTATGACAGATTTATACCACTGAGATCTTATGGGAACGTGGAAGAGTAAAATCGGGAGTCTCTATATACCCTCAAAGGGTAAGTTAATTTAACTACCTGTTGGCTCAGGACTCATTTCTTAAAGGTGAGCAGACAATTATTAAAGTGGAGGTGGCTTTCACATATTGGTGATTATGAAGATTACAAAGAATCACTAGTTAGTGAATGGGTAGTTACTGATACCACGTGGAATTGATGGACATTTATTTTTCTTTTTTTATATATTGCACATTTGTTTGATTGTGATCATTCATTTAGGGGTTAATAACATATTTTGGTTGCACTATTTTCTGATTTAATTAAGTATTTGGTTATGTGAAAGACCTATTGGTGTTCAGCTCTAGCTTACAGTTTTGTTTAGTTTGTGATTTTTGATGACAGAGCAGATTAATACACATTGCTATAGAAATGCTGGATAATAATAATAATAAAAATGCTTTAAAAACACCAACACACATTGCTAAGACCTACAACAAGCTGATTTCTTGTTTCATCTTTGTATAAAACATTGAGAAAATTATTCTTTTTTTTTTTTCTCAAGAAAAACAGGTTTTATTAAACAAAAAGTAAAATTGTACAAAGATCCAGAGCATGTCAAGAATACATAACATACTCTAAGCAACCAGTTGCAATTAATATTATTGCCTCAAACGATTTTCAAGATCGTCTGCTCTCATATCATTGGCTTTAGCTAGGCAGCTTGTAGACTGGGTGTCCCTAATGAGGGGTGACAGTTTATCTTCGAGGTCACTAATTGTGCTCCCTGCAGCTGTGGTTCTCTGTCTTGTTGTTTGGAAGTCTTGGTGGATCAGGGCTACCTCTTCCTTCAACCACCCAAAATGTTTTTAATGGAGGCTGTGCATTTATGAACCACACTTAGGATTTCTGCTAGCGTTGGCTGCTGTCCATTCTCCTCATCACCCTCCTTGCCGTCCTCTGTATCTGTAGGCTGTAAGTCTGACTGGCTTGTAATGGCGTCTGAGCCCTCTAAACACTCAGCCTCTTTTAGCTCGGTATCAGATAGCTTTGGGGAGTTCACATCGATATGTAGAGTGCCTTGCTCTGAGGGGCCCGCCAGCTTCTGGGCATAAAATCTCATATCCCTGGGGGGTTCCCCGGAGGAGGCTTTAGGCAGTTTAGGTGGTTTACTAACATCATCCTTTTGCCCTCGAGGCATGAGTTGTGGAAGAGCCGCCGTGGCGCCATGTTGGATTTCAGGCCGCGAACCTTCCTTTTTGTTCTTTCGCGCCACCATGGTTCCAAAGTGTGCACCGGGTACACCAGGGCTGTCTATGGGAGTCCAGGAGGAGACGGAAGCCGGTTTCAGGAGTTTGCAGTGTTGGGAACAGGATTGGTTCAGGATAAGTCCTGGGAGCTCTGTGAGATGCGTCTGCGCACATGCCATTCTTGGCCACGCCCCCCCAAAATGATTCTTTTTAAAGTGGAATTTTTTACAGAAAATTAAGTCCTGCTAGATCACTTCAGGCTGGCCTCTTTTGCAGGTATATCTATGTGAACAGTTGCTATACTGTGTAAAATCCACTGTCTCACCCTGTTCTGCACATGCTCAGTTGCTTCTTATTTTTTGGCACTATACCGAAAATTAGAGCCACTAGAGGACGATCTGTTGATGGCTTAAAGACTGATTGCTACTCAGGGGCTCTGGGCTTCAGCAAAATGGCAGCCTCCCGCAAAAAGAAACAGGAACAATGCTGGAGACAATTTACAGCACACACTAATTTGGGTAGATTAATTAATAATGTGGAATGTATGTTCCTTGCTAAAGAACATTATTTTTAGATAGATTGATAGACAAACAGATAGATAGATAGATAGATAGATAGATAGATATGATAGATAGATAGATAGATAGATAGATAGATAGATAGATAGATAGATAGATAGATAGATAGATAGAATATAGGAGATAGATAGATAGATAGATAGATAGATAGATAGATAGATAGATACAGTCAGGTCCATAAATATTGGGACATCGACACAATTCTAACATTTTTGGCTCTATACACCACCACAATGGATGTGAAATGAAACGAACAAGATGTGATTTAACTGCAGACTGTCAGCTTTAATTTGAGGCTATTTACATCCAAATCAGGTGAACGGTGTAGGAATTACAACAGTTTGCATATGTGCCTCCCACTTGTTAAGGGACCCAAAGTAATGGGACAATTGGCTTCTCAGCTGTTCCATGGCCAGGTGTATGTTATTCCCTCAATATCCCAATTACAATGAGCAGATAAAAGGTCCAGAGTTCCATTCAAATGGGCTAAATTACATTTGGAATCTGTTGCTGTCAACTCTCAAGATGAGATCCAAAGAGCTGTCACTCTATTATTCTGTCCCATTACTTTTGGTCCCTTAACAAGTGGGAGGCACATATGCAAACTGTTGTAATTCCTACACCGTTCACCTGATTTGGATGTAAATACCCTCAAATTAAAGCTGACAGTCTGCAGTTAAAGCACATCTTGTTTAATTCATTTCAAATCCATTGCGATGTTGTATAGAGCCAAAAATGTTAGAATTGTGTCGACGTCCCAAAATATGGACCTGACTGTAGATACAGTAGATAGCAGTACTATATGGCCATTACACCTTAATGAGCTTGTTGGATATCAAAATGATGGGCAATAATATGGAGTTAGCTTATTGCAACTGTCTCCATTCTTATGGCAAAGCTATCCACAAAATTATGGAGTGTGTCTGTGGAAATGTGTCCCTACTCAGCCAAATGTATATTGTAAGGTCAAGTACTGATGTTGGATGAGAAGAGCTGGCTCACAATGGCACTATAATTCATCCCAAATGTGTTCAGTAGAGTTGAGGTCATGGCTCTATGCACTCCTGTTCTTTCACAGCATACTCATCAAACCTGTTTTTGGATTACATGACCTGGCTCACAATCAGTGTTCCAGTTTATAGCAAAGATGTTCAGTAAAGCTGAGCTCTGTGCAGGTCACTCAGTTTCCTCCACACCAAACCATGACTATATGGAGCTGGCTTTGTACACAGGGCACAGTCATGCTGGAACAGAAAAGGGGTTCTCCAAACAACACAAGGTAGAAAACACAATTATCAAAAATGTCCTTGTATGAAGTAACATTAGCAGCACCCTTCACTGGGATGATATTAACTCAATCATTTAGTGAGTTGTCCACACATTTTGGCCAGATAGATACAGTAGATGCAAAATATGATTATCACCCTTATATGAACTTGTGGGACATCAAAACCATGGGTAACAATATGGAGTTAGATCCTCCTTTCCTGCTATAACAGTCTCCACTGTTCTGGGAAGGTTTTCAACAAGAAGTGGAGTGTGCCTATGGGAATTTGTGCAACTTTCAGCCAATAAAAAACATTTGTGAGGTAAGGTACTGATGTTGATTAGGAAAACCTGGTTCATAATTATGTTCAATCCATTATGAAGGCACTCTGTAAGGTTGACTCTGAGTGACCCCATGGAGGTCACTCAAGCTCCACACCAAACTGGTCAAACCACGTCTTTATGGAGCAGGCTTTGTGCATTGAGGAACAGTCATGCTAGGACAGAACAGGGTCTTACCCAAACTGTTACCACAAAATATCTTTGTATGCTGTACCAATAAATGGACCCTTCATTAACCAAAGGTTGCCCAATACTGTGGCCATATGGTGTAGATAGATAGATAGATAGATAGATAGATAGATAGATAGACTGACATTGACTGATGCTATGATGCAAATTATATAGCATCATGTTCACTTATGCTACTTTGCATTATAAGTACTCCTACATCTGCCAGATATCCTTGATATATATGAACAAACAATGTATGTCCTTCCCTCTTTCGCATAACATTGAGCATCAAAATAATTAGGACATTGCAGTCTTGTCACAGTTCAAGTATACTCTAGATCGTTGGCCAACAGAAACATTTTTATCCCTTTTATTTTTCCTTCTCGACTAACATTTTTCTTTTCAGGAAAGTCAGTGAGGAGATCACCTTTCACAGTACTTAAGAAAGTTATTTTTTTTTTCTATTTTTTTCCCTGTTGCTCTGCTGATGTAGTGCCAGATCAGCATGAATCACAGTGCTGTTTATTGAGGAACTGCAATAATGGACAAGTATTTCCCCACACCAGACACCTTAAGTGCCATTGGCTGTTGCTCACATCTCTATACCTTGTGTAATAAACAGTCAGTTCTGGATTTCTTGTGAAAGGTATAAAAAGGTGCATCAGGCTGCAGGTGGTACTAGATTCCAGACTACTTCTGAGAACAGCCAAAGCATCCAAGAGCAGGCTACCTGGATCCAGCTACAATGGACAACAGTGCCTTTGAGATGCAAGAAGACGGAGTTGCTCATATTTCATCCAACAGACATCAACCTTATGGAAACCACTATGAATGTAGACAGGTATGTACCTTAGTAGTCTATATATAAAATATACTGTATTTATTATGATATTCATTCTTGAGTTTTGTTCTGTGTGTATAACACCAATATATTCTGAGATGCTGTACAGAGTACATAGAATATTACAGATTTCTTACCTTTGAAAGAGGTAACACATACAAATACAAACTCCAGGGCAAATATGTAAAAATGTAAATAAAACACAGAACCAAAACGAGTAGAAAAAAAACTTTTTGCGGGGGGGTTCTTTAGATTTACAGCCAGTCATTTATTGCTGGCACAGAGCTTTCAAATAGTTTTTAGGCGCCAATAGCTTGGCATTTTGTTATGCAGCAAAGTATGTGCCAAAACATTTTTTAACATGATGGTTTAAGGGATCTGTTTATAAAATTTTCATACAAAATTCACACATTTTCCTGGAATTTTTGGGATTCAATTAAGCTGCCTTCACACAGCTATATAGATGCAGCCGGAATCCATAACAACAAAGTTTGGTGCTACATCCCCTATATTTCTTATGAGTAGCAAAGTTCCACCTGTGCCAGGACCAGCCGTCAACCGATACATCCAAATAGAGAAAGGTTGATTCAGTGCAAGTATAAGATCTTTATTACATAGCCATAGGGATACAAAGGGATGCTATACACCACAGATACTGCCGAGTTTCTTCCTTTATGGGCCTTAGTCATAGTTACGACTAAGGCCCATAAAGGCAGAAACATGTCAGCATCTGTTGTGTATAGGATCCATTTGTATCTTTATTGGTATGCAATAAAGAACTTTATTTGCAATGAATTCCTGGGTGCTGACCTTATCTTTGGATGTATATGTTGGTGACTTGTCCATCTGCGGTCCTGGCAGAGGTGGAGACAAGCAAGAAAAAGGAAGAACAATCAGCGCAAAAACTGCCACCATGTAAATTAGTTAAAGAATTGTCCATAAAGTCCAGTGAATAGGGCTGCTCAAAGGTCCATGGGGCACTAAGGCAAGCGTCCTATAGTAGTGTAGCAGAACTCTGTATAAATGAAGAAGAAAAGAAGCGCCTCTAAGTGCAGTATGAACCACATGACATATATTCATGATAAAACAGGCTCATAAGGTGCAGTCTCATAGAGGTAGAAGAACGGCTGTGTCCCGGCTATGACAGCTGCGTCTGCGCTCAGGGAATCGTGGTAGCGGGAGAAAAAGCCAGCCTGCATGTGGAGTCTCCTAAAGATGGAGTCTGGAACGCCTGTTTTATTACGAATATATGTGAGTTGTTCTACATTTGATACTTATTAAAAGTGGTTCATACTGCACTTGGAGGCGCTTCTTTTCTTTTCTTCTGACAGAGGTGGAACTGACTTTTCTCTATTTGGGTTTAGATGTAACCACCGGATTATAGCGGCAAGAATCAGTGGATTCTTGCGGCTTGAATAACCAGGGCATGCGAATAGCATCAGTTAACGGTTACGGGCCGTTGGGGACCAATGTCAAACCAGAATGCAGCCCGCTGTGCCCAGGCTTAGACATCCATCCCTTGCCACAGGTTGGGTGGCTACATGCGGACAGCGGTGGCTGTTATCAGCCTGTCATTAATATTTATAGGCTGAGTGGCCACTGCCAGTGGCATGCCCTGGTCATTCCAGCCACAAGAATCCACTGATTCTTGAGCTGGAATCCAGTGGCTGGATCTCAACGGCCATGTGAAGGAGGCCTTAAAAAAGTATGAATCCTGGGTGAAAGTTGTGTGAATCTTGTGTGAAAAGCATTTATAAATAGACCAGTAAGTGATAGTTTTATCAATGTTAGTACCTTTGTGATAGCTTTTATTGTCTTGGTGATATATGTATGGTCTTGGCCATAAAAATGTGGTTTGCTGTCAGGGCTCACTCACACTTTTGCATTAATGCAAGTGCATTCACGTAATGCTTTATCATGCATTAAGATGTACATGTACAGTATATAAAGGTGCTGCGCAAATTCTTGTTGCTATATAAATTCTTGTAATAAGTAATACATCGGATTTACTGCATTAAGGCAGCCCAATAATTTGGAATGGGCTGCCAGTGCACCTTAACACAAGAAAATCCACACATTGTCCTTTTTTTAATGCAGCACACCACATTGCATGATATGTGTGGTATGCTCCAGTGCAGGAGCATTGTATTTTACTGCACATTACCACAACAAATAGATATGAATGGGCAGTCATTGTTAGGAGTCCGGTTTAGGGTAAGGGCTGGTGTAAGGGACCGCCTGGCGGTACCACTAGCACTCCACTGATTAGGCGTCCCCAGGGCACGGACTCTAAGCCCCAGAGTACTTGTTCACCAGAGCCCCTGATGGTGGGGATGGACTTGGAGTACCCTGGGACCAGGTCGTGGCTCCTGAGTATACCTGTCAGTGGTAGGGGTATTCGCCAGGGGCTCCCACGGGGAAGAGCCTGATGTGAGGAGGTCGGGAGACCCCGGTGGGATGGATGGATGAGCAGATGCAAGGTCAGACAAGCCGGGTCGGTAACAGTGGGGTCGGTGCGGTACAAAGCAGCGGGCAGAGAATAGTCGGGTCACACGCCAGGTCAGCAACAGGAGGTCAGGTCTGATAAGGGGCATCCAGGAGAGAGGTCAGGCAAGCCAGGGGTCAGGGTAGGAGAATACATCAAGGTCAGGTCCAATCCGGGTCAGCAACTTACAGAGAAACAGGATCACAGGTACAGGTATGCAGAAGAGACCAGAAGGCACTGAATGACAGCTCAGGTCCGTTTAAATATCGCGCCCTGCGCTGTCATTGGTGCCCGGCGCGCAACCGCGGCCAGGACCTGGTGCCCGTGTCCCTGCACAGAGCGGCGCACTGCGCATGCGCCGGGACCAGCGCCGCGGGGATCCCTGACAGCTGGGTTAATGCTGGGTTAAGCTTACCATAGATGGATCGACATTTGGCTAGTTCATCAGGGACTGGCCAAAATTTGTTCTGGGTGTGGCTGTTCCCACTTAACAGAAATGGATCTACCAAATTGACTTTGAGAATGTTGGAAAATTGTAATTTGATCAGCAGCTGCAGTAAATCGACTACAGCGCTGATCAGTGTATTCTGACAGTGCAGGAGTCCCGCTGTCAGAATACAATGGCACAGCAGGGAGGATTGCTCATCCACATCATTTGTGTGAATGGGGTAATCCAATTGGTTTTTTTTCAGTCTATGGGTAGCCTTAGGTTAAAATTAGGCTGACATTTAGATTGGCTTAGGGTTTATGATACGGTAAAGCAACCTTTTTTGGGGGGGTGATAATTTCCTTTTAGGGATGATGTGTTTAGCATACACAAGGTATTCTTTCTGAAAAATGGTTGGTGTGCACTGAAAATAATAAATAGGAAAACAATAGGACACGTTGCATTTATAGACATTGCTTTATGATGCACTGCAATGCATCACAATGCGCTACAGTACATAGAATTACATAGATGTTAAAAAAGGAGGAAAAAAAGAGAGCAATGTGTTTTCCCACACACCAGCACACCAGGGACATATTCACCACAAGGCAAACAAGGCATTTGCCTAGGGCGGCATTGTTCAAGGGGGCAGCACCGCCCCCCCTGGAAGAAGGGACACATGTACCATGGGGACCAGGTGGGATCCAAAAAAGGTTGTGGGCTACTTGATAGTGTATGGAGAGCCCGACTCTCATTCCCGGGGATGTCTGGAGCTGTGAAGTTGAGTGTCTTTCTCTCGTGCGGGTGTGTGTGGGGGGGTGTTAGTGGAAGGCTTTCTCAGGTGGGGGGGTGGGCAGGCGTGTTGTTGGTCAATGTCAGGTGGTGGGGTGCCCGATTTTTGTGTTGCCTAGGGCAGCACAAAACCTAAATACACCACTGACCAGCACCCATGTGTTATGAGCATGATAAAACACACTGTGTGGTGCGAATGAGCCCCAAGGACCATTAAATCAAATAAAAAACTTGCTTTATGTATATAAACTATATTTTACAAAGATGTGTACAAAGCAACAACACCTGAACAGAGGATAAGTGATAGTTATATTATGTTGCTGGGCAGCCAACCAATTAATATTATCAGTTTTTGTAAACTAAATGAGGTTTAGAAGTGATAACCGCCAGTTTTCTGCAATGAGTTTACTATGTAGGAAGCTCATATACAAAAATTCTAATTAAATTAAATTAGTATTAATTCTGTTTTTTTAATCATCATACAATTTATAACAGAAAATATTTAATGCACTGTAAACGTTTTGTATTGCAGAGCAAAAACACAATCAGTAAGTTTTTTTTACTTTTTTTTATGGCAATGTAAAGTCATTATTATTCAAATAAAATCAGTAATAATCCAGAGCAGGAAAAGACTCATTTAATTGTCAGTTTAATAATTGGTTTAATTACATTTCTAGATCATTGAGCTAAGTCATCTCATCATTTGTTTATTGACTTTAGAGTGAGTCTTCATAGCATACTGGAGATTTCTGACGCCTTGTAATTGATTTAAAGGGCAGTCAAGCAGACACTGGTATCAAGCCAGTTATTGTATAGTCACCGATACAAAAATAACAAAGGTTAATCTACATTTGGGTTCAATGCCAACAGGAAGCTGTGCCAGGCCTCAAGTTACCTATAAGGCTAGGGTTAGTGATTTTGTGAAGTGATCTTCTGATGGATATCCATCTTGGTTTAAATGGTAATATTTCTTAATAAAGGGGATGTCCAAAAGAGAGCACAAATTTATACAATCCTATATACACAATCCTATTCCCACCATTGATCCAGAGGAAGGCAAAAAACACCCAGCAAAGCATGATCCAATTTTCTCCAGGGGAAAAAATTCGTTCTTGATCCCCTGAGAGGCAATCGGATATTCCCTGGATCAACTTTACCTATAAATATTTGTATCCAGTTATATTCTGTGTATCTAGGAAAGAATCCAGGACTTTTTTAAAGCAATCCACTGAGCTGGCCAGAACCAACTCTTGAGTCTATTCCACATTTTCACAGCTTTTACTGTAAAAAAGCCTTTTCATATTTGGAGATAAAATCTCTTTTCCTCCAGATGTAAAGAGTGCCCCCTTGTCCTCTGTGATGGCATTAAAGTGAATAACTCTATACCTATATATCACCTATGTATTTATACATGTTGATCATATCCCCCCTTAATCTCATTTTTTTAGGAGGGAATAAATTCAATTCTTCTAATCCAGAGGTAGGCAACATTAAAGAGGTGGAGATCTACCTAAACAACATGGGAGAAGTCAAAGATCACCGGGCACAATGTTGCCTCCTCACACCCAATTTAAACCTCCAATTGCCGTACTACCGTGTCACATTTGCGTGGAATCATGGGTTTAAATTAGGTGGTGAGGAGGCAACATATCGCATAACACACTCGGATTGCTTTTCAGAGGAGCAGCAGTGCCTTTTGCACTTGTGAATAAGCCCTTAGTTGCATTCGGCAGTGGCACCCTTTGGTCTCATTCACATGTACAGTTGCAGGGTGGTAAAACCCTGCAATTGAGTTATGGTTTTACCACCCTCATTCCATATATACTGAGGCAGCAGACAAAGGTGTACACATGCCACAGCAGTAATTAGCCCCCCCCCCCTTTGCTTTTGGTGGTTGCTACCACCTGTCAATAGTGACCCATTCAAATAAATGGGGCCACTCTGCAAGCGCCCTGCAGCTGCATGGTCCAAGGGGTTAAAGCAGATGGTGAGAAAGCAACACAGCGCTGCCTGCTTTACCCCTTCTTTACTGTACTGTTCAAGGTTGCAGGGCACTTGCAGAGCAGCCTCATTCACTTGAATGGGCCATGCTTGGCAGGTGCTACACCCACCAACCATGACAGGGCATATAAACCCTGCTGCGGCTACAGCTAAAGGAGGTGCGGTTGGGGTGAAAATAGGTCTTAACTATGGGGTTATATCACCCCCAAACTGCAAATGTAAGTGAACCCTTACCAGGGGCGGATTGACCATTTGGAAACTTGGGCATTGCCCGAGGGCCCGGGGTCAGTAGGGGGGCCCATGAGATGCCCCTGGTACCTATTTCATAGGCTTTTTTGAGTTTGGGAAGGACACAGGGGCCCCATGATCCCCTATTGCCCGGGGGCCCCATGAGTTGTCAGTCCGCCCCTGACTCTTACTGTTCTGAGGCCCCTATAAGGCTGCTTTTACACTGATGTGTCGTGGCTTACATACACTGCAGGGCAGAGCATCTGTGACTTTTCTGGGTTACCTGTACTTTGTCATAGACTTTGATTATATCCTGCAGGTGTGGTGCTCCCTCTGAAGGCACACCGAAACTCCTGCATTCAGAAAGTGCACCAAACAATACAATTCTATGGCTAAGTGCTGCAAACCCGTAGGAAAGCTGCAGGTACACTGCACTGCGTGGGTAAACCGCAGCACACCAGAGTATAAGCAGCCCTATACTATTATGTCCAGTGTATTGCTTCACATTGACCTGAAGATCTCTTCTTTCCTGCTGCTGGCACCAGTCTGGAGGCCGCTAGCCAGAATAAGAGGTGGAGTGCAGTTGGTATCACTCCGCATGGGACAGGAGCCAGCACTACAGGGGCGGCATCGGCTTATGCGGCTCTTGCTCCCAACTACACCTCCAACTTTACAAGTAGTCCCTCTGCATTGCACTGTGCTTGATGCTCTGGGATGGCGGGTCTGCAAGCCCAGACTGCGATCTACCAGCCACCTGGCTGCAATCTACTGGTTGCTGACCCCCGGTCTAATCTTTCCTCATAGTTGAGCTCCTCCATGCCTCTCATCAGTTTAGTTGCCCTTCTCTGCACTTCCCCCAGTTCTCCAATATCCTTTTTTGTGAATTGGTGCCCAAAACTGAACTGCATATTCCAGATCAGGTATTACTATTGATTTGCACCGGGGTAAAATGATTGAATGATGAATCTCTCTCTCTGGAGTCTATACCTCTCCTAATACAAGAGAGGATTTTGCTCGCTTTAGAAACTGCAGCTTGGCATTGGAAGACATTATTAAGCTTGTGATCTACCAGAACCCCCAGATCCTTCTCCACCATTGATTCCCCCAGTTGTACCCCCCTAGTATGTATGATGCATGCATATTCTTAGCCCCCAAGTGCAGAACCTTACATTTATCATCATTAAACCTCATTTGCCACATAGTTGCCCAATTACACAGAGCATTGAGGTCGGCTTGTAAATTGAAGACATCCTGTAAGGACGTTATTCCACGGCACAGCTTGGTGTCATCTGCAAAGACTGAAATGGGATTTATAATCCCAGACCCTATATCATTTAGAAATATATTAAAAAGTAAGGGTCCCAACACTGAACCTTGGGGTACACCACTGATGAGCCCAGATCATTCAGAGTATGAATCATTAACCACTACTCTCCGAATTTGGCCTTTTAGCCAGTTTTCTATCCATTTACATACAGATTTTTCCAAGCCTGTAGACTTTACCTTACACATTAGCCGTGTGTGGGGAACTGTGTCAAACGCTTTTGCAAAATCCAAGTATACCACGTCCACCGCCACCCCTCTGTCCCAGTATACCACGTCCACCGCCACCCCTCTGTCCAAGTATACCACGTCCCCCGCCACCCCTCTGTCCAAGTATACCATGTCCACCGCCACCCCTCTGTCCAAGTATACCACGTCCACATCCACCCCTCTGTCCAAGTATACCACATCCACCGCCACCCCTCTGTCCAAGGTTTTGCTCACCTCCTCATAAAAAGAAATCAGATTTGTTTGACAACTTCTGTCTTTCATGAATCCATGCTGTCTGTGGCTTAAAATATTTCTTTGCAGCAAGAACTCATCTATGTGGTCTTTTATTAAACTCTCCAGTATCTTCCCAACTATAGAAGTTACACTAACAGGTCTATAATTACCTGGTAAAGACTTTTTGTTAAAGATCCCTTTTTAAATATTGGCACCACATTAGCCTTACGCCAATCCAGTGGTACTATTCCAGTCATTAAAGAGTCCCTAAAAATTAGAATCAATGGCTTTGAAATGACAGAGCTCAATTCTTTAAGGACCCGTGGGTGTATGCCATCCGGTCCAGGTGCTTTTTTCACCTTTATTCTGTCTAAGTATTTCTGGATCATATCAATTTTGAGCCATTGTGGATCATCTGGAGCTGTGTCAGTACCATCCCTGGTATGGACTTGTGCTCCCCCATGCTCCTTTGTATGCACAGAGCAAAAGATGGTATTAAATACATTTGCCTTCTCTTTGTCCCCAGTCACCCACTCTAGATTGTTTTGTAAAAGACCTACATGTTCGGACCAAACCTTTTTACTATTAATATATTTAAAGAACTGTTTGGGGTTTGTCCTGCTATCTTTTGCAATCTGTCATTCATTTTGAATTTTTGTGGCCCTGTTTACCTTTTTACATATTCTGTTATATTCCTTGTTACAATTTAATGATGATAATGTTCCTTCATTTTTATATTTTTTAAAAGTTATTTTCTTATTATTTATAGGTTTTTTAACATTGGCCATGAGCCACATACTATAGGTTTTATTTTTAGCCTTCTAAACTTGTTGCCCATGGGAATATACTTTGCAGTGTGTTCACATACAGTCTTTTTGAAGAATTCCCAATTCTGTCCTGTGTTCATCGATGCCAATATTCCCTCCCAGTCTAAGTCTTGGAGAGCAGCTGTCAGTCTTGGAAAATTTGCTTTCCTAGAGTTTAGTGTTTTTATCTTTCCCATATGTGCTTGTTGTTTACAGCCAACATTAAATTAAATCATTTTATGAATACTGCTACCCAGATGTTTTTTGATATGAAACAAAGGAACAACAGATATTTTGTTAATTCAGTGTGTGTACCTGGATTTGACCTGGTATCAGTTTCTTGCAGTTCCTTTTACAGCAGAGCTCAAACTGGGAGAGGGAGAGGCAGCAAAGGGAGCCAGTCAGTTGTGTTGCAGTGCTCTTGTGCTAACAAGGGACATGCTGATAGGAGACAGAGACAGGTGACAGAGAGATGAGCTCATCAGTCTGCTGCTTCTCCTTTCACTGTCCAGTCACAGGTTGGGAGAAGGACAAGACCTGTGAGTGTTACTTAACAGCGGCTAAGACAACTCAGGTCTCCTGTCTTGCCAGAGAGGGCTGTGCTGTGAGGCACAAAACTTGGGACTGGATGGACAACCAAACGCACACTGTTTGTATTTGGGACATGCACCCGGACCCACACAGGTGTGGGGAGCAGCAGCTGTGTCTGTGCTGCCACTGTGTTTCCCAATTGACATGAATGGGAATAGCTGTAAGGTGATGTACAGAACACCTGTGCGTCCCTGTGTGGAAAAACATGGCTCTCACACAGGTGTCCGCTGTTGTATGCCCATGTGAGCAAGGCCTTTTGAATTGAATAGTGCAATAGCAACAATGTGATATTTATTGTTGTGAATGGAACCTTTTTATACAAAAACGATGAATGGATGAAATAAACATAAAAAAAATTAGGTGTCATGTAGTATGACTCAAGAAGGACACCATCAAGTCAACGCTTATTGCCTTGCAGTTGGTTGTTGAGACTATAGCATGGACTTCAGCCACCATCTATAAGAAGATTCAGGTTTTATTGCCAAAGCCTAATTGAGCAAGCTGAAGTTTAACCACCCTGGCAGTATTCCCGAGTGTAGCTCGGGGTAAAATGTCTATACCAAATGTGGTAACCCCGAGCTACACTCGGGCTTACCATGCGGCGCTGCATAGGGATTCCTTGCAGAGCTTACCTTGTCCTTCGCTCCCGCGATGTGTCCCCTGCAGCGTCCCCGGCCATCTCCTCCGGCCGATGCCGGCATCCGGCTTCTGTGTTCCGGTCCCTGTGACGTCGGGACGTACGGGCGCCGGGAAATTTGAAAATTTAAAAAAATTTCATTTTTTTCCAAACACATTTTACATAGTAAAACATTGCTGTTTCAACCCATTTCACATACATTTTGTCCCGAGTGCTTTGTCCTGTGCCCTGCCTGCATTTTGACTGTTCTTTCTGCCTGGAAACTGAGAAAAGTCCATGGGGTCCAAAAAGTGTCCCTTTAGGTCAAAAGCGGGTTTAGATCAGCTAGAGAACAGCGATAGTAAATCAGAACCACTTGCAGAATTGAGTGATAATGATTTGTGGGGGAAATTCGTCATCAGACACTGAAAACGATTTTGCGACTTTGCTCAGTGATGTGCGAACTTGGCGCTATATTTCACATTTCAGTGTTTTTGGTTTGATTATATCATTGAATTAAATGTATTATTATTATATTATTATTTTTTATGATTATTTGTTAAATTATAATTTATGATTTCGTGTTTCAAATTTTATCCTACCCGGGATGTTTACTAGACTCTTGTTCGGACAGATTTCAGTGAGTTATTCCTAAAAATTACAGCCTACAATAAAAAAACTACATATTTCCATGCAAAATAATGGTACCGCTTTCAGCACCAAAAATCTGAAATAATCATACCGCTAGGGAGGTTAAAGCTGATTGGTTACCATGCACAACTGCACCAGATTCTTTGTGTAGGTTTAACCTTGAGATACCTACCAAACGTTGAGTTAAGGGCTTTTCTTCTTGTACTCAGTAGATGCTGACTGCAGTGTCCTCTATCTCTTTCAGGAGAAGAAACGACCCATGTCTTTGATGAGAATCTTCCTTGTCTGCTTCCTGGCATGCCTCATAACCACGGCCATCGGGGTTCTGATATTATCTCTGGTCTACCTGGTTCATTTCAACTCAAAAAGCTCTCAACGGATCCCTGAAATGGACAAAATTCCACCACAGTCTGGTGGAGGTGGTAGCAACATCACCATAGTCAACCCAGCAGAGCCTCGCTACAGCTTCATGAGCCATCTCAGTAAATCAAAGGTAAGGGACGCCAGAAAGTAAAATTATGGTGGAAGTATCTGGGAACTCGTGTAAATATGCGATAGTATACACAACTTGCCTAAACCTCCACTTACTTGGAACCAAATCACCCTTCTGGGTTGCTGTAAAAAAAAAGTAGAATTAGAAAAAGTAGAAGAAGGTAGTAAAAGCAGGGGTGTTATATACAGGGGTCACATATTCGATCTGGTCCCATGCTCTATGTGGCCTGTGCAGAACCCTGTATACCTGGATAGGAGGGATGGTGGGGCCTCCATTTTCCTCCTGCAGTCTTTCAGCAGCTGCATGAGGAAAATGGAGAAAATAGATTCCTGTATAAGCCACCCCTCCTATCAACCTCCTGGAGCGTTCAGGTTTTATATTCTTTTATTTTCACCTGGTGATTCTGCCACTAACAAACTTCCTGTCCTAGGGTGACAACACTACTCAATGTGCTGTATCTATGAAGGAGCAGCATTGCCACCCTTGGACAGGAAGTATGTTAGAGCTATAGAACACCACCCCCTCCTCTTCATAACATAGGCAGTGTTTTGTAGTTCAAAGAGATAGACGGAAACAAATATATCTGATAAGAGTCAGTGAGGTTTCCCTAGGGTTGGTGCCACCCGGTGCGGTAACACTTGGTGTCACCCCTCCGACGATCACCACAGGATGGATCAAATCTCGAATCTGCGGATTGAGCATAATGGATCGGAGTCCGATCCATTATGCTCCTCAATCCACAGATCCGATCCATCCTGCAGGGATCACCGGCTTGCAACCTATACGGGGTGCACTGATCTCTCCATGAACTCTACGAAAAGGTAAGTATTAAAGCAAGCTGATGATCCCCGCAAGATGGATCGGATCTGCGGATTAGGGAGCATAATGGATCGGAGTCCGATCCATTATGCTCAATCTGCAGATCCAATCCATCCTACGGGGATCGTCAGCTTGCTTTAACACTTACCTTTTCGTGGAGAGGGTCTGGTGTCACCCCATGCGATAGTTGTCACCTGGTCCGGCGCGCACCTGCCTAGGGACGCCACTGAGTAGGGAGAGAATTGGGAACAATTCTAACTAATAACCCTGCGGCCGTGACAGAGTACACCGGACAAGTGTTTGTCTCAAATGCAGCTTTGATACACCTCCTTTGACCCAGTCTGTCCAAAAAGTATGCTCACCTGTTGACTTGGCACCATCCACAGGCAGCTTGACTCTTCAATAAGACACAGAAGTTGAATTCAAGGCAAGAAGACAGTGACTTTCCTGAGCCCTGTGTTGGTGAAGTACTAATACTGATTGAGGGAACGTGGAAGAAATATGGAAGGTCTAGCTAGGACTGAACTAACTTGCACTAAACAGGAGGGGAGGACACTAAATCACATTGTAGTTGCCCAAAACTGCCACAAGATGTCAGAATATTACAAACAATAATAACCTAATGAAGTAAAGTAAAACACAGAACAATTACATAAAAGTGGAGCAGAACAGACTATTAGATTTTTCACTTTATTAAATTGGATACAACAAATTTCTTTCAATTATATATTTACAGATCAAAAAGAAGCAAACAAATGAAGATCGTTGTTAGGGGTTACATACACTTTATTTTGTTTTTTTTTTACTCCTGTTCTGTGCCAACTCAAAATTTTATATATCCCCTCACTTTTATTCCTTGTGACCTTGGTGATCGGGACTATTAGAGAGGGTAAATCTCCATAAAAAAAAATGTTTTCTCTTTATTTGTAATTCAACTTTGCAAAGTGAATGTTCGCTGACCTTAGGTCTTAGGAGACCTTTAACCTCCCTGGTGGTATTCCTGAGTGTAGCTCGGGGTAAAATTTCAGTACCAAAAGCGGTAACCCTGAGCTACACTCGGGCTTACCATGCGGCGCTGCATAGGGAGTCCCTGCAGAGCTTACTTTGTCCTTCGCTCCCGCGATGTGTCCCCTGCAGCGTCCCCGGCCATCTCCTCCGGCCGATGCCGGCATCCGGCTTCCGTGTTCCAGTCCCTGTGACGTCGGGATGTACGGGCACCGGAACCGGCAGCAAATTTGAAAGTTTTAAAAAATTTCATTTTTTAAAAAATGATTATTATATAGTAAAACATTGCTGTTTCAATGCATTTCACATACATTTTGTCCCGAGTGCTTTGTCCTGTGCCCTGCCTGCATTTTGACTGTTCTTTCTGCCTGGAAACTGAGAAACATCCCTGGCGTCCAAAAAGCGTCCCTTTAGGTCAAAAGCGGGTTTAGACCAGCTAGAGAACAGCGATAGTAAATCAGAACCACTTGTAGAATTGAGTGATAATGATTCGTGGGGGAAATTCGGCATCAGACACTGAAAACGATTTTGCGACTTTGCTCAGCGATGTGCGAATTTGCCTCTGTATTTCAAATTTCAGTGTTTTTGGTTTGATTATATTATTGAATTAAATTTATTATTATTATATTATTATTTTTTATGATTATTTATTAAATTATAATTTATGATTTCGTGTTTCAAGTTTTATCATATCCGGAATGTTTACTAGACTCTTGTTCGGACAGATTTCAGTGAGTTATTCCTAAAAATTACAGCCTACAATAAAAAACTACATATTTCCATGCAAAAAAATGGTACCGCTTTCAGCACCAAAAATCAGAAATAATCATACCACCAGGGAGGTTAAGAGTTAAAAATAGGTGCGCATTACAAAACAGTTCACCTCAAAGCAGTTGTAAACCTCTGAAATGAAATATGAACAAAACATATCTCTCTATAGTGTATACTTGTCATTTCTGTCTGCTGCCTCATTTCTCTGCTACCAGCATGAGTCACAGGTTTTCCTGACACCAACAGAAAAATGGTGACAGGGGAGGGAGCTCCAGCACACAGCCTGTGATTGACAGTCTCAGCTCTGTTCCTGTGTGCTGTGGGAAGGTGTGTGTGTGTGTGGGGGGGGGGTGTCCCTTCTCTCCAATTATCTCTCAGTTCTGCTCACTGATTTCTGCAAAATGTAAATTTATCTCCCCGCCACCTGTTTTCTGAAAGTTCAGACAAGCGTGTACATGCTCATCCGCAAATGCGGACGATGTAAGTTTGAGGCAAAAACATGGCCCTCGCAGGGATGTTCTGTATACTTAAGCACGCCTATGCAAACAAGGCCCTATTCATAAATACTGGCAAAGTACTTATGTTCCCTATGGTTGCCATGTACCCTATTTTCGTTCTTAGTGCTTTCCCCATTTATAATTCTGATATGGAAAACTGTGGAATTTCAGTGTATAAAATATTGAAAAACAAACCTGCTGGTGGTTAAAAAAAAAGTTTAAAGAATTGTGAAATCCCAAAAACTATTTCAGCATTTTCAATCAATCCTCTAACATATTGTGTCAGGTTCACACTGATCTATGTGTAAGGCATTTCTAACCACTTTTTCACCACCATCATTCAACCAGCTGTAGATCACCAAAAAGGGCCAAATAGATGAAGAAATCCCAACAGTGCGGACGTGACACCGGTCACTACTGTGTGTGTGAGTCGGATTTGAAATATTACATCATATCCGAGGTTACATACAATATTCTCTGTATGCAGTGACCCAGCATGTTCCTGGCTTGTGTCACACAGCAAGTAACATGATTTCACACTTTTAGACCTCCAGAAATAAATGAAGGTCTTCATATTGCACAAGCTGGCTCTTGTTCTTCATCCAGCAGCTCTCACCCTCTCAGATCCCTCAGTTTCTTCACATTATTACTGTTTTACTGTTCATTGGTTGCGCAAACAGTGTAACATAAAAACTGCAGCAAGGATATTAAATTAAGTAATATATATATATATATATATATATATATATATATATATATATACACTGCTCAAAAACAATTAAAGGAACACTTTTTAATCAGAGTATAGAATCGAGTCAATTAAACTCCTGGGACATTGATCTGATCAGTTAAGTAGCAGAGGGGGTTGTTAATCAGTTTCAACTGCTTTGGTGTTAATGAAATTAACAATAGGTGCACTAGATGGGCAACAATGAGACAACCCCGAAAACAGGAATGGTTTTACAGGTGGAGGACACTGACATTTTTTTCCCTACTCATCTTTTCTGACTCTTTTTCACTAGTTTTGCATTTGGCTAGGGTCAGGAGGAGATTCCAGGAGACAGGCAGTTACTCTAGGAGAGCTGGACAAGGCCGTAGAAGGACTGGTATCTGGTATCTGCTCCTTTGTGCAAAGAGGAACAGGATGAGCACTGCAAGAACCCTACAAAATGACCTGCAATAGGCCACTGGTGTGGCCCAACATCCTCTAGTTGGCCCTGTGCTCACTGCCCGGCACCATAGAGCTCGACTGGCATTTGCTATTGAACACCAGAATTGGCAGGTCTGCCACTGGCGCCCTGTGCTTTTCACAGATGATAGCACATTCACCCTGAGCACATGTGACAGACATGAAAGGGTCTGGAGAACCCATGGAGAATGTTATGCTGCCTGTAACATCGTTCAGCATGACCGTTTTGGTGGTGGGTCAGTGATGGTCTGGGGAGGCATATTCATGGAGGGACACACAGACCTCTACAGGCTAGACAATGGCACCCTGACTGCCATTAGGTATCGGGATGAAATCCTTGGACCCATTGTCAGATCCTACGCTGGTGCAGTGGGTTCTGGGGGCCTCCTGGTGCTCAACAATGCCCGGCCTCATGTGATGAGAGTATGCAGGCAGTTCCTGGAGGATAAAGGAATCAATGCCATTGAATGGCCCCCATGCTCGCCTGATCTAAATCCAATAGAACACCTCTGGGATATCATGTTTCGGTCCATCCGACGCCTCCAGGTTGCACCTCAGACTGTCCAGGAGCTCAGTGATGTCCTGGTCCAGATCTGGGAGGAAATACCCCAGGACACCATCTGTCGTCTCATTAGGAGCATGCCTCGACATTGTCAGGCATGCATACAAGCATGTGGGGGTCATACAAACTACTGAGGACCATTTTGAGTTGCAGCAATGAAATTTCAACAAAATGGACTTGCCTGCTGCATCATTTTTTCACTTTGATTTTCGGGGTGTCTTTGAATTCAGTCCTCTGTAGGTTGATAATTTTCATTTCCATCAAACAATGGAGCATCCTTACATTCCTAACGCATTATCCCGTCCATGTCAGTATAGAGATCCAGCATGATATTTTTCCCCATTGAGATCTGATGTGTTTTCAAAGTGTTCCTTTAATTTTTTTAAGCAGTGTATATACAGTATATTACTGTGCAAAAGTTACAGGCAGGTGTGAAAAAATGCTGTAAATGAAGACTGCTTCCAAAATAGAAATGTTAATAGTTTATGTGACACAGCAGTGCTACTCACAGGGCATAGTGACTACGTGTCACAGAATTCAAGGAAATAAATGTGTGGGGATCTTCACAAAGTACGTTCATTTATATTAATGGGAGCAGGCTAGAAATAATTGAAACACAATGTGGGAATAAATATATGATTTTATATTTTAACCATTGACATACTTTAAACCTGCTGCTTAATTTATTGACAAGATTACACAGATGACCAAAAAAGTTGAAATAGAAGAAAACATGGTCACAAGGTATAAAGTTGTATTTTGATGCCAACCCACTTTTCTATCTACAGTAAGTACTGTCACAAGTTTGCATAGAGTAATTTCTGCTTTGTCTATATATTTCTGTATGTGAAAATGATTGGCTATTATCATCCAGTGGGGAATATTGTATTTTATATTTAGTTACCCCTTAATGCTAAGAAATATCAAATGCAATTTTCAGTTAATATCGAAAATTCTTTTTTGCCATTTTTTTAGGTATTCAAATTTGAAGGTGGTGCCATACAGTGGGCCCGCTATAGAAACAACCCAAACGAATATACAGATGATAATCAGAAGGAGTTTGGCATCAGCATTAACAACCTTCAGTCCAAAATGACTGTGGGCACACTGAGGATTGTCAGCAAAGGGCTGAGAGCTCCACACTGGCACTTTAATGCCAATGAGCATGGATTCCTGATACAGGTACATGACATTTATATTAGATGTCCTAACCACTGTTCTGGAGACCCAATAGAAAGGTTGAAGAAGTTCCAATACAGCTGTCACCAGAAGAGTTGTCCTCGTTAGGAGACCTCCTCACCTCATGTTTTGATGACAACTGTGCGGCATTACACCCACAATCTGATGATCGTGGGTGCAATGCTTTACAGGCTCCTAACAAAAAATATAATAAATGAGCATTTTTTTACCTGCAAAATAATGTGCATTTATTTTTTTTTTTGGAAAGGTGAACTTACCCTTTAAAGAGGACATTTAGTCTCCCGTAATTTGTCTGCACACCTTCTTCCAGGGCCACCGTCATTAAAAAGTCTGGTGCATGCGCAGATGCGCCAAAGGGCTTTGCCCAGCCTCTGGGACCCAGGAGAGATTATGTAAAGGATATGTCACCAGCACACCAGGGAACTCCATAAAAGAGCTTTATTGAACAATCATATGACAGCAAAAGACAGTGACACTTTGGAGCCACTTGGTCGCATGCCTGATGAATGTGTCCTTCAAGACTCCAAAATGTTTCAGTCACCAGCTGGTGGACGCTTCAGCACCCACTTACTCTACAGCCACTTACAGGAACGTGTTCAATGGGAATATTGTTAAGGGCCAGACAGGGATGGGCTGACCATTCGAGCACTCGGCCCCATGAAATGCCCCTGGTACCTTTTTATAGGCTTTTTTTGAGTGTGGGCAAGGACACAGGGGCCCCATGATCCCCTATTGCCCGAGGGCCCCATGAGTTGTCATTCCGCCCCTGGCACCAGGAGAGGGACAGGTTTCCCCGCACATACGCAGGCACCCTGAGATCTGGTACCTCACACCTGCATCATCTGCATGCTGCATCTATGCACATGTGGAATCCGTCACTTCCTGGGGAGCGCAACATCATTCTCTCCAGCAGAAAAAGTGTCATCAACGCTTTTTTTCCCCAAAATCTAAGCATCGTGGGAAAACTATTGTAGCAGCTTTGCTATTTAATTAATACAGAAATATTATTTTTTAAATAAGCCTAAAAGGTCCCATTATCCCTGTTTTACTGGGCAGATGAGCCTCTTGAACCACTCTTGTGATCCATTAAAAAATAAATTTTTAAGATCTAGGCCCCATTCACATTTGGGCAATTAGGAATCATAGGCAGAATGAGAGCAGCGTGCGTTTGGGTGCCTTTCATCCTGAATGAATGAAGAATCTTGAAGAATTGAGAATATCTCTGGGATAAAGATAGGACTGAACCCAGCAGTATGTCTCCTACATAGTACAGAGTTATCAGTAAATAACTACAAGGATTCGGGTATATGGTGCTATCTAAATGCGGCGAAGGGGTTGATACCTAAGTTTTGGCATAGACCAGAGGTGCCGAAGATAGAGGATTGGGTGGAAAGAACTAATCAAATTTATAAGATGGAGAGACTGTGCTATATGCAGGAAGACAGGAAGGGGGTGTTCTATAAGAGGTGGAGAACATGGGAAGAATTCATGGTGAAATATATGAAGTAACTATGTGAGAAAGATAGAAGGATTCGTACCCTATATTCGCGTATGAAGAGGGATAATAGAATTATGCAGAGTGGGTGGGTTTATTTTGGGGGAGGGAGGTTTTTTTTTTTTTTTTTTTTTTGGGTGGGGGGAAATTAGATAGTGTGGGGGTGGTAATTGGGAATAAAGATTGATAGAAATGTTATTAAAGATATGCAAATTTGTTTGTATGAGAACAATGATGAAATGTGCAATATATATGAAAAATAAATAAAAATTTAAATAAAAAAAAAAAAGAATGAAGAATCTTTATCAATGTCATTTGAATGTACTTCGAAATTTTGTTTGCTTTTAACATTCCATTTTGGTAAAAATTTAATTTTCTGAGCAAAACTTGCAAACACTGTTAGAAATTATTTCGTTCAAAAAACATTTTCCTGCTCCTTCAAATTTTCTCATCACTTGAGCATTGATTTGACCCCACTAACAATCAGAAAATCAAACAAACATTCTGAGAAAAAAAAAATTTTCTGGGGTATGGCCAACTAAAGAAAGTATTTCCCCTCACTTTGGAATAATTTCCTTTCTCTTCCTGTTGTGTCTCCATGATGTGAAAGGAAATCTCCCAAACAAAACAGAAAAATCTGACAAAGGATCTAACTCTTCCCACTCTATCCAAAACTTACATGACATTTTGGCATTAGATACACTTTGAATTTGCAAATAACGGAAGAATCTGACTTTAACAATAATGTGTTCCCCCAGGGCAAAGCATGGATAGGGGTTGTTGATGATGGCAACACGGTTACCACTTTCAATGTCACAGCTGGTCAAGTCATCTTCTTCCCAAAGAACACATTACACTGGGTGAAGAACGTTGGAGATGAAGATTGCCTCTTCCTTCTCTTCTTTACCACCCATGATGAGCTGAAAACCCTTGATGTAGATGATGCTTTCTATATGACACCTGAGGACATTGCTTCCCGATCCTTGAAGGTACACTTCAGTCAAAAAGTGAAAATTAAACATTGAATTGGATGCAGGCAGCAAATACTACTTTGATTCATATGCAGGCATAGCTGTACCCTAGACTGCAGATTGCTGATCTGTTTATGCAAAAAATGAAATTGGAAAAATTTGAACTGGAAATGTAATTTTCAATGTGATACACAGACTTTAGTTTAAATGATTGCTTCTCATACCATAATAGAATATTGATTTATTGTAGACTTTGTTTCTTGTCATACTTGGAAGCAAAGCTGATGATAAATCATGTGACACTGCAGACTTTTGATGTTAGATCTTGAAAAATCTTGATGTCTACTTTGTGCCATAGTGTTGGAATTCTTGGGCCAGTAACTTAGCCAGTGGAGGTAGAGAGGGCATCACCAAGCCTCAGAATTTACTAACTATTAAAATGTTTCCCTATTTGTTTTCTTCTTCTGTCACCTCTAAATTAAGCAATTGAAATATGAGGGGGGGTGCAGGGGTGTTTAGAAGAGTCAGTGGAATCTCATCTGAAATGTTCTCTTCTTGGAGTCTATATGAAATGGTAGCCTAGAATATAATATAGGACTATTGTTGCCTTCAAAAGTGCAAACCTAGCAATAGTTCTTACAGTAATAATCATGCAACAGAAGATTTCATAGTGCCATGGTAGGATTGTGTTGAGAAGCATGGTGAAGCAGCAGCAAGTCTCAACACTACCCAGAATAATTTCTGATTAGAACAGCCTGGGATTCACCATTAGTGGTAGGGAGTTGGAAGCTCTTGTAAACATGAAATGCCACCTGTAGGTGCCTGCACTTGACCAACTGCAGTTTTATTTCTTCCTTTCTTAGTGTCAAAGTCACATTAAAGGGCAAAGAACCTCCAAAACATTTTTTCTGAAAGTTTCTCTACCCTTTTTCCAACCCACCTATTGAGCTGTTCTAATTCTCACAGCCAAACCTCCATAATTATTAGTTCAGATATCCCATCCAGCCACATCCAGTTATGATGTGTACCTCCAGCCAGTCAGTCTTCTTCATTCCCGAAAAGCAGGGGAAATCTCTTCAGAAAACAGTGGGTTCTATTGGACATTGTCAGGCAGCAGGAAGTATAGAACTGACTGGCCAGAGGTAAACTTCACAGCTGGAAAGTGCATCAAAACTAGTTAAGTATGGAGCATTAGATGGAAGAGGGTGGGTTAGATCATCTCAGTGTGGGTTGCCATAAAGATAGGAACACTACCAGAAACACTTTTTTCAAACGTTTCTATTTGATGCTGTATCTAAATGAGCATTCATTATGATAACAGGCCCTTTGTGTATTGTTAAACTTTTCTTTTTGGTGCCACATTTCAGCCATCTGGTGGGGTGGAGTTCATCAGAACATTTAAGAAACCAGAGGAAGATCAAGCAATAAACCTCCCAAAAAATTTGGCGGAACTCATCCAGAATGCTGACTATGTTCAGTCCGATGACTCTCATGTCTGGCAGTATTTTTATGACTTAAAAGGTAAATATGTGTATTGAACACAGTTCATGATTACATGGCCAAAAGTTTGTGGACAACTGACCGTCACACCCTCATGAGCCTGTTGGATATCCCATTCCAAAACCATTAATATGACGTTGGCCACCCACTGCATCTGACGGAGCTTACAATTCCCTGCTAAGCCTTTTTACTAAGTTTAGAGGAAACAACAGAAGTCCTGATCTTTATCCGTGTCCCAGATCAGTGACTCAGTGTACTGACATCAAAGGGCTGGCTTGACAGTCATTTGTTTACCCCCATATTTTTTCTTATGACAGGTTGGCTTTAAAAAGCTATAGCTTACAAGTTACAAAAGGTACTACAGTCTCTGTATATTTCATTGACATGACATATTGCACAGGACTTGACAATGTACACTGGAGCATTTGTATCCCTACCCCCAATTGAGTTTACAATCTAATGTCAATACTACTGGCATTCAAGTCCACACATTGTAGGACCAGTGTGGTCAGAAGCCAATTAGCCTACACATAGATTTCTAGGTTGTGGAAGGAAAAACACGGAAACAGGTGCGGACTGACAACTCATGGGGCCCCCGGGGAATAGGGGATCATGGGGCCCCTGTGTCCTTGCCCACACTCAAACCACACCCAAAAAAGCCTATGAGAGGTACCAGGGGCATCTCATGGGGTCCCTTACTGACCCCGGGCCCTCGGGCAGTGCCCGAATTTCCGAATGGTCAGTCTGCCCCTTGCATGGAAAGAACAAAATCCACCAAGACTAAGTGTAATAATCATAAGTATAGACAAAAAAAGCATAAAGGTTACTACTGTAGCAGAGGCACCGGCGGATGAATTTATAATCATTTACATATAGTTACATAGTTAATCTGGCTGAAAAAAGACAAAAGTCCATCTAGTTCAACCATAGAAAAAAAAGGTATAATCCTACACTCACAGTTGATCCAGAGGAAGGCACAAAAAACCCGAGCAAAGTATGATCCAATTTGCTCCTGCTGGGAAAAAAAATCCTTCCTGATCCCCTGAGAGGCAATCAGATATTCCCTGGATCAACTTTACCTATAAATGTTATATCCAGTTATATTCTGTGTATCTAAGAAACAATCCAGGCCTTTTTTGAAGCAATCCACTGAGCTGGCCAAAACCAACTCTTGAGGGAGTCTATTCCACATTTTCACAGCTCTTACTGTGAAAAAACCTTTCCGTGTTTGGAGCTTACATTTCTTTTCCTCCAGACGTAAAGAGTGCCCCCTTGTCCTCTGTGATGACCTCAGGGTGAATAGCTCTACACCGAGTTCACTATATGAACCACTGATGTATTTATACATGGAGATCATATCCCCCCTTATGTATTATACATGGAGATCATATCCCCCCTTCTGTATTATACATGGAGATCATATCCCCCCTTATGTATTATACATGGTGATCATATCCCCCTTATGTATTATACATGGAGATCATATCCCCCTTATGTATTATACATGGAGATCATATCCCCCTTATGTATTATACATGGAGATCATATCCCCCCTTATGTATTATACATGGAGATCATATCCCCCCTTATGTATTATACATGGAGATCATATCCCCCCTTATGTATTATACATGGAGATCATATCCCCCCTTATGTATTATACATGGTGATCATATCCCCCCTTATGTATTATACATGGTGATCATATCCCCCCTTATGTATTATACATGGAGATCATATCCCCCCTTATGTATTATACATGGAGATCATATCCCCCTTATGTATTATACATGGAGATCATATCCCCCCTTATGTATTATACATGGAGATCATATCCCCCCTTATGTATTATACATGGTGATCATATCCCCCCTTATGTATTATACATGGAGATCATATCCCCCCTTATGTATTATACATGGAGATCATATCCCCCCTTATGTATTATACATGGAGATCATATCCCCCCTTATGTATTATACATGGAGATCATATCCCCCCTTATGTATTATACATGGAGATCATATCCCCCCTTCTGTATTATACATGTTGATCATATCCCCCCTTATGTATTATACATGGAGATCATATCCCCCTTATGTATTATACATGGTGATCATATCCCCCCTTATGTATTATACATGGAGATCATATCCCCCCTTATGTATTATACATGGAGATCATATCCCCCCTTATGTATTATACATGGAGATCATATCCCCCTTATGTATTATACATGGAGATCATATCCCCCCTTATATATTATACATGGAGATCATATCCCCCTTATGTATTATACATGGAGATCATATCCCCCCTTATGTATTATACATGGTGATCATATCCCCCCTTATGTATTATACATGGAGATCATATCTCCCCTTATGTGTTATACATGGAGATCATATCCCCCTTATGTATTATACATGGAGATCATATCCCCCTTATGTATTATACATGGAGATCATATCCCCCCTTATGTATTATACATGGAGATCATATCCCCCCTTATGTATTATACATGGTGATCATATCCCCCCTTATGTATTATACATGGAGATCATATCTCCCCTTATGTATTATACATGGTGATCATATCCCCCTTATGTATTATACATGGAGATCATATCCCCCCTTATGTATTATACATGGAGATCATATCCCCCTTATGTATTATACATGGAGATCATATCCCCCCGTATGTATTATACATGGAGATCATATCCCCCCTTATGCATTATACATGTTGATCATATCCCCCCTTATGTATTATACATGGAGATCATATCCCCCCTTATGTATTATACATGGTGATCATATCCCCCCTTATGTATTATACATGTTGATCATATCCCCCCTTATGTATTATACATGGAGATCATATCCCCCCTTATGTATTATACATGTTTATCATATCCCCCCCTTATGTATTATACATGTTTATCATATCCCTTCTTATGTATTATACATGGAGATCCTATCCCCCCTTATGTATTATACATGGAGATCATATCCCCCCCTTATGTATTATACATAGAGATAATATCCCCCCTTATGTATTATACATGGAGATCATATCCCCCTTATGTATTATACATGGTGATCATGTCCCCCTTATGTATTATACATGGAGATCATATCCCCCCTTATGTATTATACATGGTGATCATATCCCCCTTATGTATTATACATGGAGATCATATCCCCCCTTATGTATTATACATGGTGATCATATCCCCCTTATGTATTATACATGGAGATCATATCCCCCCTTATGTATTATATATGGAGATCATATCTCCCCCTTATGTATTATACATGGAGATCATATCCCCCTTATGTATTATACATGGAGATCATATCCCCCCTTATGTATTATACATAGAGATAATATCCCCCCCTTATGTATTATACATGGAGATCATATCCCCCTTATGTATTATACATGGTGATCATGTCCCCCCTTATGTATTATACATGGAGATCATATCCCCCCTTATGTATTATACATGGTGATCATATCCCCCCTTATGTATTATACATGGAGATCATATCCCCCCTTATGTATTATACATGGAGATCATATCCCCCTTATGTATTATACATGGAGATCATATCCCCCCTTATGTATTATACATGGTGATCATATCCCCCCTTATGTATTATACATGGAGATCATATCCCCCCTTATGTATTATACATGGAGATCATATCCCCCCTTATGTATTGTACATGGAGATCATATCCCCCCTTATGTATTATACATGGAGATCATATCCCCCCTTATGTATTATACATGGTGATCATATCCCCCTTATGTATTATACATGGAGATCATATCCCCCCTTATGTATTATACATGGAGATCATATCCCCCTTATGTATTATACATGGAGATCATATCCCCCCTTATGTATTGTACATGGAGATCATATCCCCCTTATGTATTATACATGGAGATCATATCCCCCTTATGTATTATACATGGTGATCATATCCCCCCTTATGTATTATACATGGAGATCGTATCCCCCCTTATGTATTATCCATGGAGATCATATCCCCCCTTATGTATTATACATGGAGATCATATCCCCCTTATGTATTATACATGGAGATCATATCCCCCCCCCTTATGTATTATACATGGTGATCATATCCCCCTTATGTATTATACATGGAGATCATATCCCCCCTTATGTATTATACATGGAGATCATATCCCCCCTTATGTATTATACATGGAGATCATATCCCCCCTTATGTATTATACATGGTGATCATATCCCCCCTTATGTATTATACATGGTGATCATATCCCCCCTTAATCTCCTCTTCTCAAGAGAGAATACATTCAGTTCCTCTGATCTCCTCCATGCCTCTTATCAGTTTAGTTGCCCTTCTCTGTACTTCCTCAAGTTCCCCAATGTTCTTTTTGTGAATTGGTGCCCAAAAAAGTTGAAGGAACAGTATAATGTTAGGACAAAAAGTCCTGAAAAATGTTTCTCGATAAATAAATATTTATTTAAAAAACCTGTGATGCATTTTTTGATGAATAGTCACCTAAGCAGATAAAATGTATAATACTATAATACAGATTCTATAGCAAGTAAAAATGACAAGTGGGAACAATGTGTGATATTAAATTTCATTATTTCATATTGTGCATATATTACTTTAAAAAAACTAAATGGAATATTGGATATTAAAAATATCATAAAAAAGACAGAAGGAAAAAGAATCCATGATAGTATTACGTAAGAATTTCATGATCAGCCTTATAAAAAGTTCATAAAACCACAATAATTATTTTTTTTCATAACAATATATATTAATACGTTCACATTTTATAATCTATTAATCATAATTAAAACAAAAAGAGATAATTAATAAATAAAACATAACTGAGACAACAGAAATACGGCTAAAAAGTACCAATATATAAATATCTGAAAAACAGGATTAAGGGAAATTATTGCAGCTGTATGTTATAAAACAGACACAGTGTGACTTGATACATGAGTAGAATATGTAAGAAATTGTATCAAAAAGTATCCGAGTGATTGCTCATGATGAAAATAAAATGTGGGTGACAGGATAGGAGTATATAATAAATGACACAGAGATATAAAAAGATTCTAGATTAATCATTAGGACTGAAAAATAAATCTAATGAACATGAATTAAATAAATGTTTTTGTAAAATGTGAAATTGTGGTTGATGAAATGAAAATAAATAATAAATTGTTATAAATATAATAAAATGAAAATAAATAAATCAAATGCAATAGGTGCGGTAATGGGAGTATGCAATAGATAAAAAGATAGTAACTAGTGTAAATTCAGGTAATCATAATATAAGCTGAGCTGAATAACAGAATCATAAATCATTTTTTTCTGGAATTGAATATGTTATGTATTAGGTTAGTAGGCTGATGCTATCATTTTGTTAACACACCAGGATGAAACATTTGAAGAGGAAAAATGTAAAATGTCCCTCTCTTTTTAGTTTTCTGAATCTATCGTATAAATCTATCATTTGTTGAAGGTTTATATGTTCTCAATAGGGGTGACTGAGGCTATCAGTACATTTCTTATGTAAAAGAGCATAACGCTGGGGTACACTGTGATTGAGAAACCCTTTGGCAATGTTTGTTCTATGTTGTCCAGATTTATGATCATGTTTTTCAGCTCAGCTTATATTATTATCACCTAAATATACGTCAGTTGCTATATCTTTATCTATCATGTACTCCCTTTACCACACCTATTGTGTTTGATTTATTTATTATCTCTCATTTTATTTCATGAATAGCTATTATTTATTTTCATTTCACCACCAAAATTTCACATTCTAAATTTCATATGTAATTTACGATCATTAGATTCTTTTTTCAGTATTATTTCATCATCCAGAATCTGTATTTCACCCCTATGTGTTTTTTTTATTCCTTGTATTACATTTATCAATTCTGTAATTTAATATATACTCCAATTTTGTAACTGATTATTCCATTTTTGCTTTTATCTACTTTTTTTCATATAATTTTTATTACCCTGCTATAATTTTTATTATATGCATAATATTTAATAGTCAAGTTTGATTTTATATATTAGTTTATATAGAAGTACAGTGTAATTAAATGAATGTACATTTAGTTTAATTAATCATCACACATCATTCTTGATTGTAATTTTTTTTTTAGTACATTTTATTAAATTTTGCAAAAGGACAGCAGTATTGCTGTGACAGCATATAAAACAGTTTTATCACCAGTAAAACACAGTGGGGGTTATTTACTAAAACAGGAGCATGCAAAATCTGGTGCAGCTCTGCATAGAAGCCAATCAGATTCCAAGGTTTATTGTCAAAGCTTGACTGAACAAACTGAAGTTAGAAGCTGATTGGCTACCATGTACAACTGCACCAGATTCTGAGTCCTCCAGTCTTAGTAAATCTTCTCTAGTATCAGCCATACTGTGCCTTGTGAGATTCACTATTAAGTTGCACAAACAATATTTTAGTACTGGAATATAAGTATACCTCATTGCCAAATAAATCTGGGTGACTATTATTATTATTATACAGGATTTATATAGTTACATAATTAGTGTGGCTGAAAAAAAAAAAAACGTCCATCCAGTTCAACCATTAAAAAAAAAAAAAAGTTATAATCCTATACCCACAGTTGATCCAGAGGAAGGCAAAAAAACCCAGCAAAGCATGATCCAATTTGCTCCTGCTAGGAAAAAAATTCCTTCCTGATCCCCCGAGAGGCAATCGGATATTCCCTGGATCAACTTTACCTATAAATGTTAGTATCCAGTTATATTCTGTGTATCCAAGAAAGAATCCAAGACTTTTTTAAAGCAATCCACTGAGCTGGCCAGAACCAACTCTTGAGGGAGTCTATGCCACATTTATCCCCCCTTATGTATTATACATGGAGATCATATCCCCCTTATGTATTTTACATGGAGATCATATACCCCCTTATGTATTATACATGGAGATCATATCCCCCTTATGTATTATACATGGTGATCATATCCCCCCTTATGTATTATACATGGAGATCATATCCCCCCTTATGTATTATACATGTTGATCATATCCCCCTTATATATTATACATGGAGATCATATCCCCCCTTATGTATTATACATGGAGATCATGTCCCCCTTATGTATTATACATGGTGATCATATCCCCCTTATGTATTATACAAGGAGATCATATCCCCCCCTTATGTATTATACATGGTGATCATGTCCCCCCTTATGTATTATACAAGGAGATCATATCCCCCCTTATGTTTTATACATGGAGATCATATCCCCCTTATGTATTATACATGGTGATCATATCCCCCTTATGTATTATACATGGAGATCATATCCCCCTTATGTATTATACATGGAGATCATATCCCCCCTTATGTATTATACATGTTGATCATATCCCCCCTTATGTATTATACATGGAGATCATATCCCCCTTATGTATTATACATGGAGATCATATCTCCCCTTATGTATTATACATGGTGATCATATCCCCCCTTATGTATTATACATAGAGATCATGTCCCCCCTTATGTATTATACATGGAGATCATATCCCCCCTTATGTATTATACATGGAGATCATATCCATCCTTATGTATTATACATGGAGATCATATCCCCCCTTATGTATTATACATGGAGATCATATCCCCATTATGTATTATACATGGTGATCATATCCCCCCTTATGTATTATACATGGTGATCATAACCCCCCTTATGTATTATACATAGAGATCATGTCCCCCCTTATGTATTATACATGGAGATCATATCCCCCCTTATGTATTATACATGGTGATCATGTCTCCCCTTATGTATTATACATGGTGATTATATCCCCCCCTTATGTATTATACATGGAGATCATATCCCCCCTTATATATTATACATGGTGAGCATATCCCCCCTTATGTAATATACATGGAGATCATATCCCCCTTATGTAATATACATGGAGATCATATCCATCCTTATGTATTATACATGGTGATCATATCCCCCCTTATGTATTATACATGGAGATCATATCCCCCCTTATGTATTATACATAGAGATCATGTCCCCCCTTATGTATTATACATGGAGATCATATCCCCCCTTATGTATTATACATGGTGATCATATCCCCCTTATGTATTATACATGGAGATCATATCCCCCCTTATGTAATATACATGGAGATCATATCCATCCTTATGTATTATACATGGTGATCATATCCCCCCTTATGTATTATACATGGAGATCATATCCCCCCCTATGTATTATACATAGAGATCATGTCCCCCCTTATGTATTATACATGGAGATCATATCCCCCCTTATGTATTATACATGGTGATCATGTCTCCCCTTATGTATTATACATGGTGATTATATCCCCCCCTTATGTAATATACATGGAGATCATATCCCCCCTTATATATTATACATGGTGATCATATCCCCCCTTATGTATTATACATGGAGATCATATCCCCCCTTATGTATTATACATGGAGATCATATCCCCCCTTATGTATTATACATGGAGATCATATCCCCCTTATGTATTATACATGCTGATCATATCCCCCTTATGTATTATACATGGAGATCATATCCCCCCTTATGTATTATACATGGTGATCATATCCCCCCTTATGTATTATACATGGTGATCATATCCCCCCTTATGTATTATACATGGTGATCATATCCCCCCTTATGTATTATACATGGAGATCATATCCCCCTTATGT